>NC_090937.1:500042792-500349459 GCF_040938575.1 Ambystoma mexicanum
TACAAAGTGAGGTACCAGGAAGGGTTCTGTTGGGTAATGAGCTAAAAACTCTTGGAGTGGTGTCACATACCCCCAGACCTGCTGGTAAAAGTTACAGGAGCGCACCAGACCTGCAAGGGAGAGAACCATGAGAGGTACTCCCAAGGAGACGATGAAGAAAGATATCACTCCTACTCCACTGGAGTTACAACTTGCTATCACTGAACAAAAAGAAGCAAAGGGGAAACCCAAGACTTCCAAGAAACAGCCAACAGTAAGCACTCCAGTGCTTCCAACAAGGACTTCCCCTAGGTTGTCCAAAGTTACACCTGTAACTCCCCCTCCAGCTGAGGCTGGAAGGGAGGTACAGCCCTGTAGGGTGGAGCTAGACTCTGAAGAAGAGCTAATGGAAGACCAAGAACTCATTGGAGATCTGGATCCTGTTGACCATCCTGAGCTGCAGTCTTTACTGGCAGAAGGTGGACCCAACAGGGCAGACTTCAGTAAGGGACAGAGGGAATGTCCAACTCTGGAAGGTCTTCACCAACAGGCAGCTTCTCAGGCTGATGGGCAAGAGCCTGGAAAGTATAGGTTACACTGGGAAGATGGCCTCTTCTACAGTGAACCAACTGAGTCTGCACCTGAAGACTACAAGCGGCGTGTAGTACCTCAAGGAAACAGACAACAGTTATTGCACTGTCCCATGAGATTTCTTTGGCTGGTCACTTGAGTTTCAAGAAGACCAAGGAAAGGCTCTCACTCTACTTTTATTGGCCAAAGATGGGGGCTAAGGTAGATACGTTTTGCAAGAGTTGCCATACCTGCCAGACTTCTGGTAAGGTTGGGTCCAAGAATGTGGCACCTTTAGTGCCTCTCCCAGTTGTGGGAGTACCATTTGAGAGGGTAGGGATTGACATTGTTGGTCCCCTTGATCCCCCAACCTCCTCAGGCAACAGGTTTATCCTTGTTGTAGTAGACCATGCTACTAGGTACCCTGAGGCAATTCCTATGAGGACTGTTACAGCTCAGGCTGTGGATAAGGCCCTCCTTGGTATTTTTACCAGGGTTGGGTTTCCTAAGGAAGTAATCTCTGACAGGGGGTCAAATTTTATGTCCCACTACATGAAGGCCATGTGGAAAACCTGTGGAGTTACTTACAAGTTCTCTACCGCCTACCACCCTCAGACAAATGGGTTGGTAGAAAGTTTCAACAGAACCATGAAGAGCATGATAGGTGCTTTAGAGGATCCCCTTAAAAGAAAGTGGGACCTTCTATTGCCATGCCTTCTCTTTGCTTATAGAGAGGTCCCTCAGGAGGGAGTAGGTTATTCTCCCTTTGAACTTCTCTATGGCCATCCAGTCAGAGGTCCATTGGCCCTGATTAAGGAGGGGTTGGAGAGTGCTCCTTCCCCCAAGCCAGTCAGAGTGACTGACTATGTGATAGGTCTCCAGAGGAGAATGTCACAAATGATGGCAGAAGCAAGTGATAACCTGAAAGCTGGACAAGCTTTGGTCTAAAATTGGCATGACCAAAAGGCTAACATGGTTGAGTTCACTCAAGACCAGCTAGTTCTAGTTATGATCCCAACAAGGCAGAGGGACTTGCAAGATAAATGGATTGGACCCTTCAAGGTTGTGGGT
Organism: Ambystoma mexicanum; assembly: GCF_040938575.1. Taxonomy (NCBI): domain Eukaryota; kingdom Metazoa; phylum Chordata; class Amphibia; order Caudata; family Ambystomatidae; genus Ambystoma; species Ambystoma mexicanum. The sequence goes on from NC_090937.1 coordinate 500,044,413, forward strand.
AAACTTGGAGAGGTAAACTATCTGGTGGACTTGGGCAATCCCAAGGAGGCTCCCAGAGTCTTCCACACCAACCGACTAAAGGCGTATGTCTCCAGGCCTGAAGTAGGAGCCTTGCTCCTAGCTTCAACAGAAGAGGAAGAAGAGAGTGAAGCTCTCCCTGATCTCCTCAGAGGCTTACCCTTGGACAAAAAGATTGAAGGAGTAAATCTCTCTTCAAATCTGACACCTGAGCAACAAGAAGAGTGCAAAGCCATGTTAAATCAGTATGCTTCTCTGTTCTCACTTTCACCTGGCTTGACCCCTTGGGGACAGCATGATATACTCACTGGTGACTGTCTGCCAGTCAAAAGCAGAGGATATAGAATGTCAGAAAATGTAAGGACCCACATCAAAGGGGAGGTCAAGAAGATGCTTGATCTCGAGGTAATAGAGCCCTCTACTAGTCCAGGGTCTAGCCCAGTTGTGTTAATACCAAAGGCAGGATCCAAAGAGTTGAGATTCTGTGTGGACTATAGAGCTCTTAATGCAGTCACCAAGCCTGATGCCCACCCTTTGCCAAGGACAGATGAGTTGGTGGATAGACTTGGTTCAGCCAAGTACCTCAGCACATTTGACCTTACGTCAGGCTATTGGCAAATAGCCCTGGCAGACCATGCCAAGGAGAAGACTGCATTTTCTACCCCAGTTGGCTTATACCAATTTAAGGCTATACCTTTTGGATTGAAAAATGCACCTGCAACATTCCAAAGGATGGTGAATCAGGTTCTGGTTGGGATGGAGGAATTCTGCATGGCATACTTGGATGACATTGCAGTATTCAGCCAGTCCTGAGAAGAGCATGTTAACCACCTAGGACATGTTTTGCAGGCTCTGGGACAGGCCAATCTGACCATAAAAGCAAGTAAATGCCAAATTGGTCAGAGTAAGGTGGTCTACCTTGGGCATGAGTTAGGAGGTGGAGAAATAAGGCCTTTGCTCAGTAAGATTGAAGCTGTGCAAAATTGGACAACACCTACTACTCAAACCCAGGTGAGAGCCTTCCTAGGCCTCACTGGGTATTACAGGAATTTCATAGAGAACTATGGTACCGTAGCTTCTCCACTGAATGTAATCTCCTCTCCAAAATTCCCTAAGAAGGTCAAATGGAATGAGGAATGCAATCAGGCCTTTGAAAACCTGAAGAAAGCTCTTTGCCAAGCACCACTATTGAGAGCTCCTGACTACTACCAAACTTTCATTGTGCAGACAGATGATTCTAATGTAGGTATAGGTGCAGTCCTTAGACAACTGGATGAGAAAGGTAGGGAGCACCCCATTTGATTCATCAGCAGAAAGCTGAAGGATCCTGAGACAAGGTGGGCAACTATCGAAAGAGAATGTTTTGCTATTGTTTGGGCACTGAAGAAGTTTAGGCCATACTTGTATGGTTCTACTTTTGTCATTCAGACTGACCACCATCCCTTGAGATGGTTGATGCAAATGAAAGGGGAAAATCCAAAACTATTGAGATGGTCAATCTGCCTGCAGGGGTTTGATTTCACCATTGAGCACAGGTCAGGGTGTCATCACCAAAATGCTGATGGTCTCTCTCGGATGTATGTCATCGACTAGAGGTATGAGATTCATCCAGGAGTGGATTAAATCCTCCAGCCCCTTAGTCTAGGGGGGGCGAGTGTTAGGGAGAATGCTCTGTAAAGGCTAATTTCCCAAACCTAGTGAGTCCCCCGGCAGCTTTGCTGGATTTTTGGGGTTTATTTTTTTCTCCTGCTAAGAGTGAGACTCTTTTTCTCCCACTCTTAGACATGATTTGAGGTGTTCCTTTGACTTTGTATGTGGTTTATTGCCTATGGGGTCCTTTACCCCATAGGGCTTCATGTGTTTTTGGTATGTGGGTTACACAGCAACCTCTGTGCTGTAACCCAGGGGTGTCGTAGCGACCCCCAAACATAGACTCCATACCCTGGGACTGACTACTGTCTCCCTGGGCATGTAAAGTCACCATTGGCTTTACTAGTCTCAAATTGTGAACAGAACCAGTACAAACCATCCTATTGTGGATGTACTGGTCGGGGCAATTCGATTGCCCCGGGGTCTGTTGTTTGAGAGGGCACTGTCCAGTCCCCCTGACTGAGTTTTGGCTGGTGGCAGTGGATACTACTTTTTATATTCGACCGCGAATATATCCCTATGGGATTTTCCCATTGTTCGAGGCTACCACTTTTTAAAATAGCCTCGAACATACCGCCGGTTTATTAAATTAAAATAAATTCACTGGTTGTTATTTTTTGCCGAAACTTGGTTCCAAAATGGCGTTTGTGTTCGCTTCTGTGACTCCAACCCAAGTCGAGCCCTTTGTTCCACTTTTTGGCGGGCTTCTCCACAGAAGCCTCCAAAAGTAGTGCCACTCTGTCTGGGTACCACAGAGGGTGTGGGAGGGGGTTTAGGCACCCTGGACTGAGTTGCCTCGGCAACTCAAGTCACACTCTTGTGTGATTGGCCCAAGTGGTGAGCTGCCCGCCTCACCACTTACCATGTTTGAGTGACAGCTAGGCTGAATTAATGGGGGTTTTCTGCATAAAAGCAGGGCTTTGGGTACTGGAACTTCAGAAGTCACCACAGGACCTAAGGAATCCGAGGAGGGAGAAGCCGAGCCGACCTGCAACGACGACACCACCGGTGGAGCCCGCTGAACCGTCTCACCACTTTTCCCAACGACAGAGGAGATCTCCAGCTGGTGGGGATAACCAGTTTGCCCGTCTTTTCACCTTCCTGGACCATCTCGTGGCCACCTTGCCCGTGCCAAGCAACCCGGCAACCGGAATACCACGGTTTACCACTACCGCGAAGAAAAGGGTGGTACCTTGTAACTGGGAAACTCTGCGGCTGGTTTCTTCCCTGGCAGCGCAACGACCTCCAGCTTTCCTCCACGTCGAGACCTCCTCTTCCTCTGGACAAAACACCAACTTGCAACCGCTGCCAGGAACAACTGCCCCCGCTGGAGTGTTCTTGCCATTTTCAGGTACTGTGTCCCGCCTGGCTTCCCTTGCGACAGATCGTCCGGGGTGACAGTAAATCCTCAACTTTCTAACCTGGGTTAGCCTGGACCTGTTAACTAACTTTTCCTGACTTGATCTTAATCTTTTTGTGAACTATTCACAAAGACTCTTTGGGCATAACCCGACTGTGTGATCCTGGACACATTTCACTTGTTCTCTCTAAGAGTGGGCCTGGCATTTGAACTTCCTTGCTCTCCAGTTGACTTTGCCTAATCTGCCTCCCTGTGGTTCTTTGAAAAGTATTGAAATTTGTGTGCTTCCATAACTATGCATTTTTCCATCTCTTTTTAAATAACTTATTAGAGTGCCATCTTATGTTAAGTGCTCTCCTCTGTCTGAAAATAAGTGGTGTTTCTCACTAAGACTTGTCTAATAAGTAATTAGGGTTGTATATATATAATAGTGACTGTGTGTTGAAATTACCTCTTTTTGTGCTAGTGTAATTTACAAGTGTGTCTTTAAATAAATAATTATATACTTTCACACCAAGGCTCTGGTCAGTGTTTGCTTGTGCTACTGTGTCTCTGTACCTATTTTGTATACTCTATATACTGCCTAACTCATCTTGAGAGAAGTCTGACTGCTCAGCCACAGCTACCAGGTAAATCTGGGTGGTACAGACTGCTACCAATTGGGTTTACTGCCAAACACCTGTAGTCCTAAATCTTTTGCAGTGGTCCCTAATGGAACTGCACAGGTTTCTGCCTAACATGGAGTGACAACAAGAAGGGATGAAAGAAAGGAGATGAGAGGAAGAGAGCTGGAAACTAAAGCAGCAAGAAGGAAAGGGAGAAAAGAGAAAACAACGACGCAAAGAAGGCAAGTCAAATTAAGAGCTAAAGGAAGGGTAAGCCCGGTGTGCAGGCACTGTAAACATATTGAAACAATAACACTGTAAAATGATAAACCATGTGCAGCAACACTTTACACTAACACTTGTGTAAACATGAGCAAAACCGAGCACTTGCACTGAAACATGAACATTGCCCACAGTGCTGTATGGACTCACATGTAGGCGATCCAGAATGGTGCTAATGAACGAACTATGTATTATTAGCACTGTCACCCGTGCATTTTATGAAATCCATCACCAGGTTTTATAGGTGTGAGCTGCAAGGACGGTGCCTTTGGTGCTGGGGCAGTTTCCCCAGTTCCACCAACGCTCGCTGCAAATGCAACAGGAGATGTATACCCGCCTGTCTTTGGTCGTCTTTGTAGATGTGTAAGCCTGCTACTAGAGGGCGCCCCGCAGGAGCTCCAACATTGCAAAAGATGGTTTCTATGAAAGCTCTTAGGTTACGACATGCCTGCTAGGGAACACCGAGGAGCATACTGGAAGAGACACTCGAACGAGACGAGCGGGTAGTGAGTGGGGGCTAAAAGTGGGAAGTACGGGTGGAACACAGTTATCCTCATGTTATGTTATGTATGCACATAGGTTTCTTGGAAAGCATTTCATGCTGCTTTAAAGTGCTGTGGGGGCTGGAGAAATGGGCATGTAGAGAGGAGGTGAGGAGGAGGAGGAGGAAAATTGAAAGAGAACCCAGGATGCGAAAGTAAAAAGGAACAGTTTGACATACAGGGAGATGGACTACATTCATGGGTGTAGTGCTCCACATAAATGGGACTGTGTGTGATACGCCTGCCATCCTGGCGCTTGTGGAATCCACTGTGGTACCGCCGCCATTGAATGGCACATCACTTATCTGTTCTAGTGCTGCTACGGTCTAGTGGTTCAACTGTCATGGCTGCCTCCCGACTCTTCTTAGCCATTCCTTCTTCCTGTTCTCGTCTCGTTGCAACCCTGCCTGCTACTTTGCTGCTTTGGGCCAGGCGCTGTGTTTTCCTAACTGCCTTTGCAGTTACATTTCTCCCCTGCTACGCCTCTCTCTCCACCCTTGCTTTTGGGTGTCTCGCGTTCGCTTTCCTTCCTTTTGGGTCTCGCTCCTGAGTCTGCTCTGTTTCCTCCCTTGATGGCTTCTAGCCCTGCCCCGCTTACGTTCTCGCCATTTTCGCCCTTTCTTTGCAGCCTTTTTCTCTTACACCTTTCCTCTCTACCACCGCCCCTTGCGGACTGTGCATTCCTTCCCCAGTATGTCTCCTTTTTCTTTCTCTCGTTTCCACTACCGAAGTGTACTCCTTTCAATGGTTGCATTAGCCATTCACCGCAGCCTTGGTCTTTGCCCCTGCATTGTTACTGCTCCACATTGCTTATTGTTACTGGAAAACCTTGTCTTTTTGGGGGGTTTTGGACTTACCTTCAACTCATCATTCAGACGTTTCCTCTGAGCTACCTACAGTCACAGTGAAGGGTTTTACCAACGCCCTGAACAACAGTTCCTACCACTTCGCTATTCTTTGTAAAGAACTGCAACTCCTCAGAGGTTTATTCTGAAAACCAGCTTTTTCCTGTGACTAGCTTCCTCAGGAAGGAGTCTCTAGCCGGTCTCTTACATTAAGACGACACAGTGGCTTCGAATCGAGGGAGGCCATACCTCTACAAAAAAAAAAGAAGGATACACGCAGGAAAAAAAATGCAAGGATCCTTTGTGCAGTTCAGAAGAAACAGGTGAGGAGGAGGGAGATTTATCTGAACTGAGTGACGACCAGGGGGATTCTGACACTATGGGCCTCATTACAACTCAGGCGTTAAGGGTTAATGCCGTCGTTAACCCTTAACGCCTGATTCCGATTTTAACGGCTGCTTTTAAAAGCCGTTAAAATCCATGGTGCTAAACCGCCTTGGTGCTAATTACGCCACCGTAATTTACGGTGGCGTAATTAGCGCCTTCCCCACTCCCATTATGCCCTATGGGGCAAACATGGGAATGGGGAAGGGTAAAATGGGAAATGGGGATTTACCGCCCCACTCACCTTGGAATGGGGCGGTAAAATGGTGGTAAAGTTGGCGTACTTACCGCCTGGGTCGTAATGACCCCCAATGTTACTTCTGACTTTTTAAGGTTGGGAGCAACGTGTTTTTTAGGGAGTAAAAAAGTAAGCTCTATTCCCAAAGGAAATATTTTATAAGCAAGACACATATTATTTACCTGTAAACCAGAAATGTTTTTTTTCTAATACATATTCCTTTTCACTTAGTAATTCGTGTGCATTAAAAGATATGCCCAGGTAGGAATAACAGTAGTTACTTGCTGTGGCACTTTATGTACCACTGGTCCAAACATATCCAGGCAATTCCTATGTGTCTGTTTCGTATTTTTGGGTGGGAGTAATTTTGTATTCCGTGTTTTACTTTTTTGGAAGTATGTTCCTATTTGTAGGGAGTAAAGTGGCTGAAACACCCCTTATCGGTTGGATGGATGCGTGATCTGCCAAAAACCTATTTTTGACAGTTATTCAACAAAGCGCACACGCATTAAAACCCTCTTAGCTGTTCCCAGCAATCTATAAATGAGCTTCTAGTTTATTCATTTTTAGTGCATGGCAGCGCGCGGGCTCGATGAGGAGAGGGAAGACAGACGACCTGCTGATTATCAAGCAGTAAACAATGCTGCTTGCTAACCGCCTTAAGGGGATCTGAGGGTTAACATCAATGCTCAGCCTATGTGCGTGTCGAAATAGCTTCTCAGACTCGCAAAGCAACGATTCTGCTCAGATCTTAGCGAAGACGAGCACCCTGGTGTTCTCACAGGGAATTTTTAATGGGACTGCGTCATCGCAGCCATCACGGAAAGGCTGCTCCCGAGATCCAGCATAGATTAACCTTGCATGCGGTAACCAGAGGACGGATGCGTTATAAAAAGCTCAGCCTTCGAAGGCATAAACAGGATTTATACTGCAGCGGACAGCTTCCAGGCACAGGCTTGAACGGCGTGCTGCCATTTACTTACATAAATGCACACATTTTCACATTGCATGTTTGCCGTAGCTTCTGAAAGAGTTTGTTGAGAGCGAATTAGCAATGTCCTACACGTGCATTAATTAAAGATTACCCTATAACATTTCTGGGTGCGTAGGGCGAGTAATCATATATCGAGCAGTCCTGCATTTACACACAGTTGCCGGTTGTGACTTCTAGCTGGCAAAATGCACAAACGTGGCGTTTACCTGAGACAACAGCCGACCGAGAAGTTTTAAGACACCTGCTTTATAGCCTTTTGGGGTCAATTTATTTCCAGCCAAACTCTTCTAATTGTGTTGAATTGTGTCTATTTTTCTCTCTTGGTATTCCTATTCCCCAGTAGAGCCGCCTTTGTTTTATTTCCACTGAACATGTATATGCTCACACTCCGATTGCCTCATACTTATCAGTACAGTTATCAATAGTCTGCTGGCGGGAACCATGGGGCCATTGCATTCATCCAATTCATCAAAACAATGTGCATAACGCACAGGCCAATCTGCGGACAAGGAGCAGAATTCCTACAAAAGAAAATAACAATCTACAAGCCAACGAGACCACTCAGGTCAACCAATGAAATCCGACTGGAACAAAAACCTTACATCAAGAAAAAACTCGGAGGCACCGCCTTCTACCACTTAGCCTCGAAAACCTGGAACAACATCCCAAAAGTAATAAGGAACACCAAAGATCACCTTAAATTCAGGAAACTACTAAAAACCTGGCTCTTCAACACCAAAGACCAAAACCGAAACAACAATAAGACAAATGACCTAACAGGAAAGGACATTGACAAGCCCCTACAACCGACAGAAGTACTCTGAGCACCATTAGGGCTGAGGCTGAACACAGGGGTCCACCTGCGAGACCCAGGGAGACGGAGGCAACAACCCCAGCCAATTCTTACCATCCCCCACCGCCCGTACAGCTACAACTAGGTACCACAGGGTTGTGGAACGGACGAGATACCACCAATCACCACACATTTGGAAGTATGGACACTAGCAGGTGCGCTAGTCATGTGGGCGGGGGTGAGGAGCATGCAAAGTTATTGAGGGAGCGGACGGAGGGGACAGGTAAATGCTCAAGTGGCCCCGAATGCAAAACGGGCACGTACCTTCTAAGGCACTGGGTGCGCAAGCACCCCGTCGTGTAAGATTACACGAGCCCAACCGGTCAATCCAGGATATAGATACCAACTAACCAATACCACTAACAATTTCCTTCTCTGCATACACCTCTCAAACTCCAAACCAAACACAACCACAAACCTCTAGCACAACAAACCGCACAAACTTCACTACACTGCAACAACAAAACAATAAACACACATAGGCCCTCATTACGACCCTGGCGGAAATCGTGGCGCAATATGCACCATGGAGCACGGCGGAAAGCTGCCGATAGCGCCATGGGGGTTGGCGGATTTACCGCCCCATTCCGACCTTGGCGGGGCGGTAAATCCCCATTCCCCATTTTACCCTTCCCCATTCCCATTTTTGCCCCATAGGGTATAATGGGAGTGGGGAAGGCGTTAATTACGCCACCGTAAAATACGGTGGCGTAAATTAACAACAAGGTCCCGTAGCGCCATGGATTTCTCCGCCCGGAAAAACCAGGCGGAAAACGCTCCATGGCGCTACGGGAACTCGTAGTAGGGCGGACGGGTCCGCCGCGAATACCGCTGGCGTAAACCCACTCCGCCAGGGTCGTAATGAGGGCCATAGACTCGCACATCAGCACACGACGACTACCGGCCGCAAACACCCCAGGCCCAGCCGACGGAACCACCGGGCTGAGGCTGCCAACAGCACATCACTGCAATCTCGCACTTTTCCAGCCTCCACCCACTAACCCACCTCTCCCTCCCTCTTTCAGAGCCGCCAGAGCGCCAGGGGACCACTCCGGTGGTGATAGTGCGCGGTACAAATATCCTTTAACATTAACATTAACTAATTATGGGGTTGCTCCCTTCTCCACGGAGAGAGTGAGGCATTCCTTGTCTCCGTAATGCGTGCATAGATGCAGTGATGACTTTTCCTGCCACGGTATGAGTTGATCGGTGCAACAATTCCCTGTGCCACTATAACTGCATGTTTTGCAAGTAGGTATCCTGTAGTGGACTTGATCATTGCATAGGCTAGCCTATTGTAATGCTAGGAAGGTGCACTGTCATGTATTTTATGTATTTATTTGTTGTATATTAATAATGCACCTATTCAGCAAATGGTGTTTCAAGGTGCCACTAGACTACACAGGGGCAGGGGAGGGCAGGGATGAAGAATGATCCAAAAACGGTCCTACTAGGCCTTGTGCCATTCGGATCGTGCAAGTGCAGGTATTTGGTATCTATTACCACTTTTGCTAGTTGTTTTGCTGCATGGCTCCCTTCTGCTTGCAGTAAAGCATGCTTCTCTCAAGTAATGGCAATGCTGTATTGGGCTTTTTAGAAAGGGCTTGGTAGGGTGGTAATAGGGAGGTTAGACCCAGGGCACCAAGTGTGGCTCTGCCCATGGCAAGGGTGCCAGTTCAAGTAAACTCATTGGCTTGATAATGCACAATCCAATAGGTTGCTTTGGGGGCACATATGGTGCATATTTTGCTGTCTTTTGCTGTGATTTTATGTGGGCAGTGAGTTTATTTGGGCAGTTTAACAATAGCCTTACTTTGGAGGTGTCGACGGGGGACCCTGTAGGAGGCGCCCTCACAGGGCAGTGTCCTCCTCCCCCCCCCGGGCAAGGGGGAGGTGTGGGGCAAAAGCCCACAAAATGGAGTGTTTTGCCCGGGAAGAGCCGGAGTGGGTGGGAAGCCCACCAAACAAGACAAGAAGCCTGCAAAAGGGCAACAAAAGAAAGGGGTGTGCCCCTGGAGATAAGAGCGGCTCAAACCGCTGGCGGCATCACCTTTTCACCCAATTTCAGAGGAGCAAGGTCGGGAGCTGTTTTTCCGCTCACCCACCCTACATAAGGATTTCGGCAGCAAGGAAAGTGCAAGTCTTTACTGTTGCAGTCGCAGAATGCCAAGGTGGCGTTTTTGCAACCAGTGACACTGTAGGACTTCTAACGAGCTGTGGGAAAGTGGGAGAGGTTTTCGCTCCTCCCGCGATTAGCGCTCCTCTGAGGCCTAGTGGCAAGGGCACTGGCGGTATCGATGAGGGCTTGGCTTCCCCCAGCAAAAACGGCACTCGTCCAGCCCAGGATCACCTGCAAGGGCAGGCAGGGCGCAGACAGTAATGGTTGGGGGAGCTTTGGCCTAGAGTGGACTGGTTGGAAAATGGGGGAAGAAAGGTTTGGAGATAGAGCAGTCGGATGGTTGGCGCACCTTTTGCACAAAGTTTTGTTTTTTTGCAGTGATGATAAGCCTGTAGTGGTTAGTAATGTGTGATAATAAATCTGTTGCCTTTTATGCCAACAAAAAGAACAATGTCTCCATCTGTCCTTTTTCCAAAAGAGGGAGGCAAGTTTAGCGGACGGGAAGAGCAAGAATGTTGGTATATCTATCAACAAATACCCAGGTTATGTAATTTGCAGAAAGCCAGTATTAAGGTTCTGCATTTTCGGATCAACTGCAAGGTACTTTTTTGTATCCTTTTGCCATTCGTGCAGTAATTGTGTGTCATGGTACAAATATAGCCTTAGTAGTAGAACATAGCTGTGCTATGTTCAAGAGCACCGTGTGGGCGCTCATGCTATTAAAAATCATTTCCTTTAGACTTTCATCTGAGGAGTCGTTTCTATAGAGGAAGAGGTGGTAGAGTTGGAAACACTTTCCTGCTGTTTTTCTGGAAAATTGAGCCTGCCTTCTTCGGTCTGCTAGAAAGTGCGGTTCCTTTAAAGGAGCTGTTGTGGACCTCAGGTGACTCTTTTCGGGATTCTCACTATCAAACGTGGATCCTCATTGCTCTTAGAGGATGATGTTGAGAGATATTTCTGTGCAGTTGCTGTGATTAACTGTCCAAAGATACATTTATAAACTGGCAATAATTGTTCAATGGTGGAGTGGCGCAACACGCCATTTGCAAAGAATACTGTTATTGGGTTGTTCGACTTAACAAGTCGTGCACCGTTCCGGCAGCCCCTAGGTGCAAATGTCAGAGTGGAGTTGCCATAGCATACTGACAGGTTCAAATGCAGCAGGTGAGTGGTCATAGTGTGTAAGCAAGTGACCAACTAAGGGTTAGAATTGTGCTGGCAATGTGGCATTAAGCATGGCAGTGTAGGGGGAAACTATTATGTGATCGGCCTACGGCTGCCATGCAAGCCCCATTCGTAAGTAGGCTTAGCCAGAATTGTCTAACAAGCAGGGCCTAAAGCTAATGTAGTTGGGCCCACCACAGTGACATTAATATCTGTCAATGCTGACACATTGCTGCTGAGTGGGCATTTACAGAATTTGGGTGGGCCTTGCCTGGTCAGGCCCTACCCTGTCTATGCCTCGGAGTAAGGGGCCATGCCCCTGTGGGTAATTTATAAAGCAAAAGTGGCTATGGTCAGAAAGGCCTTAGCTCCCAATTTGAAAAGGGATCTGAACACATATATGCATATTCTCTGATTGGGGCAAGCGTTGAGTGTGAAGACATGTGGTTAGTGAGCAGCCTGTGCTGTCTTAACAGAAGTTAGGTATTTGATGAGTAGATCTATAATTTTAGATCTTTTTTACTCAGCATAATATCTTGTCCTAACAATACAATGGACACAAATAAGCGTGAGAACTCATTGGCAGCTATCCCTGTTTGGTAATGCTTTTAGAGGCCGACCTTTTCACATGGGATGCAAGCAAATGGAAATGATCTTTTGGACCTGCTGGATTTAAATAGGCAGAGATTTATCAAGATCTGAGCGGATCAGCACATGTACAGTAGGTGGTGTGAGGTTCCTCTGGTCCCCAGGAAGGTAACTGAGTGCATGCTTGCGAGGTGTGCCACAGTGCAATTGAACAATTCTTGTTCACTATCTTATTCCGATTTACAGGTTTCTTGGTAAGGCTACGTTTTAGGCTTATTGGTGCATCTGTCTGATACGCTTTGTTAAAGCCGATATTGAGTACATCTTGGAGGATGAACTGTTAAAACCTCAATTTCCTGCGGGGTGCATGCTCCAGTGTAGAGTTTTAAAAGTAGCAATTGAGTCCCATTGCATATGGCTACTAAGATACAACCATTAGAATGGCAGAGATCCCTAGCAGGACCATGCCACCATAGCAACAAAGATTACAACGCAAGTTTATTACACGGTTTTGGATTTAGGAGGCGAATTACCATAGCAGCTACAGTTTTGCCTCTCATGGAGTGTGAACATCACCCGTCACAAAAAATCTACCCCGTGGACATACATATATAAGTGTGGTTAATCTGAAGAGGGATGTCCTTTTATGGGGTGGTATTAGTGTTAAATGTATGATCATAGCATAATGGAATTAACTTCATGTGCCAGCGAATCATAAACAGTGATGGGTTTTGGAGGCACACTCATTTGACAAAGGAGGAAGACAGCGGGTTTATCATGTATGTGTTCTTTCTGGCCTATTTCATGGTGGTAGTGCTGTAGATATGGTTGAACTACTGTTGCAAGTTCTTTCTGCAGGTGAGCTGTGGATTGAGGGTGAAGCAGGGCAGAAGTTGGATCGGTAGGTCGTGTTGCCCTTTACAAGGGTGCCAGTGTTGTCTTTAGTCTGCTTAATTGCTACAGCAGGATGCAGTGTGTAAGCTCTTTATGTATAAACACATGGACATCAGGGTTTTCTTGGCCTTCGGATGGTCGCTTAATTGAAAGGCAGAGCTCTTAGACCAACACAATTGTTCTTTAGAGGTAATACATTTTAACGGTGGAGAGCTCTAACAGTGGTTATTTGATCCACTCTTCGGTGTTGCCCTAGTGTCGGATGAATGGCGGATGATGCCATTAGGCTCTTTTTCTGAGGGTAGGGGCACCGGTTTTAGTGTTTGTGTATTTTATTACCACCTGATGCAATGAAAGCAGTACATCAAGTTACTTGATCCAGTCCTAAGTGAGGACGGGGGTGTAGTACCGTATATCGTATTAGTATAGTTTGCTGATGGCCTTATCCTTTCACAAATAGGCCTGGAGAAGATTTTAACCATTCTGTGGCATCGCAGTAGGCTTCCAATAATGTGGGTGTTCTTAGTTGGAGTACCTATGTTGATAATTAATATGGTTGAATGTCGCAGCGGCATAGCTATGATTGACCCATTCAAGCCTTTTTTCCATTTGGTGCTGATGGGATTGATTTATCTGAACACACATGTATTGGACTGTGATGCTGGAAATGCATTGGAGGGACAGGGCCTTATTATCCTTGTTCTTAACTGCTTTTTATTGTGTGCTCTGTCATGTTTTCCATGCAGGAGTTCATGTGGGACTCCTGGCGGTGCAACTCTCTCCTTTCGTTTTGGTGAACAGACCCATGGGATACCCTTATGGCACCCATGTGTATGGGTCCAACCCTGTGCACCTAGTGTATATTTTTGGGCACCTATGTGTGGCCCACAGAGCAGGGTACGGGCTGGTGGCAGCTCCGTGCTGAATTGACTAGTGCCCTGAGCGTCCTCCATTTTGGGATGCCCAAGCCCGGTCATTGGAATCGGTAGATTCCTGATGGAGACAAAATGGCCCCCGTGGCCTCTTGCCTTCCATCTATACCAAAGGGTTCGGTGTACCCGTGGTGAGGTGTAGCAGACTCGGGTACAAAGTACAGTAATACACAAAAACTAGTACTGCTACATAGAAGGCTTCATCTTGATTATGTGTCATTGAGTAAAGCATGACTTAGTTTGAGAAATCAAGGAGCCTTCTCTGTTTTTTTACTAATGGAATGGATCATAATTGAAGTATTTGGCCCCGAAGGAAGATAAGTCCAGAAGAAAAAACACCATATACTCACCAGGGGTTTATGTAAATATATAGGTTGTATTGAATATACGTATTTACAGTTTAGTGTGAAACATAAAACATTGGTTGTGAAAAAGACTAAACCATAGTGTATTTTTTTCAAATCAAATCAAGAAAATATATATATATACAACTTCAACATAGTGTGCTAAAGAGAAAACAGTAAATTGTGAGACATGAAACAAGAAAAAATGTTGTCGCTTAATCAGCAATTTGAACTCTTAATGTGTTTTCAGATTGTAACAGGTTCATAAGAACGTTGCAGGGGATAGTGAAAGTGGGAATCCCACTTTCTGTAGTGTTGCAATCTGAATACAGTATTGCATCACTTGACCAAATTAAGTTGGTGCAAAAGACCCCCTTGCTTGCAAAATAACGTTTCGGCGGCCTTGGCGTCCATCTTGTATCTAAGGTTAAAGGGACGTGGAAGCTGCCTTCTTCAGGGCGGTTGGGTGACCCCTGTGGAGGAGAGACCAAGAGAGATAAAACAGTGTTCAATTTTTCTCATGGTACATTGGTGTTTCTCTGCTGGACTTACAAGGGCGGATTAGTAAAAAGTAGACTGGATCAGAACTTAGAGGGAAATGAATCTCCACATGTTGAAAAGTTTTTAGGGAAAGAGGGGAGGAACCTTTAAAAATAAAATAGAGTGAACTAGGTATAGACTGTTGTCTCTATAGGTCTGTGGTGGGTTTAGTAAATTGAAGTCTCACCACAGACTCCTTGTGGTTGTTCTCTTAGTATTGCAGACTCCCCAGACTGGGCGTAGCCGGACGGAGAGTTAGTTGTAGTAGTTATGCGTGCGGAGGCAGGTGGAGAGAGAAATTGTTTTCGTGGCTGCCTTTTGGGCTACTAAATGTAGCTCGCACTCTCGCGGAAGTACTCTATAAAAGTAGTTACAGAGAAAGAAATGGAATTATGGATTTGAGAAAAGGCAATAATCTCTTAACGTGTAGGTCTATGCCTATCTTGTGGAGGTAGAAAAGAAATGAGTGTTGCACAGTACCTGGATACGTAGGTTGATTAGGTATTCCCGGTCATTCTGTGTGTGCAGAAGTGCTCCTGGAATTGGGGAGGATCGGAGAATATGTGGCCATCTGTTTTCTTTATTTCTGTAACCGGAGGCGAAGTGAGAGAAAGCTATTTGTGAAAATTGAAAACGGGCCGGGATGTATTTACATGTGAAATGCAAGGCACTGGAGATTGGTCTCCACATGCTATTAGTCTGACCCGACGCCCAGCACCATCCCAGCTTAGGTAAGCCTTCCCCGAACCCCGCGACAGACTAATAGCATGTGGGGACCAATCTCCAGTGCCTTGCATTTCACATGTAAATACATCCCGGCCCGTTTTCAATTTTCACAAATAGCTTTCTCTTACTTCGCCTCCAGTTACAGAAATAAAGAAAACAGATGGCCACATATTCTCCGATCCTCCCCAATTCCAGGAGCACTTCTGCACACACAGAATGACCGGGAATACCTAATCAACCTACGTATCCAGGTACTGTGCAACACTCATTTCTTTTCTACCTCCACAAGATAGGCATAGACCTACACGTTAAGAGATTATTGCCTTTTCTCAAATCCATAATTCCATTTCTTTCTCTGTAACTACTTTTATAGAGTACTTCCGCGAGAGTGCGAGCTACATTTAGTAGCCCAACAAGGCAGCCACGAAAACAATTTCTCTCTCCACCTGCCTCCGCACGCATAACTACTACAACCAACTCTCCGTCCGGCTACGCCCAGTCTGGGGAGTCTGCAATACTAAGAGAACGACCACAAGGAGTCTGTGGTGAGACTTCAATTTACTAAACCCACCACAGACCTATAGAGACAACAGTCTATACCTAGTTCACTCTATTTTTTTAAAGGTTCCTCCCCTCTTTCCCTAAAAACTTTTCGACATGTGGAGATTCATTTCCCTCTAAGTTCTGATCCAGTCTACTTTTTACTAATCCGCCCTTGTAAGTCCAGCAGAGAAACACCAATGTACCATGAGAAAAATTGAACACTGTTTTATCTCTCTTGGTCTCTCCTCCACAGGGGTCACCCAACCGCCTTGAAGAAGGCAGCTTCCACGTCCCTTTAACCTTAGATACAAGATGGACGCCAAGGCCGCCGAAACGTTATTTTGCAAGCAAGGGGGTCTTTTGCACCAACTTAATTTGGTCAAGTGATACAATACTGTATTCAGATTGCAACACTACAGAAAGTGGGATTCCCACTTTCACTATCCCCTGCAATGTTCTTATGAACCTGTTACAATGTGAAAACTCATTAAGAGTTCAAATTGCTGATTAAGCGACAACATTTTTTCTTGTTTTATGTCTCACAATTTACTGTTTTCTCTTTAGCACACTATGTTGAAGTTGTATATATATATTTTTTCTTGATTTGATGGGAAAAAATACACTATGGTTTAGTCTTTTTCACAACCAATGTTTTATGTTTCACACTAAACTGTAAATACGTATATTCAATACAACCTATATATTTACATAAACCCCTAGTGAGTATATGGTGTTTTTTCTTCTGGACTTATCTTCCTTCGGGGCCAAATACTTCAATTATGATCCATTCCATTAGTAAAAAAACAGAGAAGGCTCCCTGATTTCTCAAACTAAGTCATGCTTTACTCAATGACACATAATCAAGATGAAGCCTTCTATGTAGCAGTACTAGTTCTTGCCTTCCATCGCCTGTTACCTTGATTTTCCCGAAGTCCCGGGAAGCCCTGACTCTGTCCCTTCCCCCTGACTGGCTGTTGGGTGGAAGTTCCATAAATGGTAGTGTGGGGAATTGCTGACCAGACTGGCTGGAGCCTTCTCAACGGCTGTATGTTGTGGGTACGCCTATGGGTGGGACCTGGGTGAATGGAGTGTGTGACAAATACGCATTCTATGTTGTGGGTGTCTTGTATCTGGTGTTTGACACAATGACTGAGACAGCCCTGGCCGAAACCGGTATGAATGCAGTGTGGAGTGTTGAATGGCTGGGTACTTGTCCCAATTCACAAAACCTGTTGTGAGTGTCTGGAGAGAAGTGAATGGCCTGAGTGCACTGTGTGCCTGATTGGCTGCCTGCCTGCATGAATGCCCTTAGTCGTGATTGGATGCTTGAGTATGACCCAGCAGAATGAATGGGAGATCAACAGTATATCTGGGTCCTCTTACTGCTAGGAATCGTGTTCAGAAGCTGAAGTCCACTACGACAAGTAACTGGAGTAACTGAAGCTTGACCTTGCAGCCCCATTGGACGAGAAGAAGTGCTGTTCCTCTCCTTCACAATCTGAAAGCTGCTGTGTCTCCAAGGACTGACCCAGATAGGACCTGGTAAGGCACCCTCTTCCTGATCTTCGAGGGACCATCGTGCACCAGCTGATCTTGGCCACAGCTCCCTGGTAGACAGACCTTCGACAGGCTGCCAACCCGAGAGGGGGACTGCTGCGGAATCCCAAGGAGAAGTGCCCGGACTGTTGTCCGCCATTGTCGCCGACCGCCGTCGCCGACCGGAGCGCCGTGCTCCCGTTTTGCCTAAGAACTTCATTTGATCCAAGGACGCTCTCGTCCGCATCGTCACTGCTGTATCCTGCTGGAGAAGGCCTGACCGTCAACATGCCGAGGAGTATCCACCGGTGGTTTTCCCACTACCCAAGGACCACAGAGATGCAGACGACTCAATGCCCTTGCTGGGCCACAGTTATTCAAACACTTTGCGGTCCAGAACTATCGACACCGAGGTGCCCCGCACGCCTCTTCCTTGCAGGACGTTTACAATTCCCCGTCAACGAGCACCGCTAGGAACAAAGCTGCCACTTCACCGTTGTAGCTCACTCTGTTCTCCGTCGGACGTTCAACGACCCATGACTCCTGCCTTAAAGGGAGGGCACTCAAGAAGGGCCGTCGATTCCCCGCCGAGGAATGCTACAATGCCAGGTACTTTGGGTTTGCAGAACTATTGGGAAGTCTATTCTGAACAATATATGGACTGGGCATGTATCTTTATTCTACAGGTTGCCCAGGTGGGGGGATCTCCACACAGAGCTGTGTTTAACGGTAGTGACCAGTATTCTGTCAATTGTTCAACCATCTTGCTTTCCTTCCCCTCGCTACTGCTGATTTCCTCTTTATTGTTCTGTGTGACATTTTGACAGTATAGTTGATGCACTTGAATGAGATCTGATAATAGTTGTGGTACCACTGTAGAACTGTATATATTTACCATTGTTGATTTTCTGAGCACAAAGTGAGTTATTGTGATAGTGTACATAACCTTGAATATTAATTATATAAAGACTGTGTTTTAACTGATACAGTGTGCGGACATTCCTTTGTGGGTGCCTGGGGACTACACTGTACTTAAGAACCAGCCTACATCACCTTCCGGAGAAGCTAGGCCTTGATTGCTCGATTACATTACCAATAATAGAGAATCTTAGCTTGTGTCCTCTGTGCCTCTCCTCTACCATATAGAGAGTAGAAGTACAGACACCCCCCTCCGGTCCTTTACACGGACCATGTTGGGTACTCCACCTGGATCATACCCTATTCTGTATTGTCACACATTTCAAAATCTCAGGTAATGCAATCTAAGTTATTCACAGATACAATGAATGTCTGAGTCCTACCTATCTTGCCCTCCTACAGTCTAAACTAAACCCTGATGTTTATGCTTCCCCTAGGTTGCGCTGATGACCCGCTTATCTAGGGTGAGAGGATTGTTAAAGAAGCTTGCCCTAACACGTATCTAGTACAGTTGGTTAGTCATGGCTTTAAAAAAACACATGTGACATAATTTGTGACATGTATCCACTTCTTGGCAAGTGAAGTAATTTCAGTTTTATTTGTCTTCTATGTCAAGAAGATAGATATGAAGTCTAAAAAATGTTACCAATCTTCATAAACCTAGTACAGAGTACCAGTAACAGTGGACCGAGCTTGCTCCGTTTTCACCCCAAACACTATCACAGAGTTCAATATTCTTCAGTTCTCAGTATAGTGTTAATAGAGCATCAATCCATCTCCTTCAGTTAGTCATAAGGAGGTAAATCTTCGGCCTAATGTCCAGGTTCATTGGTAAATGCCTTTCTCTCAGGCCGGATTGGGCCTACCAGTTTCAGTGGTGTAGTCACTGTGTACCACTTTCCTCAGGGCCAAAAAAACAGCTGCTGTACTGCTGCAACGTTATTTTTCAGTAGCTGCTTTTATCATGGTTGAGGGAGCCCACCCTTGTCTTTTCCATTCCCAAATTCTGTCGGTCCACAAGGACAGGACAGCTGCGGGTGATTTTTGCAATTTCCTTCTGTTTGGGCGCCTCAAGTAATGCTTTCCGATATACCTTCTGAATAGAGGTGTGCGGTGTGGAGTCTCCTTCCTCGCGTATGCTTGTCTGACATTCAAAAAACAGTCCAGATGGATTTGTTCAAAAGCTTACTAAAAGCCTATCTCCTCGCCTCTGAGTTACCCTCTTAGCCTGCCTCTCATCTGCCTACTAGTTAACACCGATCCCTCGCCTCTAACCTGCCTCTATCCCTCACTTCCTCTTCCTCCACTCTAGCACTTCAACCATCATGGTCACATCCAGAGCACAGCTGGTTGAACAGCTGGTTGTACCACCTACCTGTGCTTATAAATGTCTAATGTTGGCCGTCCTTAATCTATGTATGTCCACTTATGTATTGTCCCTAGTGACTGATCCATTTACTCCCCTCCACAGCATGGTCAGAATGTCCCTGAAACTCACCCCATGGTAAGATTCTCACTGCTTACCATCAAATCTGATTTTGTATCTATTGTACATTCTGTTGTGATCGAAAGAGCATTGTTTCTCCTGTATTTAAATAAGTAAATAAAATGAATAAATAGAGGTTGAGTTCATTACAAAAGCAATTCTTTAGTTTTACTATCATCATAAATGTATGGCGGTGACAGCGGGAATAGTCATCTGACAATAAGTTGCCACATTTAATTTGGTAAAATTCCTTCTTCCTCTCTTTATGCTGATGTCTCCCAATTTATAATTGGCTTAGGAAAGAACCGCATAAACCAAAGAGCCTAATCAGTTGCCTTTACTACATTCAGGCCAAGAAGCAAATGAGCAGACTTTGAGGGTCATTATAAGTTTACCGTTCTGGGAAAACTGCAGGGCTAATTGCCAGTAATTCAGTGACCGGCTATTTTCCTGGACTGGAAACTACACGTTTGCTGGTGGAGGTTCACTGATTTACCTCCAGTCAAGAGTTGGAGGTAAATATGGCCCCAACCGGCAAAAATCAGCTGTTATTTCTGGCAAGGGTATCATCAGTCCTGGAAATACTGGCAATCCCCTCCCATGGAGCCCTTTCGGACTCCATGGAATGTGAATTTACTGCCCTTTCCACCGCCTGCAATGTCCTGCAAATTCTGGGATATCAGGCGGCGGAAATAGTAAGTCAGTTTTCCAGTATCCATCCGGAATTACTGGCGGGATACCAGCCAACTTGTCATGAGGGTCTCTGTGTAAATGGAGAAAGCTCAGAGAATCTCCTTTGACAACCAATATGTGTTTACCACCTCACTCTTCGCCTGACTTCCCTAACTAAGTAAAGCCCCTGTGCCAGTTGAAAAGATGATACACTTTGGATTCCTGTTTGGTTCCAATTCATAAATTCCCACCAGATTAACAATTTAACTCAAAATCGCCACTTCTAGTGCTATAGGCTGTTAAAATACTTTCCCCTTTCTTGCCCGTACTCGCACAACAGATGTGGAGCCTCAGTGGTATCAAAACTTCTCTGTGGGACTGCTGAAAGTGCTGTCCATGAGCAGTGGGGTTTATATTCACGTTCAAAAGGAGAACCACATCATGGTGCCCCTTAGAAACCTTCCCTTATGCCACATCCGGTAGAAAATAGCGTTGCTTTATTCTTATTAGGGTATGTATTGAGTGCAGACCTACCTTTGGGAAGCAACGCTGTGCTTTAAAAGTCATATGGGGGAAGGGTATAGTGACGGAGGCCGAGAGACAAGGGAGGGGGGAGCTAAGAGTGGGACTAGTTCTACTTCCTCGAGCCTAATCCAATTAAGACGTCAAATGAACCAATGTCTGTCTAGTACAAACATTGCAAGAAACGCCAATCGACCGTGGAATATCCTCCCACTCACGGGGAGTAGAAAAATACCTCATGAAGTACATTAAATCCCTAAAAATATTGCTCTTAAATCAAATAAATACAATTTAAAAAAAATAAAAGCATTGCTCTTGACACAGGCATTTGGACATGAGCGTGCACATCCCGAATAAGTAAATAAATAAATAAATAAATAAATAAAAACAACATTAAATAAGAAACTTTGGCCTATCACGGACGACAACTGTAATGCACATTTTCAATGCAGTGAATGTTGTCCCTCCTCCCCGCCATTCTCTATGCACCTTCCCTATTGTGTTGTTACCATGGGTGGACTGGCCTATAGGGAAATCACGAGATTTCCTCGGTAGGCCTTTGCACCCTGGACATCTTTTTTTGTGCCAGTTCCACGTTTTCTCTTAGGAAAAGGCTTAGGTTTGCTGGCAATTTGTAATATTGGGCCAATTTTGGTTCCCAATCCACCCCTGGTTGTTACCCATGACTCTGGGCTATGCATATATTATTCATCACTTCTCCCATTTGTAGTGCTCTGAAATTACTTCTAGTGAATGCAGCGCTACACAAGAAAACCAAAAGTACTTACTGATTAAATACATACATAAATAAACTGGTATTTGTATTGTGCAAATTTTATTTTTATGCCATGCCTGTGACAGTTATATTTATTGCTGCCACTCTTCATCGCACTAGAATGGTGAAACAGGTGCAGTGGCTTGTTGCCGAATCCAGACATATATTTTTTTTCATATATATTATTTTTTCCTGTATGCGTTCTCCAATCTGCAATGACAAGTGAATAGAGTGGCATTAATTTCCACTTCTGAGATTCTTTCTATCGCCGAGAATAATTACTTTCTGTCTAGGAAATAATATGCTGTCAACTGTTATATGAACAAGCGATTTGCGCAGGATATCTAATGTTTCAAGTTTTTTTTTTAATCAGTAACAATAGTTTCCATGGTAACTCCGAATACACTGAATGTACTGCAAGCGCCCCTCCTAGTGGCCATAGGAGATACAAAAAAAGAAGAAAAAAAGAAAGCCTTTCCACGGAGGTCTGCTGACGACTGCCCTCTGTGTGCGGCAGAGTGCACATCAACCCGCCCGGGAATTTGGGGGGCAGAACCTGTGGGTTACTGTGTGCCTGTCTGCTCTGGGCGAAGTGGTACTCTGCATGTGTCGCGCCTCCCTCTCCCTTCTCTGGAGAGAAGATGTCTTTCGCAAGTGCTAGAAACAAGGCGCTTAGAACACGGCGAGTGAGTGAACCTGCGGATATGCCGCCTACAAGTCTAGCCCGTTGGCTACACAGTCATATTAATATGCGTCATCTGTGTGCGCACTTGTCACAGATCATTTAGAATGTCGTGTTCGTACCCACCAGAGCTATCACGATTACACTTTCCAGCGAGTGGTCAGAAAAGAGAGACAGATGGCCGGGGAAATGTCCCGGGAAATACCGAACCTCATGTCTCCATCACATCCACAGAGCTGAGTGCCCCTTTCCACTGAGTCATTACCCTCTATAATACCCTTGTAAAAGTATACTGCTGCACTGAGGTAATATTACTGCTCTGATACCCATAGTGTGCAGTCCAATACATGTACTGCGTGTAAGGTTACTCATTGACATATTGGCACTGAAGCCTTTATATTGGGGTATGGGTCTGTCATAACGTCACTGCGCTGCACTTGGGATTTATAAATATTGATGTGCTGTCCACTTTCTGTGTTCTATGTGGCACCGCCGTTGGAATGGTGCCTTAGTTTACCGTTGGAGTAACACCAGCATTCTGCCATTTTCCCACATGAAATCACACGGACACCTTCAGTTTCCTTCCAACTGGCCATGCATCAAGAGGAGCGTGTCTGCGATCACTTCCACTGTGACTGCATATTCTGAGGTATTGTGAACATTTCTGCCTTCGGTGGATAAGGGTGCCCAACTCCATGCAACCCCACCTCCTGTGCCATTATCTGCCCCAAATGGAAAGTGCACTGTGTTCACCGCCGTGCGCCCCTGGCATTGATCGGTAATCTTGGTCGCCACACACAAAGATGGTGACTGTCATTATATGGGAACCCTTTGAAGTCCACATGGTGTTTTGTGGTGTAAAATACCAGGCAGCATAAATAGGTATCCCAGCTTCTTCGCCTGCTTCCATATCTGATATGGAAACAGACGCTGGGACAAACCACTCATGCAATATGCTCAATTGCTAATAATCGTATTATACGCTGCGTATTCACGCTATGGCGCCGTACTAAGGACCACCAGGTCTCGTTACCCGATTAGGCGGTTGGGTCAAGCTTGCATGCTTGACCTGTCAGTATAGCTGTAGATGCAGTCTACAAAGTTGTGTTATAACTCTTGGAATCTTGGAAAGGAGTTCTCATTGGACAATCTGTGGGGTATCTTAACCAGTAGAGCTCATAGACTGGTTTGTATTGCCCGCCAACTGTTCGGTTTAGAATGCTGAATTGCAAGGCTACCTGTAGTGGGGGGCACACAAGCAGCCAACTCAATGCGGTGATCCAAGCAGATTTTTCGGTTAACTTCTATATACTTTTATATCTATTTATATATATATTTGTGAAAGTGTGTTTGTATGTTCGGGGTTCCAGACCCATAACAGTTGGTTGTTGAAATTGTGGCCCAAGGTTGGCATACTAGTCTGGGGTGTACTGGCGATAGTGAAATTTAAACAACCCCACCTATTCGCCCTGCACAGGGGTGGAGTGGGGTCCTGCCATGGTCTATCAGTATAGGTGATTTCAGGAGATTGCCAATTTTGCGATTGTGAAGGTTATGACACAAAAAAAAATATACAGAAGGCTATAGCAGACCCCCACATGCATACCCGGGCAATGTTGGGTGGTACCGCTAGTATATATTTTAGACCAACACTCCCATGATCATCTTCCATGAACTAGCATTCCTGGTTATATAGGGCGCCTGGAGACCATGAAAATGGCAGTGGTGCGCCGTATAAATCACATCAACATATACTATGAAGAGTATTGGGGCTTATAATACTTTTATAGACTGTACACTCCGGCCGAATCAGGAGATATGGATCTGTATACCTTGTTAAACACCCTTGCTGCGCTCAGGCCTTTAACTTGGCTTCAGGGCCCACACTTCGGAACAGCCCTCGGGCGAGTTCTATAGAGCGTAAACAGAATTTTAAAATGGGAATTTTCAGCCAATAGGAACAATCAAGAGAGAATAGACTATACACAATAGTATAAGCCTGCTGACTGAACATTACACATTACAGAAGACGGAGGGGGAGCAGTTGAGTAGTCTGCAGCGGAGTGTACAAGAAGCAACCTGTGGACATATTCATATATATACAGCAGGATCTGTGGATGAAGAATGGGAATGGCAGAGACTTCCTGTTTCTCGAAACCACACATTCGAAGCTCTGATGAAAGGGCTAGTGTGGTGGCACGTACCCTATCAGAACAGAATACTGATTACAGTATAAAATGCTGATGAAAGAAATGACATCCTTCTTGGTTTTTCCCACATCTTCGAGGCTAGACATGCAGTCCCGAGTTAATAGTTATAAGCAGTCTGGGCGGCCTCACCAGCTATTCAAAGCACACAGCATGTGGACATTATTTGCTGGTGAAATGCCCGCGTCTGGCTGGCTACTCGTGTGCTCCCACACGGCAGTGCTTTCCTTTACCTCTGTGCACATTCAGCAACCCAGCTTCCTTATCCCAACCCCATAGAATTGTATTTCTTTTAAAACACAGCTAATTACATACATCAGATTACCTGGTCCCCTCCTCTCCTGTCACACTGATATGGGAAGATAAAAGATCTGGGTCTCGGGTGCCCTCTCCTCATATCCTTGGCAGCCATCTTTGGCTGAACTGTTTTTCATTTCTTATCACTTGTGATCAGGGTACGCCTTAGAAGCCGCAGCGCCCCGAGCAGCAAAACAAAACATTTTGGGCTCTCCATTCCACCCTCTTTCGTACCCCTGCTCATGCGGTAGGAGGTGCAGTGGAGTGCAACATTTTTCAATAGGCATGGCAGGTGCCCTGTTATTAAATCCGCTCCACTCCCAGTCCTTTGAAAGACTCCCCCGAGCTGGCGTGGCAGGGGGTTAATGGAAGCGTGCCCAGAGCGGTCGCCCAGTCGGCCCTGCCCTAAGGCCAGCCCTGCTTCTGATAGCGTCTCTTCATGATATGAAAGCTTTTTTTCTGCATTATCACAACAAGCAAGTACTAATGGTGATCATGGCCTTGGTGGTGGACCATTGCAGCGGACGATTGGGTCCTGGTAGCATGCCACCACCCTCTGTATAAGCCCTCACTTCTTTCGAACCTCTACTTCGACAACAATCCCTTACCAGTCTGTATGGCCCACCGTCATACCGTCATGGCGATTATTAACACATTCAATTATATGCAGCCCTGCAGTTGGAAGGAGTGGAAGGTATTATCTCCAGTTAATATAGCAGGTGCAGGCGTTTTGTGTTGGCATCGCTTACTGTTTCGGGCTACGCATCTTTATTATTTTATTGTGGCATAACTAAACTTTGAACTTGGCACTATGTGAGACAATGACTGTTCCTTCTTCGCCTATAGGATGCCCACGTATACTTCCCCAGATCAGAGAAACTTAGTTCGTTTTTTGTATTTCTTGGATGACTATTCACCAGTTGGGTAACTCAGGTCATGTGGCTCTCCGGTTCCGGAAAAGTCTAGCTCACATTGGGGTTTAGTTTGGCTCTGTAAGGAACAGTTTGGCATTTGCAGAGCTTAGTCAGACCTCACACCCTGAGCAGGAGGTAACGTTTTGACAAATTGTGGTTTATTTTTATCCGCGCTGCCCAAGCTCACAAGCCTAAAATAAACGGTGAACTAATTCACATCATCCCTTTTCAATACAACCTCTTTGCAGAGTTTAAGTAAAGCTCTTTCCGAATACAACGCAGCTCCAGAAGAAGTAGTACTGCGCCCAAGGACAAAGGCTCTGCAGATAAATACACACAGACTATTCATTCACATATAGCTCACACCTTATCAATGAAGCTACTGCAGGAGAATTAATCAGTTCTTTATTCGAATTACAAACAATCATGACGTTTTTGATACAAGTGATAGTATTATCTTTACTTTGAAACAGCCAGCATTGTGACAGCTGACATACAGCTGACTAATAAGATTCTACCCACCAATACAGATCATGAAACTAGTTGGCGATTTTTCTGTAGGCAAAGTACAGTTTGCAAACATTCCCAGTAAAATAGAGATCCTAGAACATACTTTGAATGCCTCCAAACATTGTATACGCGGTTTTTGGCCTCTCCAGATATCTCGTAAAAGAAGCGTTTGCAGTGCATCGAATATTTTCCTGACGGACTGATTGGCCGCAGTAGCAAAAAAAAAAAAAAAAAAGTTCATCAGATTAGATAATTTAAAATTGCAAGTGTGTCACTAGGGAATATAAACACAACAGCAACACGTGACAGCTATTGATTTTTGTTTTGTTTTCCCCAGTTTGTAGAGAACAGGCACATCAGCAGATTGGTGTTGCAGAGGGCCTGGCCGCCATTTTCTTTACCTGGACATTGCAACCTCCCCGAAGTCAGGCTGTGCTTCCTGTAGCTTCCCCAGGGGATGGAAATATCATTGCGAGGAGTCTGGAATGTTTTACTGTAATTAAAGTATTAGCAGCCAATTCAACACAAAGACTGTGTTGACAGGGCTGGAATGCGTAGTCTAATTTTACTCGTCCTCAGTGCTTACTCTTTTATTGTAACACTCTAGTGAGGACGACCCTCAATTTAGAACCGTTTCAAACATCCGGCCTGGGTTCTTCGGCTGGTTGTTTCACATGTGTCTACAGGACACAAAATACAGTTGCGGTCTTGTTGAAAAATATGTTTGAATAATTGAATGCTGGTTTCCACTTGCAACTGCCAGACAATGAGTGTTTTCAAAAGTTAATTTAACACCTTGCTGTCATGATGGAGGTTTCCATATGATGAGAATGGTTTTATATGTTAACCACACACAAATTAAGTTGTTTAAACGAGTTTCTTTTTGTTTTATCTGTAAAAGCATATTTAAAAAAATAAGCACTTTAAGTTACAACATGAGATGTTTGTAATGTTAACTCAGGTGCGTGTCACACTGTAAGTAAATGAAGCACTGGCAAAGACAGCAGTTTTGTCTTTTTTTATAAGCAGACATATTGCCTATATTCATATTTTTTAACATTGTATATTTTATTGAATGCATGACACTGTGGCTTTCATGCCCTGTCAGGAGAGAGGACATGAAATGTAAGAGCCCGCCAGCCTGAGCTAAGGTAGGCCTTGAGCGAAGTGAAATCCTAAACTCGGGCTGTGGGCCCTTAAAGACCATATCCACCCTCATGGCAGCAGGGCACGAAAGCCATTCGCACCCCACGGTTCGTCCTCGGTGCAAATAGCTTTAAGTAATCTTCATTGGGAGATCAGCACTGCCAGCAAGGAAAAATGTAAAAAAGGTAAAAGGGACTAAGTCCCTTTTCAATGTCTATGCGGCAACCAGAAAGGAGGAGCTCCGGGACCTGAGCGCAATGCTCTGGCCCTGCAGGTAAGTGGAGGGGGTAGGGCGGCAACCCTACCACGAAAGAAAGAAGAAAAGAAGCGCCACCCAGGGAAGGGCCTCGGGTGGTTGGGACAGTGGGCGGGGATTGTGTATTCTCGCCCACTGTTCCAGCAACCTGATTGGCAGAGCACCCATACCCAGGTGCAAATAGACTTTATAGGTTTTTTACAAGCAATATTAACACTCTTCTATACCTTTTTAATATTAAATAAAAATAATATATACAATCACCTCTCCAGCCATTAACTCACGATAACCTGAACCACAGACACATCTATTGACTTTGTGAATGCTCTTTAGACAGTAAAGCTGAGTGAGTATAAGTAGATGGTGAAGTGTTCAAAACTGTAGTATGAGAAAGATAATGGGCCTCATAACGAGGTTGGAGGTAGTCATGGCGTTATTAGACGTGTCCGGTCCCGTTCAATGGGGACTTATCGGTCTATTCCGACCTTTGCGGGGCCGGTAAGTCCCCATTGAAAAAGCCATTCCCCATTCCCATTTCAGCCCCCATAGGGCTCAATGGGAAGGTGCTAATGACGGTACCACAAATTGCGGTACCGTTATTAGCTCTGAAGTCCCTTAACGGGTCCCTTCCATAACGCCTGGTAAAACCAGGCGTTAAGGAAGGGGCCCGCTAACGCACCTCGTAGTAGGGTGGTAAGGGATTACTGGCACCGGTGCCCTTACCGGTGCCGGTAATCCCTTACCGCCCACCTCGTAATGAGGCCCAATATCTTTTGAATTGAAATGAATGTCCTGGGAATTTGACTTTTACACATCCAGGTATGGTTGTATGTAGATGCATTACCATTTGACAACTGTGCCATGACGTTGAGTAACCTTCTGAACTACAAGCTAATTCCTTTAATTTGGTGCTGTTTTCTGGGATGCTACATCACTAAAAAAACAGGTAGCTCAAAAGAACACTTGGTTAATAAATAGGTTTTGATTGCACCAGGAGTCCTTAATATCTGAAATTAACCCATTCTGAGGATATGGGCAGCAGACACCACCTTAAAGTACAACAATGGTTGAAGTTAACATCTTATATCACTAAAATTCAGTATGTGTATTCGGTGCCAGACAAAAGAGCCTGAATTGCACCTTTCCAGGCAGAAACTGCCAGAAAAAGATAGGGAAATTCCGTACCAGTGTTTGGGTGCACCCTAATAGTAAATATTACAGTTTCATTAGGTCATACATCGGGGAAAAATGATACAAATAAATGGAATGACCTGCTCACAACGATTAAGTGCTTGTATCTCGTCTTTGATTCTTAGGCTTCATAAAAGAAATGTCAGAGGCAGAGTGCATGACCAATGCATTTGGAACTTGTTTTCCATCATTAGGGCCGTCTCTATGAATAATACAGAATAATTCATGACTAGAGGTCAGGTTTCTCAAATAACGTCAATCAACTTTGTATAGGGATTTCATAAAAGTACATACCTGTATTTAAACGAAGCAGAATACAAAGAAATAAAATCCTATTAAAACAATACGGACAATCGTAAGTGAGCTGAACCAGAAATCTGCAGTGTAAAGGCTAAATACATGGTTTCCTCATCCAGAAAGCATCATATCGCTACCTTGTCTTAAAAAAATAAGTGCTCTTCTGGACGTATTCACTGGAAACAGTAACTAAGAATAAATGTACCAATTGTCAACCAACAAATTGCCACCTATGATCCAAATGTCAAAAATAGTTACAAACCACCCCATGAGGGGTTACAGAAAGGGTTACAAAATAGTATCCACTCACCAAGAAAGGTTTTCGACCCGCTTGCAACAAAGGTGCAACAACAGATAACTTCTGGTGCCAGTAATGATCGTATTTATTTAACTCATATTCGCAGGAAGTGTTAGTTTGTGTGTGACATCAACAATCATGATAACGTCATCACTTGCCGACGTGTGCATATTGTGAGCATGTAGACGTCAGTATAGTGGCGTATCAGCAATCATTGGTTTAATAATATTGTGTACATTTTCAACAATAAGGTGTTGCAAAAAGTACATAGGTTAAATTAAATCATTCTCAGAATCAGTTACAAAAAAACATCTCTACAAAAATCAACTGAACGATGTACCCGTATGTTTTCCTGTCAGCTGACGACATCAAATCATGACCAAAGCGTATGGGACGTGCAGGTGCCACAGTGCTGTTATCATATTATTAAGTGTCGTCATAAACAAAAATAAATAGAGAGTCT
The DNA here is from genome assembly GCF_040938575.1 of Ambystoma mexicanum. NCBI lineage: Eukaryota > Metazoa > Chordata > Amphibia > Caudata > Ambystomatidae > Ambystoma > Ambystoma mexicanum. The sequence continues at coordinate 500,074,204 of NC_090937.1, forward strand.
AGTAACAACAGTAACCGTGATAGAGTAGTAGGGAAAAAAGAAGAAGGGGACGGAGTGGTGGAAATGCATCAGGAAGAGTGATGAAGTCTTAGGAGGAGCAGTGTTAGTTGAAAAGCCAGGTCTATAAGTTTCTGCAGAAGGTCAAGCAGGCCGGTTCTTTTCTGAGTGCTGGAGGGAGATTGTTCCAAAGTTTTGCAGCCATGACCGGCAAGCTTTTAACCCCCATGAGAGGCAATGGAAGTTGGGGATCTTGAGGAAGTGAGAGTTTGCGGATCTAAGAGGTCGGGCAGGGGATTATTTCTCCATGCAGTGTGAGCGGTCGGTCGGGGCTCTGTTAGAGAGACATCGATGGACCAGGGACAGTATTTTGAATGAAGTCCTTTCTTGGATGGCCAGCCAGTGGGCATCTATCCTAGCTTCCGAAATGTGGACAGATTTGGAGAGACCAATGGCCGCTCGGAGAGCATTGTTCTGAATCATTTGAAGTTTGTTCAGGCTGCGCTCGGAAGTACCAGTAAATAAGGTGTTGCAATAGTCGAGGTTCGGTCCTGTGATGGCTCTTGCAATAGAGAGACAGTTGGGAGTGGAGAGGAAGGGCCTGCTGGAATGTAGCAGTTTGGCTGTGTAGGCTGCTAACGAGGCGATCAAGTTCACTTGTTGCGAAAGGTCGAGGTTACAATCCAGGTAAACGCCAAGGGTTTTGGCTGCAGCAGAGTTGGGGATCGGTTTTCATCAATGGTATGCTCCTTGTTGGCTGGGTCAATGTTGCATACTGTGGAGTGGGAGCCGACAATGAGGGTTTCGGTTTTATCATCATTGAGGCAGAGTAGGTGAGATGCTATTCATTTTTGTATGACTTCATACACTGAGTTAATGGTGGCTGAGTCCTGAGTGTATGAACCAGAAAGGGGGAGAAGGAGCTGTGTGTCATCAGCATAGTTGGTGTAAGATATGCCAAGTAGGTGTAGGCGGTCTACTCATTATTTACCCATTAGCCTGATCCACTATTGATATTTTTTATGAAGCAGTCTTGAACGATATCAGTAAAACCTCATACAGCAGACCGAAGTTTCACAGCCTTAGTAAAGGTGCGATGAGCATGATCAGATATGAGGATAATAAGATTGCTATACAACCAGCTGGCAAAGGGTGTGCCCTCATTATTATGAATAAATCAGATTATGAAGATGACTGGGAACACCAATTGAGTGACAGACAGTTATATATACACTTTGGAGAAAGGTCTAATTGAGTTTGAAGACCATCTTAGATCACACTGAGGAAATGGATTGGTTAAATGACAAAACTAAAGCTTTTCTGAATAAGACATACACTAAAACACTAAATTTGTATCTTCTCCCAAAGTTCCATAAATCCTTAATAAAACCACCAGGTAGACCAATAGTGGGAGCAATAGATGGTGTGCTACAACCACTAGGTATATACAAAGACCATATATTGCAACCTCTGATACAGAAGCAAAGCATTTACATCAAAGACACAACTCACTTTGTAAGGATTTTAGAATCATTGTGTATCAAAGAAGGTGATATTCAAGTCACCATTGATGTCAAAAGTGTGCATACACCAATAACGCATGCTATGGGTATAGAAGCACATGAATGGCTGCTACTTCTAGAGGAAGACGTAGGTCTGGCCAAAGAATTCATTATCATTCTTCTTGATTTCATCTTCTAAAATTCATGTTTTGAATATATTAAAACGTTTTATCTTCAAATATCTGGTACCTTGATGGGCACAACTATAGCCCCACAATATGCCAACAGTTTCATCCGGTTTGGCACAAGTACATTGGATATTGGGGCTGTTATATAGATGATATTTGTATCATCTGTCAGGGCTCTATGTCCATATTCAATGACTCCTTCAACTATTTGAAAGTGATCAATGAGAAGATACAGTTCACAAAAAAGTTGGTAACCCTGAAAGACATTTCTTAGACCACAATCTACAACTTACTATATTGTTTCAGTGTTCACCCAAACTCCACTCTAAAAAGTCTACCTTATATATTGTTTGCAACAAAGACTCATTGAACAAATAATTTAAAAAGATGTCTAAAAGCTTCATTGATAGAGGTTACACACCAGAAGAAGTTGAGGAAGCTGAAATCAAAACCATGAATATCACCAGAGATTTACTGCTACACAACCAAACACAGAATCCACAATCTCCAATGGCTTTTGTGAGCAAGTATAGTAGCAAACTCAAATTGTCAAGAAAAGCATCTTAAGGAACTGGAACATCTTATGATGTGTTAACAGGTTGAAAGAGGAGATTCATTTGCATGCTACCTTTGAAGAATGCTCACACTCTCTTTTCCTCTTTTCATTGAACACAGTTACACCATGTACATATTTTGTGGAGTGAATATGTAAATGTTCTTACATATCTGTTGACCAAGGAACAATTACATAAGTAATGAGCATTATCTACAATATCTATTATCCATAAGGATATGATCTAGACTACTTTATTGATAGCTTAGACCAACTATCATAATACACAATGAATGATCTTCAATGAGGTCTAATATCTGTAATTTCATTAAAGTGTGTCAGAATTTCTATGGAATCTGTAGCAAGTTTGACACACTGTGAATATATGAACTATATGAAGCCTAACATTTGCTTTAATGATCAGTGCAATCGAACTATTATTTGCAATTTAATTGTTTTACTCATGTGCACGAGAATGGACACATTGTGTATCACATAGACTGCTGGTTTATGCAACTTGAAATACATTAATAAAGGGTTGTAGTTCTTGGGATTAATATATGTTCATATGAATTAATATATACTTGAAATTTTCAGATGAGGATGTCATATTAATTTCAGATCTCCTTTGTTGCAATCTGTTCCAGATATTTTTGTCACATGATTTATTATGCTAATGTGAACGCAGTAATGACAGTGTGTTAATCTACCCGGTAAGCTGAACTCAAGCCAGTAAAATAGCTCAGCGGGTTGAGCGCTCATTGCTGCGATCTGAGCGTGATCTGCAGGTCGCAGGTTTGAATCTTGGCAAGGCCAACTCAGCCTTTCATCCTTCCGAGGTCGATACATGAGTACCAATTTCGGTTGGGTGATATTGTATGTTAATATGTGCTCTGTAAAGCACTTTGGATTAAGGCGCTATATAAATAACACATCATTATCATTACCCAGTTTTTTTATATTTGCATATTGAAAAAACTGGAGGGGGCATCTCTACTTCTGCCTCCTATATGGTATGGTAAAGGCATAGAACAACCCCAGCAAGGTTCTGAGTTTGGTAGCTATGGACGAGCAGCCAGGCTTAAGCTTTGCTGAAAGATGCATATGCAGCCTGATATGGCTTTTCCAAATCATCCTGGTGGAAAAAGAATTTCAGTAATACAGAGGCAGTGTCACTGGTAAACAAGAGCATTGGATTTACCTGGGTGAAATCAAATAAATAATTTGAATATTTGCCAGTAAATTGTTACAAAAAAAGTGTGCCACTTCAGTGTGGTATTTACATATAGTGTGAACACAGACTGCAAAATGGTAGTGGCAGACATCCATTGCAGACACATGATCTTGGGCAGGCACTGTACAGTGGGCACATCAAAACACTGTTAGAAAATAACACTAATATAACAGCTTTCAAAAGAGGACACATACTAAGAAAGTTCTGAAGAGAAAAACACAACATCACTATGTAAAGAAATATTCTGAAATATAAAAAGGGAAAGATTAACTGAATAACCAATAAAGGTATTTTGAAGGTGAAGAGAAACCTTAATGATATGGAAGGGAGAACCAGTGAGTTTTATGTTTTTTGTGAAAGAAGAAAGATTGAGTGAGCTGGACTGCAACTCGGTCCTTCCATCTAGAAATTAAGGTTGGGAATTTTAAATAGAATGTGAATGGGGAGTTAGTGAAGAGAAACTAGGAGAGTAGATATGTGATCGAATGTACAGGTGCTGTCAAACAGTTCAGATGCTGAATCGAGGATAACATTCCCACCATTCAGTCTCCAGAGGATTAAAGGAATAGTGTGCTCAAGGATTTTACTGTACCGATCGTTCGGGCAAGTCAGTATAAGCATGCAGTGATCGATCGTAAAAAAATTCTGATGCATTTTACCTTAGTTTTCCTCACTTTTACACATGCGAAAACAATGTGTTGGGCACAGCCATCTTGTGCTAATCTTATCCGTTGATCGATCGCCCTGAGTTCAAGTGCGCTTGCGGCAATAAATAAAAACACCCGCCCTGAAGCTGACATCACTTGTCCCAACAATCTGCTCCACCTAATTTCATTACGTTTGTAGCCAGTGTAGCCCAACGTGCCATGCCTGTAGAAACAGGAAGATAAACGCAAGATAATCACAGACATCCACACACAGAGCGTACCTTCTCTGTCTTGCCCTAAATAGCATTTCTGTATAGAATACTTCAGTGATAGATCAACAATAGTCTGCAATGTTGCAAGTGCTTTTATTTTTCAAAGAATGTTCACATGAAATTATAAACTTCAGGAAACAAACAATTTTTAAGTTTTGCAGGTAAGTTAGAGTTGGTGACGATCGCATGACTCTCGAGCTACGCAGATTACGATGAACGTTCAATGATCCAACTGCAAAAGAGATGGATGCAAGGATAAGATACGTCATCTAGCCAGTACAAACACCATTGTTCTCAAAAGTGTTTTATTGTACACAACCTTTTCAAGTGCTTTGTGTGGAGGTGAATATGGCACCAACCACTTCTTCTTCCGTTCCTCCTCCCTCGACAACGGTCCATGTGCATATTCATGGAAATGTTTCTTTTCTGTCCATGCATGTACATTGGTAAAATGGTGCATCAATGAACACCATTTCTCAAGTAGAATTTCCACAGATCCATTACAAGTTTTGGAGTTCCACCAAAGATGGTTGCTAATGGACTGATACCATTTTAAGAGGTTTTCCGAACCCTTCTTTTTCCCAGCAGCTGTAATTTTTTAATTGATTGATTTTTCAACGTGCCATACATCAAATTGATGCTGAACGTGTGGAAACTGCTCTTGCATGGCCTTCATTATTGAAACGTGCCTGTTGGTGGCCATCACGTCTATTTCCATTTCCCTGGATTGCAGAAATTGAATGGATTTGATGAAACCATATTTGTACATGGCAACAGACGATGAACATTCAGATACCTGCATCACCACAGAACTCACCATTTTATTTACATTCCATGTCTTGAAAGTGGTAAGTGCAGTACTTTGTGGAGAATCCTGAACTGTCACAATCTCCGTCGACAGCTAGCCAGAAACGTTTGTCAGAGAATGTACTGTCCAGTGACTTCTGTTCAATATTCCAAGCATGCCTAATGACAGGGAATATGAATTCCCTTTGGTATTTGTACTATTGAGTTTTAGCAAGGAACTCAAGACCCACAAACTTACAAAAACTGGAAATCTTGCCGAAAGTCGATCCTCTGAACAGTAAAGCTGCTGAACAAAGTAGATTCCCAGCTGGCACTTTGCCGAGCATTGGTTGAGCAGACCATGTAAATGTAATATGGAGGTGGACACAGGTTGCTTAGATTATCAGGTTGGTGCCTTGTAATACGCGAGACACATTCACCAATGGCTCCCCACGTATCTTGGCCCTGATTGGATGTTCACTTTTGAGCATGTGTACAATCTCTATCAGGCAGCTATCAAACACAATGTACTTTTGCTCCTTTGGTAGCCAATCGTCGTTCAGTACTGATTTTTGTGAGTTGGCGGTGGTGGACAAATCCTCAAGACTTTGCAAACTGAAGTCGAGATCTTGTGCAAGAACATCAGTCAATTTCATTGAAGCTTCAACCTCTGTCAGTTCATGATGTGATAATTCAACATGAATTGGAGAAACAGCCAACTTTGAATGTTTTTTTGGTAGAACATTTTTAGCGGGTGTAGATTGTGTGAAGGGGTCAGCAAGCAGTTGCAATGTATCATCACTTTCTTCATTTTCACGTGTTTGATCAGTGACATTCGATTCATACTCCAGCCACTGGACAAATGCATCAATAGACTCCTTGTTTACTGTGCCACACTGCGCCTGAGATATTAGTTGCTCCAATGTGAAATTGGTTTGGCAAGTGACACCTTTGGTTACAAGCGATGTCTGCGTCTTTATACTCCTCCTACTTCTGGGCTTCTCAAAGAATAAATAGAAGAAGATGTTGAATGCATTGCACACACAGAGAACATACAATCTTGCAACTAAAAACCTAGAAAGACTAAACTATCTGCTCAAAAGATTGTGCTAAACAAACTGGTCCATTCTTTACCCTTGGTTTCGAAACAGTGGCCTTCTCTTTGCAGACGTTGACATGAAGCTGCAAAAAGACATTTGTATACGGTTTTAATGCAGAACACTTTATTTCAAAGCAAACAAACAAATACATATCTATAAATCGAAAACAACTAGATAAACTGGAAAAGATATCGACATAATAAAAATGTATTCAGAATGCAATTTGATGCCCAATTTCACTTCATAAATGTATACCTTGGTTCCATGCACCTCTTCTAAGTCCACATCTGGAGTACATTCCTGGAATAGAGTAATACACAAAAAAATACATCAGCCAAAGTGCACAATAAAAGTTTGGATTCGACAGAGCACCGCCAAGCTAAGTATTTTACATAGACTTTGAACCATTTACTCTTAGGGCAGCTGTCGCAACACAAATAGAACGTTAGTATGGATAAAACCTCGAATCGAGTGTACGTGACTTGATCATAACATTCCGTTCATATTTCACCTGATATCCATCCGAGTTCCAACATGGACTTGATTTGAGGTCACCCTGTAAAACATAGTGATTAAAATGTTGCCCTCAAAAGTATTTTGCTTTGTAATGTGTCCTTGGTAACTGTTCCACATTAGGGGGGAAGTGCAACATTACTTCCAAAATCAGAAAAGGTTTTAAATGGTGCAATGTCACATACATTTATGTCTCAAAGTATATCCAATTTTGGATGTACTGTGATTCTTGAAAGTGAAATGTGAAACGAAATACCTCAAGCTGTGTACCTGTTCCAAAGGAGGACGAGATAGTAGTCGAAAATCCACAATACAGCACTTGTTTTAATACGGATTAAAAAACTAAATTAAACAAAAAAAATGCAATGCAGAGAAGGTACATACTGAACTGAAATGAATACAATAGTACACACGTACACAAACCTATCCCTGTCACTTTGTACAATTTGCCAGTTCTGCACATAATACATTTTGATATGTTTACATTGAAACCATACCACATGCAAGTAGTTCAATCGCATATAAAGAGTGGTGTAATATAATTACTTGATATGTGTATGAGGTTGATGTTGACTTCGGAAATTAAATTGATGCTGAATCTTGCTCATTCATTTTCAGCCAAATGAACGAAAATAGTACAATGGAAAAGGACAATGAGGTCTTGAAAAGTGGACTTATGCAACTCTATAATATTTTAGTTTGTGCAGTTCGGTAGGGCTCACCATTGGGATAGAAGGTGTGTCGGTGGTTGCGTCGCTTGCGAGGGTCTATTCTTCCATCAATGTGCTCTAAGTGAAGAAGGATATTTCAATCAACACATTTTCAAACATAATTTCCAAGGGGCACTGTGGAAGTTTTCATGGAGGATCACATTTACTGGTCAGAGGCTGCTGAAAGCGGGGAAAGATGAAATATACTAAGATGAAATATTTGACACATGTGTTGAATCCAGTGACCATGGAAAATGGAGTAATAGTACAGTGATGTGGATAAACAGATGGAAGATAATACTTATTAATGCAGACCTTCGTCCCACATACCAAGAAACATAACAAACTCAACGTTCATTACTCACCTCTCCATCCGCATGCGGAAATTGAGTTGGGATGGCATTTGGAAACAATTTACGAAGAACACGAGGGTAATGTTTTTTTGTGTACCTTGACTGGTCGTACATATCCTGGGTGAAGTGCAGGCTGCAGACGCGGAATCGATGGACCCTCATGTCGACCTAGATTTCCTGGGCCCTAATTTCAATCTCGTCCACTTCACAAATGCAATTTCTAAGCCATATTCTTATTAAATCAATATCCATAGGGAATACATGCAGAAGAGTACCTGGATCTTTGATGTAGTTTGCAGAAGTGCAACCGACAACTACACATGATGGCATTCTTGAAAAGTGTGTGAGATATGTATAAAGAAATATGAACTATTAGCACAAATAATATTGGATGAATGTGAATAAAGCAATTTTCACCAGATATTTGTCTTTAAAGTTTAATTAGAATAAAACAGACAAGCTGTGTGACCTATCCCAGTGAACTCAACGACAACTTTATTATACAATTGCTATACTGCACATTCTACTGCAATGCACAGTGATGAATTGTGGTAGTTATCGAGAAGAAAATACCTGAACTAAATGCTAATGCATAAGTCTTTGAGATACATGAACATTAAAATCCTGGGTAAATTTGGTTGTAATCGACATAAACATTCTTAGTAACGTTGGATGAACATAGAGAAGTCATTAGTTGACTTACCCTTACTTTGGCGAACAGATGAGCAGGTTCAGCTAGCAGAGGAATAAGTATCCAGTGAACAGGTAGCTCGATGAGGATATACCTAGTAGATCTCCCAGATGTTCTCAAGGTAAATCTCAAGGTGTTTATAAAGGCTTACACAAGTGGGTGTGTATGTGAATGAATGGATGACATGTTCATAGACACACACTCTGCCTTCATGGCAGTGGTTCCCATTTGCCATAGGAACCCACCTTACCGCCTTTCCAGCGCACAGGCATAGGCCTACTCGTACAGCATAAAGGGCAATAGGGCCAGGCTTGTAACACAAACGGGTTGTCATCAATGTTTGACAATTTGAGCTGTCACACTCACCCAACCCACTTGGGAGCGCATGGTCATAGGTGCAAAATGACATTGATACTGGAAAGTTGGGTGGATGGGCATGATGAGAGCGTGACAAGGCCATAACAATGCTGAAGGGACACTAATGTTTGTTGATTGCAAGGACTGGGCTTTCAAAAGGTGCATCTGTAAACACAGGGTCTGGGGAGGCCATGTGGACAATGGTGAAAGTGTGGAAGATGCCTTTGAAGTGTACATGGCGTTTGACAATGTAAGTGGTCACATCCACCCCACTCCCTTGGGAGCGCACGGTCATAGGTGCGAAATGCCATTGATACTGGAAGGCAGATGAATGGGGACACAGTGAGCGCAAAAGTGCACCAACCAGGGCTGGACTGGGCTACTGGGTACTGTGGAGATGTCCCTGTTTGCCTCTGCACTCTGCGCCTATTTTCAGTGTTATTTTCACATTTTATTGTATGAAAAGTGTGGAGCTAGATCAAAATTTGTAACATGGGACCACTTTGCAAATTGTTTCCAGTGCCTCCATTCGTTCACATTCCACCCGGGCAACAACCATTCTAGCATGACACTCGTAGACGATTGAGCATGTTCTTGACTCACAAAAAAACTGGGTGATGTTGATGGCACCAACAAACTATAAATCGTATACTTGAGGTTGAAGTACAGTATGAGAAAATCCCCTGTACTGTCCGCTGTCACTTTGGGAATTTGACAGGAATGGCTCGAACGACACAGGCGGGTACTACTCGTCGATTGCGGTATCCAAGCCTCTCATAAAGCTACCATGTAAACAAATTATATGCCACCAGTCTGTACCACCTGAGAAAGAGAAACATACATATTTTAATTGAATGAACCGGATAAGTGTAACAGCCAACTTCAAAAAGTGCATCCGAAAATTCGATGGCATAGTTGCCCTTAGAAAAATGAAGGCGGGAACCCTTACAGCACACGTCCCCACTATATGTCAATGTTAATGTTAATGTTAAAGGATATTTGTACCGTGCACTATCACCACCGGCGTGGTCTCCTGGCATTCTGGCGGCTCTGAAAGAGGCAGAGGGCTGAGTTAGTGGGAATGAGCTGGAAAAGTGCAAGATAGCAGTGATGTACTGTGGCAGCCTCAGTCCGGTGGGTCCGTTGGCTGGGCTTGGGGTGTTTTACAGTCGGTAGTCGTCGTGTGCTGTTGTGCAAGTCTATGTGTGGTTTGTTTTGTTGTTGTAGTGTAGTGACATTTGTGCAAATTGCTGCGTTTTAGGCTTGTGGTTGTGTTTGGTTAGTGTTTGAGAGGTGTATTCAGAGGAATGAAATTGTTAGTGGATTGGTTAGTTGGCCTTGCTTTCCTTGTAATTATGTCTAGGTGTGATGCCTGCTGCCATTCACTATTCCATCAGAGTGTGGTGCTTGCTAATTTCAGTATTCTGTCTAGATGTGAAGCAGGCTAGTGATCACGATTCAATTCAAGCGTTGCACTAGTCATCATTCACAGTTTCATTTAAGTGTTCTTACATTCACATTTCTATCTAGGTGTGACGCAGGCTAAGGTTAACAATTCCATCTAAGTGTGGCAAATGCTAACATTCACATTTCTATCTAGATGAGACGTGGGCCAAGGTTAAGAATTGCATCTAAGTGTGGCACATGCTAACATTCATGATCCTCTCTAGATGCAACACAAGCTACGGTTAAGAATTCCATTTAAGTGTGGTACATGCTAACATTCACATTTCTATCTAGATGCAACGCTAGCCAAGGTTAAGAATTCCATCTAAGTGTGGTACATACTAACATTCACATTTCTATCTAGATGCAACACAAGCTACGGTTAAGAATTCCATTTAAGTGTGGTACATGCTAACATTCACATTTCTATCTAGATGCAACACAAGCTATGGTTAAGAATTCCATCTAAGTGTGGTACATACTAACATTCACATTTCTATCTAGATTCAACACAAGCTACGGTTAAGAATTCCATTTAAGTGTGGTACATGCTAACATTCACATTTCTATCTAGATGCAACGCTAGCCAAGGTTAAGAATTCCATCTAAGTGTGGCACATGCTAACATTCATGATCCTGTCTAGATGTGACACAAACTACGGATAAGAATTCCATCTAAGTGTGGTACATGGTAACATTCTCATTTCTATCTAGATGTGACGCGGGCCAAGGTTAGGAATTCCATCTAAGTGTGATACATGCTAACATTCACTTTCCTATCTAGATGCAACACAGGCCAAGGTTAGGAATTCCATCTAAGGGTGGGACATGCTAACATTCACTTTTCTATCTAGATGCGACGCAGGCCATGGTTAGGAATTCCATCTAAGTGTGGCAAGTATATGCTAAAAGAAATTATTATAACACACCACAGAGGTTTGAGCTACCATCTGCCTTGCTTGGATCCTAGTGATATAGGTGGAGGTGTGTTGCTTTTGGCAAATATACTGATGCGCGGCATTAGGGCTGTGGTGGGTGTTCTGGAATGGTCAGTGGAAGGGGGTAAGATGAGTATCAGCATGAAAGCAACTGGGGTGTTGGGGCTGGTGGGACCCTGGACTCGAAGGGTTGGGGTTTAGAGGGCACAGACAGTTTACTGGAGATGAATGTACACGTGGGATATGGCTTGTCACGTCTCACACTCTCTCAGAGCACATTCTCACATTCTTTCGGTAATGATACCACAGAATTGTAACAATGGCATGGCAGGACTTTGGTAAGAACAGCGCTCACATGGAACTGACAGGGGGAGGTGATGGTGTTTGTGTGGGCTTGCTGTGCGATGCACTGTGGAAGGTAGAGCTGCATTTCTACAGAGTGATGGATCACAATTTGGAGAAAGTAGGAGAAAAACATGAAATTCAAATGGTCTAGGTAGTAAACATTACATCACATCTAGAGTATACTTACTTGTTACTTGGATTTCGCAGCCAAACTGTTCCGCAAAGTTCATACATAAGCACCTTCATAATCCTCAACATGGACCTTGTGACGCAGGCTACTCTGAAGTCATGCACCTCTGTAACGCAAAGCGGTGGTGTGTCTTCTTCAGCTATGTAGACCGAGCATCCCGAGTTTTCTCGGCAGCAGCAGTTCTCCACCTTGGTTGGCATGACCTTGCAACAATTGCAGCTAAACCACATTGAAACATCTCCCATGCGACACGGCTGTGGCTCATGCTCTGGTGATTGATCTTGCAAACTATTGTCTGATTCCCCATTGTTTCGGCAGCTTTCTCTTTCCATTAGTTCCTCCTCTGAATACTCAGGCTCGTACTGGTAGGGCTGTATTGTTGACATTGTATGACAAAGATTTAACCAAAACGCAAGTAACAAGTGAAATCAGTTCCGCTACTGTAAATAACGGGTCGCAGGGGCTTTGTACTAGTAAAATAGCTCAACCAAGCAAAAACGAGCCACGGAGGATCTAAACTAAATACAGGGAAGCTGTTGACTAAGAAACTAGAGTGTCACCTGATCAGAAAGGGACTGTTTAGACTTGTTGAGGAAAGCAGCGTCCTGCCATTTCCATGGAGACAAGTCAATAACTTGCGGACAGAGAACGTTGAAACAAGACGTGGATTGGAATTGTGAAAGGTGCTGAACGCATATAGTGATGTCAGCTTCAGCGGCCGGTGTTTTGATTTATTGCAGCGAGTGCACTTGAACTTAGTGCGATCGATCCACGGATAAGATTAGCACAAGATGGCCACGCCCAACAGAATGTTTTCACATTTGTGTAAAAGTGAGGAAAACTAAGGTAAGATGCATCAGAAACATTTTTACGATCGATCACTGTATGCTTATAACGACTTACCTGAACAATCGGGACAATAACATTTTTGAGCGCATTATTCCTTTAAGGGTGGTATGGAGAAGCAGAAGAAGCAGAAGTCAGAGAGGACTAGAATTGGTTACATTTTAATATATATTAGCACTAATAAAATAAAGCAGGATTCATGAATAGAAGAAATGTGTGACTTCAAAAACCTAGCTCTGAATGCAAAAATAAAACATAGTGGTCCGACCCAAGAGATCAGAGTGGTGGCAGTTAACAAGTGTGGTTGAAGAAGAAAGTCAATCATGAGCAGAGCTTTAAAGAGGAGTGGGAGCCACCAGAAAAATATGTGTTTGTGAAGGGCTGACAGGACATCCAATACTCACTTGATCTAAGACCTCCAACACTCCAAATGGTATGGTCAAGTTGTCTGACCAGGGTAGCATTATGTGGACAAACTGTGTGCTTACACTGGAGAAAGTTCAGGACCAATGAAGAACGTCTCCAACAAATTGCATGTGAGTGGACAATACTTTAGAAAGATCGATATGGCCAAAGATTGCAAAGGCCAGTTAGAGATCAAGGAGCCCAAATAATGAGCCCCTCCTACATCCCGAATAACCAAGGGTGTGTGCCTAATCGCAGTGTTGAACCAAGGTTGGAAGCGTGATTACAAGATCATGAGAAGGTTCAACTGGATTAGCTAAGACACATGTTTGCTGATAAAGCACTTTTTAAGAAGACATCCCAGGGAAAGGAGTTCATCAATTAGTTGACAGTTGGCAGTGTTCAAGAGGTCAAGCGTAGTCATTAAAAGGGGTGAACCTGTCCGCCTTGCAAGGAAGGATGAACAATGGCCCATGGTGTGGAAGCATTAATAATGAGAAGCCAGAAAAGAGAAATAACTTCAGAATTATATTTAAGCAAAGAGAATTATCTTGATAAAAAGTAGATAGATCTAAGCTCAAGATTGGAAAAAATCTTCAGGAAGCAATCGCAGCCAGGAACATATCTGAATGATCCAACAGCAAAAGAAATGGATGCAAGGATAAGATACGTTATCTAGCCAGTACAAACACCATTGTTCTCAAACAGCCCAAATTCTTCAATAACCCAAATGTAAAAACTTTAAATGGCTTATTGGAGTCTGAACTGCCCAATCCACATAAAAGCACAAAACACATGTTCTATCTATCTATCTATCTATCTATCTATCTATCTATCTATCTATCTATCTATCTATCTATCTATCTCTATCTATCTAGCTATCTATCTAGCTATCTATCTTTCTATGTCTATCTAAGTGGACACTGCAAAACTGTTATCTATATCCCCCTAAAAAATATCCCCTAAACCATGTTATTGAGGCACCCAATGTATGCTTTTACATTTTCTTTGCGGATACGCAAGAGCTGCTGTTTCTCAGTAGCCACTGATAGACAGATTGATGCTCAGCCTTGCGAGCAGGAGCTGTGGGTGGCGGGCCTCCGGCCATGAGGAGATCAGTATCAGGAGGCACAGGAGAAGCGCCACACTGACTATTGTGCTGTCACTAGACCCGGCAAAAAAGTAGAAAGTTGGGGACTGGCAATCTACTCTATCTACTAATCTTGGCATTGTGGCACCCAGATAATATTCTTTTTTCCAACAGAAGCACATACATGTTCTGCAAGAATAAGGAAACATGCATCGCAACATTCCTCAAATGCTGGTCTTATTTCTTCTGAAGTAACCTTTCTTCTTCCTATTTCTCCAGTGTATCTTTGAGCCTGCTGTCTCAACCCTACTTCCTGATCTTAAAGAATCACATCTCTGCAGAGGGTTTTTTTGGTTGATGATATTTTGCCCCTATTTTTTTTTTAAAAAAAACACTGGGACATATTAGACAATGATTGGACTATGACAAGTTCAGTTTGGCATGGTATAAACACTAGGGCAAAAATTCCCCTTGGGCAAAAAAAGATACATTGTCACTGCATTATTGCAACAGGGCACAGTTTGCCCTAGTGCTAATACAGAATGTCATTATAACTTGCCCTGGTGCTAATACGAAATGGTATTAGTACTAGGGAACATTTTGCCCTGGTGAAAAAATGCATCGGAAATGTTTCTTTTTTGCATTATGGCAATTTTTGCCCTGGTGTTTATACTATGCCAAACTGCACTTGTCATAGTGGAATTGTCTTCTAATATGTCCCAGTTTTTTTCAAATAGGGCACACTTTGCCCTGGTGCTAATACCATGCAACTTTGCACTTGCACTGGTGCAAAGTTTCTGTAATCTGGTCCCTGGTGCTATATTCTGTGTGCTTTTTTAGTGGATACCTATTGGTTTAAGGAGAGGACAGCCTCACCTACAAACCATAAAGGCAACAGGGAGGTCAGCTATGGCCTGCAATTGACAAATGGAAAAGGGCACTGCTTTGCTTTATCCAGGCTTCCTAACTTGCAGTGTCAAACCCATACTCATGTGTCATTATATTCCTTACATGACTCCCCATCATGCATTTTTGGTCCCCAGTCTCAGA
The DNA here is from genome assembly GCF_040938575.1 of Ambystoma mexicanum. Lineage (NCBI taxonomy): Eukaryota > Metazoa > Chordata > Amphibia > Caudata > Ambystomatidae > Ambystoma > Ambystoma mexicanum. The sequence goes on from NC_090937.1 coordinate 500,089,417, forward strand.
TGCTCTCTTCTTGCCTAAGGATTAGAAATACGTTAACTTTAAAATCTCTAAGGCCAATTGACCCTGTCAGTCCCTGTCAGTCCCTGTCTGTCCGCTTTGCCACACTCGCCACAATTATGTCTAGTGTGACCAGATTTTAAAAAAACAAACCTGGGACGGGCCATGGAAATAGAAGTAGGGCTAAAGTAAATACACATACATCTTTCGTCCTACTTCTATGTTGCTGGCCTGTTGTGGGGGGGTGTGTTTAGGGACGGGGGGTGTGCTAACATTGGAGGAGAGTCCCGAGGAGGGGAAGGGCAGGAAATGGGGGTTTGAGAAGCATTTCACGCCCCCATTCACACAAGAAAAGCTGAGCCGGGACCCGATTTCGGGATTTCGAAATCGGGTCCCAGCAAAAAAAAGGACCGTAGGCGAATCCCCGGATGGGGTTTATTAAATAAAAAAACTCCCAGGACCCCGGGACGTCGGGTGACTTCCCCGGTCTGTCCCGGGAAAGCCCGAACATCTGGTCACCCTAATTATGTCCAAGGCCAGCCCTGGGATGATAACACAGGTGCGGCCTGACGCTACTATTGAGGCCCTGTAGAAATATCAGATTCTCCGCTAGCATTCCTCAAAGGTAAGAAGAGTATCAGCTCTTTCCCACCTTTGCCAAACTAAGTGCATCATAGCACTGCACCCTCTTCCCTCTCACCCCCAGACTTCCTCACCTCATAAGAACTGTCTTTTACCACCTTTTATATTTTATCTATCCTGCAGACATGTGACTCGGCAACTGGCCTTATCCCAGAGCCGCGCGTTACTGAAGTAGCCCAAATCCACTGGGTGTGGCTTCTCCAGCATGTGCTTGGCCTATCTCTGCACTGATATTCCCTACTTGCCTGTTGCAAGCCCATACATCCACTGTAACCTATCTTGGACCAAGCGGGCATGTCTTAGCCTCCTTTCTGGTAGGCTGTTAACTACTGTCTTGCATTTCATAGTAACTGATTTCACATAACGTTTGAATTCATCCTGTAATTTGTAACCTCTGGTGCAAGGACTGTGAACCCAAAGACCAACATACGCAATTGTAACTGCAATCCAGCGCACGCATTGCTGATGTAGCCCCCCAATCTACTGGGCGTAGCCATTCCAGCATGTGCCTGGCCTATCACTGGGCTTATGTCCCTTCCTATTGTGTGCCTACACGCCTACTGTACTTTTAGGTCCCCACAGGAAAGCCTTGTATCACCCACCAGTCTTGCTGACCAATACTTACATTGTATCTGTTTTTGGCCTACTTTTGATATTCATATAGTAACCTTGTAAATCGTAACCTCTGTTATTTGTAATCCAGTGACTTGCACTGCTGATGTAGTCCCCAATACACTGGGTGTGGGCTTTCCTGAAGGTGTCAGGCTGATCACTGCACTAAAGTTCACGTACATGCCTGATGCAAGTCCACAAGTTCACTGCACTCTATCCTGCACTCTATAGGTGGGGCATCTCTTTGCATCCATGCCGGCCGGCCGGCTGGCTGATACTTACATTGACTTGTATTTCATGGTAACTGATTTAAACTTCCCAAATGTTGTCTCTCATATTTATTTGTACACCTGATGTAGACCCACGTACCAAGAGGCGAGGCATTACCAGAATGTGCACCCACACAAATGTTCCTTATATTTATATGTACACCTGACGTACCCCTCCTTTCCCCGAACCATGAAATTAGACTTTTTCCAGAGTGAGCACTCACGATTTTGTAACGTTTCGTGGTCCTGCACATGCAGACTGTGCTTTCACCCATGTACTGCAACTAGCGCCTATATGCCTCAGGGCTTTTTGCACTGCTATAAATGTACAAGTAAAATGAATAAACACAACTTGAAAAGAATCCTAAAGTGCCAGGAAGCCAGTGCCAATGATGAAGAATCCGAGCTATTTTGCTGCATTTCCATGCTACTTCACAGCTGCATGAAACACGCTTCAAGCCGTGCCAAGGATAAAGCAGGTAGATCCAAAAGAGGTGCTTTCCCACTGACGAGTGGAAAAATGCTCGCCAAGTTCGGATTAGAGTAAACATTGTTTTGATTTGTTTGTATTCAATGTGCATAGCAGAATCAGAATGTGGACTTCAAGGTTTGGCACACACTTCAGTGTACCTTATTAAAACCTGACACTCTGGCTAATGCATCAGGAGTGGAGGCCCGCCACATAACTGTCATACCCAATGCACAATTCGATGGCTGTGATGCATTTAATTCAAGTCCTAAGTAGGGATGTCATTTCACCAAAATACCAGGGGGAGCGGAAGTGGCATCACACAACCCTTGACCTCTGTTGACACCACAGGCAGTGATGCCATTTGACCTCACCCTGAAGTGACATCACAGGAATTGATGGAACATGACCATTCACCCCATGACAACACAGGAAGTGTCATCACATATCATTGTTCCTAAGTACACTGCGAAAAATATGGTAACATTATCACTGTAATGTGATATACATTTCATACAAGAATGGATCAACATATGTATCGTTTATATCATCAGTGTGTACAGGCCCATATTACCAAATGACTGTGAATGCAATCAGATGTCCAAGACCAAATGATAATGGTGTGCTATTATATGGCACTTACGCTTATGATCTTTATATAAAACAAATATACATTCACTATCACCCAACCTCTGTTGGTACTCATTTATCAAAATTAAAAGGATGAAAGGCTGAGTTGGCATTGCTGGGATGCTAACCTGCAACATGCAGATCACATACACACATTGCAGCAGCGATCGCTCAACCCAGTGAGCTATCTTACCGGCTATAGCTATCTTACGGGCTATAGTAAAATTAACAGTTACATGTCTGAATGTTCTCAAAGTCAGAAAGTAAATTACACTCTGTAGTGGATAACATTAAACTGGTAACTGAGATTTCCCAGCAGGACAGTTCATTTGCAGGTCTGGTGCAATGTTGCCCACATGTCAAGCCTAGGTATATCTACTTTTCAGACTTTGAAGTCTGGCAAAATACATACCATTGGGAGGGTTTATAACTGTATATTAAAGAATTTAGAATAGCGCAGGGAAAGCAGCACAATCACACGGCATACTGTACTCTGGGTACTCGTTACCTCATACATGCAATGAAACACCCTGAACAGCATGCCATGGAGATAGATGTGGGATATATTGACCCACTCAACAGCATTGCCTCACATCACTAAGCTGCAGATGTACAAGGGACAGCAACCTGGCTGCGCTGGCTCCTGTGCGCACCATGACTTCAAAACTGCATTTTGGTGGCAACAAAAGATGGCTGCACCATCCTGCCTAGTACACTTTAGGCAAGATGGAACAAGGGGATACACTGAAACTATGTTCTGAGACATATATATGGAATTAAGTGAGCAGGCAGCACTGCATAGCTGCAAAAGCCAAAAATGTCCCTTCAAAATGAAACCCTTTTCCACCCTTTCAAAATGCTGTGTTATGCTATTTCCATTTGTGCATTCTGAAACCACTGTGATGGAAACGGCCCTGCCAGGCCCAGGATAAGTCATTGTGCCTCAGAAAAAAAACAGGCATAATTCCTGAATGATAGGCCCTGTCAAAGTAGATTTGAAAGAAATCAACAAGCAACTTTCTTTTCACTCACACGGGATCATGCGTTTATTTCTTGCCAAAATGTATACAGGCGCAGCAAGCAGTTCAATGAGACTTTTTACTCTCTGAGCCAGGTCAAGGATAAATGTATTTATGCTTTAGATAAAACTCCTGCATGCAGGAAAAATGACTACAGCTGCAAAGACAGTGGCAATCTGAGGAGCTGCAAACCAAATGAAAGAAAGAAATGCAAGTAGTTTTTAACCCATGTTAAAAAATGGCCTGTTTAAAACTCAATTGTTAATGAAAGCCTGTTTACTTAGCAATATAAAGGGTTATGTTAGTGGTGATAATACACACACAGGCTATCTTCTGTGAAGAGGTTTGTTTAATTTAAGACCCAATGTGCAAAATTAAACATTGTAAAACACATAGGCTGGAGTTGCAAGCTCTCAGAAAAACCTGTTATTCCAGTTGCCAACCATGAAACTTCTCCAAGGAAGGGAGATACACCATAAATCCAAGACACGTAGGTGCGAAGTGCCAGCTTGAAAAACTATGTATGGGACAGGACAATTAAAGTTCACACGCTTGTCAGACATTCGTCTGTGCTCCAGACTGGGGTAATAGTAGTCCTGGGACACTCACATGTCAAGTGTTAAGGGGCAATAAAACTTTCTATTAAGACTGGAAACCCCCTTGCCTGGAAGGAAATGACAGCTGCTGGCAGTTGGAGGAAGAAAAAAAACAACACAATCTAGTAACAAAGGTACTGCCTTTTGGTTACAGAGACTATATTATAAAGAAACTTTAAAAACTTTTATTTCTGTAGCAAGAATTAGCAAAAACTTTAAAAGTTTGCAGTTTTAAATCTAATTTTGTGGGCTATCTTTTAAAACTTGGTAGAACACATTGCAGCATGGGGAACAGAAGTTACAAAATATGACCGATTCCAAGGAAAGTATTAATGTGGCAAACATAACATTTTGTGCATACATCCCTGGGGACAATTCACATTTGTGTATAAAATTGTGGAATTTTAGGCCAAATCATTGATGTATAAAACCATCAAAATGTATCAGAAAGGCGAAACAAGGTCGCACAGACCTGAGGATTGGATTGAAATGTGATGCACATAATATGTAACCTGTGTGTATAATTTGCCAATAAATTACAGCGAAGTAATGTATGTTTTTGGCAAAATGAGATTTTAAGTAAAGCAAATGTGGGAGTGTTGGGACATTGTAAACCTAACCTTATAAAAATGACATCATCCCCTTAGAAATCCAACCAACTGAGAGTGAGGCGGAGACTAGCTCCCTTGCCCAATTCAAGTAGTTTAGGGGCGGGCGTAGCTAACCCTGCCCAGCCTCTACTTTGATGATGTCATTTTGCATGATAAATAAGTCTCCCTGACAAGACCCTGGACAGACACGCTTCCTGATTTCCTGCGATGCGTTCCTGTTTCATCTTCAAGACTCCAGATCCCAACTACAAGGCCAAGCATTGTTGATCGTATTCCAGGGCCCATTGGAAAACCTGAGCATTGCTGATCCTGCTCCAGCAAGGTCTACCCTACAATATTAAAACCCACTAATCTCCCAGTAACCAGGAGAAACTGTGGTACTTTTGGCATCCTAATTCAGCTTGGCTTGCCGCCAATCAATGCATGCTGCAATCCTGCTACCCTACTACCCTGATGACCTATAAGATCCAGTAAACAGAATTCCCAGTCCAGAAGAATTATCCTTTGGTATCCAGTCCATGCCCAGCTGATCTTGTCCCACTGATTTTGTCCGACTGTCCTTTGTTAGACCAGATCCGTGTGATGACCAGAACCGCTGACTGTCCAAAATCCAAATTAAAAAGTGGACTGTGACTATCAATAGGAACCATAGATAACCAAAGTATACCTTGCCTCGCCTTGTCCTTAGTTCCACTCTCTAAATCATCCTTTCCTTATCCTGATAACTTGTAATATTGTCAAAACTCATTCATGAAACCCTGCCTTTGATTTCTTATGCTAGCGCCAACTTCTTTAATATTTTTTTTGTGAAATCCTAAACTATTAATCCTGTTTTGAGTGATCGGACTGGGTCCGCCATGGTGGATACAGAGGTGCTAGGGTTTAACTCACAAGCGAATCCTGTTGTTAACTGTGTCTCAATCTGGTAGCCTAGCCTGAATGCTCTAGTGTAGATTAAATCTGTCTTGTCAAAACTGATTTATTTTCCTTTTGCACGCCTTCATTTTCTCAAAATGCACCTCACTCGATCTTGCAAAACTCACTCATTTCACTTCTATATTGTACCTATACCTATGATCCATAGCTACACCCCAACACAAAAGCCGCATCGCGATTTACAATATTTCACCCATTTTGATTAAAAACCGTTTTGGTAAATTCAGGCGGGAATTGCAAAAGTTTGCTAAATTTCCAACGTGTCATTTTGCTTATAAACGGTTTTAAATCTTCCATTTAAATTCGAATTTTATGCTTCTGCTCAATCCATTGCTTGTGATTGACAGTATCTTTCCAATGTTGCTCCAGTAAAGAATTGTTTTTGTTTCAAGAGTTTTATACACATTCCTTCATTTATTCATCCATTTCCGAGAGTCATTTTAGCATTGCCAGGGTTTAAAATCCGTTTTTCTCTCTTGTTTGGGGAGGGAAAGTTGGATTTCAATTCTGTTGTCCATTTGTCATTCCTGATTACCTGCTGCTTCTGTCTATCCACTTAGAATGGATTATTTATGGCTTGAGGCAACATTGCAGGGGGAAATTCTAACTCAAGTGCTGTTTTACCTAGAATCAAAAAGTGCTCCTATTCCCTGGGGTTTTGTAGTAGTGTCAATAGAAGGTTAAACTACGTGCATTGCTTCCATTCCTATTGTTCTTATCACCCCATTGGTGATTGCTGCGCCATATTAAAAATTGTATGATTTCTTTTGAATTTTAAAATAAATAAATAAATATTGCATTTTATCAACCAGCCTGGTTCATGGTCCATTGTGACCCGGGGTATTTGAAAAGAGGGCGTGATATGAGTGGTGTACCATCTCAATATTGAATCTAACATAAAACATAGGCATTTCATTTGCGCACTGCATACTGGGCCGAGACTAAGGTGTGCGTCGCCTGATTGAAATCCTTAACATAGAGAAGATATACACATTACAATAAAGCATTAATTGTGACACAATAAAATCAAGGGACACTTTATGTGCTATGGTCAAACATTTCTATTCTGTTTACAAGATTTTAGGCAAAAGGATTTTGTCAAGTGACAGAGGACAACAGCATGAAATGTCTTATGATTATCGTAACAGAGACAACAGCAGAAAAACACATGCTATAACTGCAATTTACGAAAAGCAAAATACATATAGGGCCTGGTTCATGGAACGTTTTCCTATGGGATTGTGTCATTAGAAAAACACTTCCATAAATCAGGTCCTATATAGTCCGAAATGGATGCTTATTCTACTATAAATGCTTTTTGGAAGTTTCTCTGCATTGTGAATTTGAGGTGTTTAAGAACAGACTAATTCAGTAACTCACCCCTGAAGTGTGCCAGAAATAAACCTTTAATGATTCTAGAAATTATTGTATAGAGTTCCAAAAGGACAAATTATTTGTAATTCCTGTTCTATCTTTTTTTATGGTCACTGCTAGAAGTGTTATTCTTTTGGAATCCTCTGTTTTTTTAAGAGGCCAGAACAAGAAAGCCAGCCTCTCCAGAAACTAAGAGCCACACGGCACCAGCCACAGCCCAGGAACTTAAATAAAAAAATATATATACACATATTTTCTTATTTTTAGTGGTGGCAAGGGAGACCACAGGAGTAGCAAGGGAGACCTCAGGATTCTCAGGTGAGACCCCTGGCAACCCCTAAAGGACTTCCCTGGTCTTAAGTATGCTTTCTTTTTCTAACGGTGGGTGTCACAATACCACACGATTTCCTCCTAAATTTACAATTGTGCCCTAATCCTTTTCTAATCTAATAACATAGTCGTGTGTTCTTCTTTTAACAGATAGGGAGCAGGAAAGTTCAGTTTCCACCCGAACAACTGTGTTTTGTTTCTCAGAAGAGCCAAAGAAAACTGTTAAAATGAATCTGTACTCTTGCCACAATGTGGGCAAACATAATTTTCGAGGTTGACGTGCTGTTAGGATTAAGGTGTGCAAAATCCCCCAAATGTGACCTAGGAATATTTGTAATTCACTGATCCAAAAGTGTGGTAACTCAGGAAAATGTGGAGGTAACCTTTTGGGGGCATGGACCTGTCCCCTGACACCCACCAAATGCATCCCTCTGAAATCGCCATCCGCCTCCAGTGCTTCACAGGGTCTCCAAACAAACCCCATCATCCCATTAATTGCTTAAATGCTTGTTTCTATTTCCAGCCAGAAACTCTGAAAATGGAAGGAAAAAAGTGTAAGATCTACCACTGCCCTTTGGGGCCTGCATACCCCCAGTAGAGCAGTGGGGCGTTTTATAGGGCCCAGGTGGTGATGGAAGCAGCTCACCATCCATCACAGGGACCTTAATGTTTACCCGTGTGTGACCTAAAACATTTCCAGATAATTCTCTGCAAAAGTTCTAACGTGCTGTGTAACCTCAAACTAATTTAGGTCGGGAAGATAGCTCAGGGGCAACATGCTCGCCTTGGAAGCTAGTCAACACAGAGCAACATGGGTTAGATCCCCAGCTCCACGCTTAGAAACCTCTGGGTATTAAGAGCATTATAAATAACCCATCATATCATATCATACCTGACATTAGTTATGAGGTGGCAGCCTAGAAGCAAATAAGTGGTGCATTATACTAGCTATTCTGTGGTTTCCTTTTCAAAGCAGGTCCTTATCCTCCTCTGATGCCTGCGTAGGACCTAACCCATTCCAAAAAGTACTGAGGTTCACACAACCCACAGATATCTTACCATGGCAGAGAGGCGGAAATAAATTGTTACCTTGTGAAAAAAGGCAGGCAGAAACAGAACCCTTCTTTAATTTTCATTCAGGCCAAGTCTCCGTTCCTGCTACTGATCTCAATTGCACTGGGGTTGTGACACTTACCTACTTCACTCTGTTGCATCTCAGCTAATTTCTTGCTTCACAAAACCCTTTCTTGCCTACAGCAAGTGACAGAGTTAACAAAGAAATAATTACGGATATGATATTTAGTGAACCACATCCGAATGCGATATTTAACAATCCATAAACTGCTAGTACGATATTGAATGAAAGAAAACCATCCATTGTGGGATTCACTTGACATTAACTGCAGATCAGATCAATACATTCCTGATATGTTTTTAACTATGCTAGTCAAGTACTGGAAGGATAGCTCATGGGCAATGTGCTCGCCTTGGAAGCAAGACAACATGGAGTAACACAGGTTCCATCCCCGGTTCTTCGCTTAGAAATCTCTGGGTATTTAGTGTGTTATAAATAACCAATTATTATTCTAATTATATAATGACCCATCAACCTCACACAGACGGGGGACCGACTTAACCACAAAGTAATGATGATGATGAGTTTCTTTTTCGTTTGTCGGCTGGTGAGTAACTTTGAATGCTTCTGGTATAACGGTGCGTTGGGGATATCCATGGCCATTCTTGACTAAGGTAGGAAGTGCTCTTGTGGCAGTGGTGCTTCCATCTACAGTGCTACATTTCAACTTGGACATGAAGCTTGGATGACAATAAGGTACGCAGATGCCATTGCAGTGATCATCGTGTGATGATCTTCACTCATTGGGGATCAGGAACTATAGGAGATCTGGACATTGTACCCGCAATGCATCCGCAAGTGAAGCCTGCTGGCATAATCTGCACAATTGGCAATACAGTACGTTTATGAAAGTCATATTTCTAAAAGGTCCCCTAATAAGATGTTATAATAGCAACCATGATTTGCTGGTGTACACGACACACATTTTCTATGATAACGATCAACGTTTTGTAAGGAACCTAAATGATCTTATAAATGCTGGACTTCCTTGCTTCCCACTCCCAGAACAATGTTGCAGGGCCACTTTTTTAAATCTTTGTTTATCAATAGCTTAACCCTTACACATGCATTACTAATTATATATGCAAGTATTTAATCAAAGTGCCTGGGTACAATTACTAAGGGCGTTTGGTGTAGCCCTTGTTTTCTGAAAAGCATTTTAATTAAATGAATAAACGAGATATATTCGAGTACTGATTTATTCCTATGCATGACCCCATAAACAATGAAATATGTTTGAAGAAATGATGAGAAACTAGTTAATTAGTAGTCCATCCAAATGCCGATTCTTGCCATTTTGAGGTAGTTAATGTATACAATAGTCGTATATAGTTTTAATCGTGCATCAGGTTTATGAAAAGCTGTCATATTGTCAGAGGTTTGGGGTGCTCTAAAGGAGTCAGACTTACAATGTAGCTGCTCGACTGACAGGTGCAGTTTCAGTGTGTTATCTTGAGGATTCCAGTTCTTTGGGTCTATGGGCCTGACTGCTTGTTGTGCTTTCCTTCTGCCACCTTCAATAGTCCTGGTTTGCCTTTATTTGCTCGTCCAACTGGTGAAGTTCAGTCTTCTACCTGCAGGAGTCTTTCTTTTGTGGATTATAGGCGACTGACTTGAATGGTTTCAGTTTCTTGTCTTGAAATGCTCTGTTTGTAGTATGCAAGTTTGAATGAACAGTAAGTGTGACGTATTCTACTCTGAGGAGTCCTTTTGTTGTAATAACCTGTTTGGCCTAGCTATGAGGGTGGAACCCATATTAGTTATGTTGATATGATGGTTTTACTGGATGCTGACTTTATTACTGGGTTGGTTGTTCATTTGGATTTGCTTGCCCACGTGCGCTTGCATCTGTAGGATTTTGATGTTGAAGTGTGCAGAGAATGACAGAGGTGTTGGGAACGAGGTCGTGTGGTGTTACATGCCTACAGGTTTTGAATCCTTTGATAATTTGGAACATTATCTCCTAGGTCAGCTACCTTTGGATCTACAGATGTTTTATACTACAATTCCCATCAGCACTAGCTAATATAGGCAATGGTGAGGGATCATTGCAATTGTCCAAAACATCTGGAGAGCCAAAGGTTGCAGATCCTTGTGCATTGGGTGGACTCCTTGCAGTGTCTGAAATGAGCTTTTTTAGGCCTTTACCGTTCATCGCCTGTAAATACAGACCTGTCTGCAGTGCAACATTCGTATTTTTCCTGTTAGATTTTCCACTAGATTTCCTGTACCTTTATGTATTGGGTACTACCCAATTTGATTGATTTCTTTTGTCCGTATGGACGATTTGGCCGAGTTCGGCCATTAATAACAAATCGAAGCCCATTTGACCGAACATGAAAAGCAGGGATTGCAGGGGTGTCTCCCGCCATGGGTGAAGGACATGGGGAGAATAGGGGGGACCAATCCCCCCCACAACTTTAAGTGGGGGGGGATTAATGGCATATGTCCCCCCCCAGAATCCTTTGTTGTGCACAGACAGTGCACTGCCTCTGTCTGCTGCTGCTGCACATAAATCCTGGCTCAGCCAGGAATGGCTGCCAGTGCCGGGCACAGGGCTGTCACGAGGTGGGTACAGGAGCGGCAAACTGCCCCAGGCCTCGCACTTGGGTGTGTGGGGGGTTTGCGCGCATTCAACAACTGACCATCATTCCACACCTATAGAGGCCCAAAGAACTCTGTCTCATGGATCTCTAGCAATGCTGAGCGAGCTTTGCCGCTATTGGACAGTGGCCCATCTTTTGGCTTGACAACTTTATATCTCTGATAACTAGGGCGGTAGCAAGTCAAAGGCTCTGAGAGCTTGTATACTGTGACTGAGGTGACATATAACACACACAAAAACACACACACATACACAAGTGCGCGCTGTGGGAGTTAAACCCGCAGGATGGCATAGATTATACTTATCGATTACGGAACATCCTTTACAGAAGGAGTATTGACTCCTATTATGCTAAAGAACCAGAAAAAAAACGTACCTGCTGCTGGCTTTCCACACCACACTCAGAATGAGTGTTGCCGACCTTCCAAAACTCAAACAGGGTGTAATGTACCCCTGACACCTTCCAAACCACACTCGGGTCTAAGGCACATTTCTCCTCTTATAAAGCACACTTGAAATGGTTAAAATATAAACTTTCCATCTTCAAATGCACTATAAAATGGAAAAAATATATTTTCTGCATGAACCCACAATAACACGGAAGAGTGATATGTACTGCATGAAACCACTACAAACAAGCATTGATAAAGCCAACAGATTTGGCTTTTGTGCAGCCATGGGATAGGCATTTGGCATGCACTGCCTGAATGGTGATACTTGACCATGATACGACAACGGCTGCAAAATGGTGTGAACACCTGGGCAAATGATTCCAGTGATTGGCAAACGCCTATGATACCTATACACAATCCAAAATGGTTGTCTTTGAGAATGCTTGTTTTTCATATGACTTCAGTGCAAGGTAGAGATGCAAAGACACACACACTACTTATAAATCAAGTGGCTGAAGGCACACTTGGTTAAGACATGTTCCTATTACACCAGTAGCTCAATTACAGCTGCAATTATTATTTGTAGTTCTATTATTATGATTAGGGTATTTATTGAGCACAGACTGTGCTTCGGCAAGCAACAAAGCGCTTTACAAGTCTTAGGAGAAAGTACACACTGAGAAAAGCAGAGATTCAACTGATCGAAGAGCGAAGAATGAGGGTGGGGGAGGTTAGGCAGTTTGGCAGCAATGGATGTGCAAGCAATCAGGGGAAGAAAGGGGAGGGAGCAGATCCCCCAGTCTCAGGATAGGTGGGGAGTTGAGCCAATAACTCTCAGAAGACTGCTTAGAAATTACACAGTAAGGCCCTCTTCTACACAAAGTTTGGTGTTACTGTTTGATAGAGATTGCTCAAAGAGTTCTCATGAGGATATATTTTGGTTGGGAAGATGCAGGCAGTGGGTTGGTGTGGCGATAAGGATTATTAGCATAGAGTAGTCGATGGGTGAGTCAATAACCAAACAACACCCACAAGCTGTGTGCCTCTCCCGATATCCTATATCTCTCCTAAATGTAATCTAGTGTAATAGTTTTGGTTTGTAGGTGGCGCTTAGGCACCACCTAATAACCAAAACTAATAAGGGGTGCCTCCTACCACTCTGAAACAGAGGGAAGAATCCACATATCGCATTAAGAACACAGATATTCAAATTAGATATAGCCTTCCATCTTTGGAGAAAATTTGAAAATGTAAAATGTTCCAACTTCAAACCTCCCAGGCATCTCACCCTGTGATCCACTCTGAGAACAAACAAACATGTACTGGCCTAGGAATATATACATTGACAGCCCAATACTTCTGAAACACATATAGGGCTGTTGCAGAGTCTGTCACTGGTTAATCAGAGCCTGATGTGAGACTGGCAGAGTCTATCCCAACCCTGCCGACCTCTCAGAGGCACAGGCCCTTTGAGAAATGCCCTAATGTGCCCAGCAGTGGGGGAGCAGGCTTACCATCAAACTTTGCCCTCAAAGTGTCTGCGAGTAGTTTCTCAAATGAGTCTTCTGAGAGTTAATGATTAATTGAAGTTGTAAACACTCTACTGCTGTAATAAAAATGTCTTGAGCAGGTCTGCCTTCAGCCACTTGATGCTAAAGCACCAAGTGTCTTTCACTGAAGTCCTGTTAAAAACAAGTAATGGCAAATCCAACAGTTTTGGCTTGTGCATATGTATTAGGCATTTGCCAGGCACTGCTATTAGATGCTAAGGTACTCGAACCATTTTGCACCTGCTACCATCAACGGCCAGTTAATACCAATACCCCACTGCCTTTCCCATGCCTACACAAACGCCCAAACATTTAGCATTGCCAATGCTTGTTTTTCTTTGCCCTTGATTTATCGGACCATGCATCAAGGGTAAAGCAAATAGACTACTTGGCTAAACTGAACCACATTGAATATAGACTGGTGTAGTCAGTAATAACATTTATGGTGCATAGTCAGTCTGGACATACTTTCTTTTACCTGCTGGGAGTCCTTATATGGAAATAATGGCAAATATTGGTGCAGCCTGAATGGACATACATCGGAACAACCAGCACAAATATATTTTTATAGTAGCACATGGTGTGTGCAAAAATGTCATGACATGTAATGGAAAATGTTCCTGTGCATGGTTGGTGACTTGAAACAATTGGGTTTTTTCATGTGCTTCCATACAAAACCAATTGCAAACTGCATGGATTTCTACCCAATTTTGCAAAGAAAGTGCAGCAAATGCATCATTTTAACCCAATGTTTCAAACATTTTCTTGGGAGTGAGACACCCCTCAAACTCCCCTTGTTTGATTTGGTCTCCCTCACTGTGCTTTGTCGATCCCGCATAATTGATGCAAACATTTAAGCCTCTTCAGTTCAGAAATTCAACAGCTGCCACTTTACATCATATATCTGTCACTGTTTATGATGTGTGTTTTAATGTGCACACAGGGGCAGGATGCTCCTTAATGCTGGTATGACGCACCACACATCGTCATACCATCCTATATATATTTATCCATATGATAGAAAAGTTAGTCTGGCATAAACCTTTCTTCAGGACAGAAATCTAACTTTGCTGTAGTTGATTTGCAGTTGTAATAATTACCCATATTTGCGTTCCTCCACATAAACTCAAGTCGAGATTTCTCTCGTCTCCTGTTCGCAGTAGTACCACTGCTGGCCCAGTGCAAAAAATTGCAAGGGGGCATCACCCCATTTTTTGCCCCGGGCTTCACCACACTTTGTGACAGCCGTGGCCGGGCAGTTGCTTGCAACTTCACTTGCATGCAAAGACGAAAGTTCTGCTAGTGGCATGCCAGGGCCCGAGCCACGCGCCTGCGCATCTGACTTCAGGCACTGCCCAGGTGAGAAACAAACTGCATGTGCCCCTGCGCAGTGCACTGCTGTGCTGCCTCCGGTGTCCAGTCACATTGCTGCTGACTACTGTTGTCGAAGCGAGCATGGAGCATGAGTGAGCAGGCTGACTGAGGCAGCGATCACGCATGCTGAGTCTCAGGCTGAGCAGGGATGGTCACATCCTATTTGCTTTTGCAGCAGCGACAATCGAAATTCAAGTGGTTGCATTCTCACTTGCTGCTTGCTGGGCTGTCTGCCAGCCTGCCTGCGCCTGATTAATCCGATTGTGCATTTGAGAATAAATTACTTTGACTGTCTGAGACCACAAGTTTTCTGCTAACCTTAAGGTAGTGTGTCTGTGTGTCAGTGTGTGTGTGGCCCATCAACTTAGCAACAAACTTTGTACGCCATCATCACGCCTTGAATGAAATGGTTACATTATTTTCAGAACTTTCCTGTTTTCACCTCAGTGGGGTTCCGTCGCGTGTCAGGAATATTGTCGTCGCCTCTTAAACTGATTACCTCTTTAATTTATTTACAGGATTGTTGATAGCTGGCTGCAGCCTGCTGGTGGCATGGTTTGATGTTTGATAGCCTAGATATAATGAGGATATTTGTTTAAAGGGCACGGGATGAGTATGCATGCTGGTTGCAGCTGGGACCATGAAATCATTGAATAGGCATCCAGACACACATGCACCCATCACCAACCTGCACATCTGTACACTCATCCTCCCAACAGTACAACGTTAGATTTAAAGCTGATGTGCCTCGCCTCATGCCTGCTTGGAAGGGTGCGGTGGTTATGCCAGATGGTGTTGTGTAAGAATCAAGTCTTTGCTGATATCATTTTTTTTGTTCAGCGAGACAGCCCTTTCTATGTGGGGTCTCTTGCTGCACATATGAAGCGTTTCCTCTTCATTGTGGAGTGTTCAAATTCATGTTCCTTCCAACATGCTCAGCTGCATTTAAAAACACATGCTAATAAAGCCAAGGACAAGGAGAGAATAATACCTGCAAAGGACACAAGGGTACTATTGAGGGTGGACTGGTCATTCATGACCAGGCTGGAGGCAGAAGCTTTGATTCGCTGCAATAGCTGGCAGCGTTAGATGATAGATACAAGGTGTATCTGGACATAGAACTTGAATGCTGTGAGATTGCAGAGGTCTTATTGAGAGCTCTATGATAGGGGCTCTATGATAAGAGCTGTCAATCTGTGTAATGTGCCCTGAGAACCCCAGGCCTAGACTTACAAAGTACTGGCAGCACTAGAAGGAGAGAACAATTCCCGGGGAGTCTCAGGTTTAGGCGGAGTAGCATGTAAGATTGTCCTGAGAAATGGAATATATATATATATATTAGTGAAAAAACTTTGTTAAAGGGGCGTTATGGTTAAGTTGTGCTACTAAAAACCTATGAAATTCAGTATAAAAAACTTTGTTAAAGGGACGTTATGGTTAAGTTGCGCTACTAAAAACCTATGAAATTCAGTGAAAAAATGTTGTTAAAGGGACGTTATTGTTCAAAGTAAAACCGAAAAAGCCCTGAAATTCGCGCCACCGTGCACTGCTAACACTAACACCCAGGACATCAAAGATGACATCACAAATGTCATTGATGACATCACTGATGACATCACATGGCTGGCTCTCCCTTTTTATCCTTTACTGACATATCGAAGCCACATTGTTTTCTTCAGTAACAGTTAGGAAGTAAAAATTGAAAAGGTACTATATTTGTAGATTTAGGGTCAAGTCACATCATATGAAACATATACATAGCGGAAGACACAGGCTTGAAAGAGAGCAATCCTTTCTGTGCATGAAGATAATCATTAGGGTTATCAGCACTTTCTCATAGTTTTATTTTTATTACTCTACCTTCCCTGTATATGCTCATATTTGTATACATTATACTCACTCTCCTTTCCTTTGGGTGCAGTCACATCATGTGATACACATACATATGGTAAGTAGCAGCTTTGAAACAGATCAATAGTTTCTCTGCATAAAGACAATCAGTTAGGTTATGAACTCTTTCTGCTACTATTTGTGCTTTTTTGTTTACTTCACTGTCCCTGTATATACTCATATTTGTATGTGTTGTTGTCTCTTTGTGTTTTGTCTGTAATAATTATGTATTAAGTGGGTTTTATTATCTACTTTTTACATGTTTCACAGTACGCAAAACTCTAATAAGAAAGCAGTTATCATTTCAGTATTCAACATGGCAAGATTATGAATATGGCACCTTCATCATGTATGCTGCACACACTGCCTATGTTTCTGCATGAGTAGCTTAGTATACTGGATAGAACTTCATAATAGAATGCTATTTATATCATTGCATTGCTTAATGCACTAATTAGCTCATGACATTTATCCCAATGATCCTTGACAGAGTTTGGTCAACATTATAAGAATCCCTCCTACAGAGTTTTCATGAAAAGTAAATGCACATGTGATGTCATCAGTGATGTCATCAATGACATTTGTGATGTCATCTTTGATGTCCTGGGTGTTAGTGTTAGCAGTGCACGGTGGCGCGAGTTATGGTTGCTTATGTTACCATAACTGCCGAATTTCAGGGGTTTTTCGGTTTTACTTGGAACCATAACGTCCCTTTAACAAAGTTTTTTCACTGAATTTCATAGGTTTTTAGTAGCGCAACTTAACCATAACGTCCCTTTAACAAAGTTTTTTTAACTGAATTTCATAGGTTTTTAGTAGCTCAACTTAACCATAACGTCCCTTCAACAAAGTTTTTTCACTGAATTTCATAGGTTTTTAGTAGCACAATTTAACCATAATATCCCTGACTTCATATACATGTAACATAGAACATACTAACCCCCTCGTAGTGATTTTCATGTCCGCGGACTACCGCCATGTCCGCGGACACATCGTAAATCTGAGCGTGGTGAATGTAAATTTAAATAGTGTGCCCCATTTCCCCTTTGAAGTTGGCTCTGAAAAGAGATGTTTTTTTTTTTTTGTACAGATGCTTGACAGACACCTGTTATTTTGTATTTTATTTATTTCTTGTTTTTTTCTTACTTTACTCCTAAAATCTTCACATAGCCTTCTCCAAAGCAACCCTTACATTCCAAAATAGAAAGGCATTTCCCGTAAAAGATAAAGAAATGCCATCTTCTTTAAAATTAACAGCATTACTGGCATCAATATTCTCATTGTTACAGAAGAACATACCAGCTCTAAGCATGAAGGCACACATGCCTCGGTTGATGACACATCTAGCAATGTTTTACTGAGGACAAAAAACTGAACTATTGTCCCATATTGCCCTAGGTAGTAATCCAGAAAAAATTACTTTCGCATTTGGAAGGATCTTCATTACGGCTTGAACCAAGTGTTCCAAATCAGCCAACAAAGTAGGGGCACTGACGGTGCCCAAAGGAAAGCACCATAGTGCAAAACTACCACATGCGGACTGTTCATCGTGGCCATATCCTCACAAACATGTACAATTCCCTGTACATTGCAATCAGGCACAGTGCTCCACACCACCTCCACTCCTTTCACATCAAAGTTCTTTGCAACATGCCTGCATTCAGCGTACTGCTTTAAACCATGCACAAACATATCTCCGAGCACCAACACCCTGACTTTCTCCACTTCTGCCATCTTCACCACACACAGTCTCTTTCAACACAAATCCACAACCTCGACATCTGATTGGCTGATCCGTACAGTCTTCTTTCCATGTTGGATTTCCTGGAAAAACCTGGATGTAGCACGCCCTGTCCATGAACAGCCGCGGTGTCCGCGGACGGCGTCCACTTTACTCTCTGTGCCATTCCCTCATTGCATACAGCTAAGCAATCACACAATATGAATAACGTCCTTAGAACACCCCCATTTTGTGAATTTTCGAACATTTCAGGACAATTATCATTTCATTATTCAACATATTAACATTACAAATATTATACTTTCATCTTGTACTCTGGACACAATGCTATGTTTCTCCATTAGTAGCTCAGTATACTAGATAGAATCCCATAATACAATGCTATTTATATCAATGCATCGTTCAAAGCACTAATAACGGTATGACATTTATTGCAATATCCTTGACACTTTTTTCGCAACATTATAATAAAAATCCCTAGTACACAAATTCCATGAAAACTACATACACATGTGATGTCATCAGTGATTTCATCAATGACATTTGCGATGTCATCTTTGATGTCCTGGGTGTTAGTCTTAGCAGTGCATGGTGGTGGCGCAAGTTATTTTTCATAGCTTACCATAACTTGTGATTTTCAGGGGTCTTTCGGCTGTACTTAGAACCATAACGTCCTTTAAACAAACTTTTTTTAATATCACGCAAACAATATATAAACATGGCGTGCAAAAACCAACTTCTACAGATGGCTTTACACAGAATGTTGCAAAGTAAGAATTTATGCTTGTTCACAGTGAAGGTCAGCTGCTTCCATTTTTTTCTCGGGCCCCGGAGAGGCTCACGAAGTGGACTATAAGGTTGTATTGTGTTTTGACCTTGACAGACAGAGATTGTGAAGAAAGACTTCTCTTGCAGGAGTGTTGCTAAAACGTAAGAGAAGATAAAGATAAAATTTCTGAAACAAAACCTCTTTTATATATTATATCACTATGCGAAAGATCGTTGGCACACGCGGAGTCGTATTTTGGGACTGCACCACTCATAGACAATGGGCCTCATTACGACCCTGGCGGTAAGGGGTTAACGCCAGCGTTAGCTGCGCCGACCCCTTACCGCCAATTACGAGTTCCCCTAGCGCCATGGAGGTTTTAACACCCGATTTTAGCGGGTGTTAAAATCCATGGCGCTAAGGGACCATGGAGTTAATTACGCCACCGTAATTTACGGTGGCGTAATTAACGCCTTCCCCACTCCCATTATGCCCTATGGGGCAAAAATGGGAATGGGGAAGGGTAAATGGGGATTGGGGACTTACCGCCCCGCCAAGGTCGGAATGGGGCGGTAAGTCCGCCAACCACCATGGCGTAAACGTAGTTTACGCCATGGTGGTAAAGTCACGGCCCAGGCGGTAACTTACCGCCTGGGTCGTAATGAGGCCCAATGGAAATTGCAATTGTACTGTAAGTAACCCTTTAGATTATTTTATACCAAATATAATTACAATAGCGTAGCATTAAAGACCGCTCAAGTTGAACTTGTTCGTTGAAAGTGGCATAATGTTTTCTACCGCGCACTATCGCCGCCGAATTGATCCCTTGTCGTTTAGAGGGCTCTGAAAAAGGCAGACGACACAAGGTGGGTTAATAGAAATAATTTAACCCGTCTATAGGCGGTCAAGCGCTCTACTCGCTGTGTCACTTCACTGTAGCCTGTCAAGTGGCACAGCGAGTACAACGCTCGCTTTGACATCTGTGCACAGCTTGCTAACGCATGTTCGAATCCCGGCAAGGCCAAACTCAGCCTTTCATCCTTCCGTGTTCGATAAATGAGCACCACACACCGTGGTTAATAATAAGCACCGCTTAGATACCTCACGGTTTTTAGCGCTATAGCAATGGGAAAATATTATTATTTTATTATTAACATACTCCATTGCACTATCTTCGATAGCAAATAGTTTGACGCCCTAATAAATAAAATGATGATTTTTAATGAAGATCGGCTGGTGAGACTAATTTATGTTTTTTAAAACAGGTATGTGGCCTCATTTTGCCTACGTCACGATTTACAGACTCCAGCGGATGGGATTTTCAACTGCCAGGTGCAGGTCCAAATATGCAACTTCATGACCCTCACCATATTATGGGACAATCGCCAAGGACCAATATGCCCTTATGCATTACTAGCGGCTACCAACCAATAGGGTGGTCTAATGGCTTGTTGTTGGAGCAACCTTCCGATTATCAGAGCGACCATTTACTGCTTTTATCATAAACCAACAGCCTATCTACCACAAAGGAACAACGCATGGCTCCAAATAAACTTTTGCTGATCGACAGCAGAGACAATAGCAAATCGCTGAATATTCACTAAACATTTCATGTGAAATAAATGTACTTTACCAAATGTACAATCCTGCTGTTTACTTTTAAACCACAGTTTCATATTCCGAATTGTGGCGCACTGAGTTGTAAGCTGATCTAACACCCTCTGTACCGCAAAGGAACATCGCGTGCCTCAACATGAACTTTTGCGGATCGACAACAAAGACAAATGCAAATTGCTGAATATTCTCTAAACATTTGATGTCAAATAAATGTTCTTTACAAAATTTACAATCTTGCTGTTTGCTTTTAAATCACTGTTTCATATTCCGAATTGTGGCCCGCTGTGTTGTGACATAATATGTGTTGTCTTCCGGGTTCTGTGTAAAGTCACTTAGGACTGCAGAGAACTGGGCGTGTTTGATGACGCACCCTGTAACGTCACGGAGAGAGGTGGGGAATATGAATGCTTTGATAATATCAGGCTTAGGGGCGGGAGATATGATTTAGTGTCGCAAAAGCAAGTCAGCCAGGTCAATAGCACCAGTCATAGGATTATCACATAATGTCAGCGCACACCAGCCGGATTTATCGTTTCTTTAGTGGACAAAAAGTCGGTTGACGCCCATAGGAAATTGAACTATTAGCGGACAAAAGGAGTGGTCTTAAAACACTTTCACCCTGACAACAAACAATACAAACAACGTTCTCAGAACACCCCCATTTTGTGTAATTGCAACCATTTCGGGACACTGCGAGTGTTCTTAGAACACACTCAACTAGACAGATTACAATACGGACAGCGTCCTGAGGACACCCCCAGTTTGTGTATTTACGAACAATTAAGTATAACGCGAGTGTTCATAGCTCATTTTTACCTTCCTTGCGAACAAAAATGACACATACTCCGTCCTCTAAACACCCCACCATTTAGTTTATTTACAAAATGTCAGAACAGCCGTGTTCTCCGCGGACAAATCAAACACAACAAAAACGTCTAGAACATAAAAAACAAAACATTGAACCTATCTCATACTCCCCCACCCTCCCCAAACACTCTTACACACCAACACACGGCACTAAATACAATTTTTTATCCACGTTTCACCGCGCTGTACGCGGTCGACGGCAAATACAAGATGGCTGGCGCCACAGAAAATCTGACGCGCTCCACGCCCCTTGCCGTCCAATCAGGGAACACGTCACATGTCCGCGGACATGATGCAAGGCCATGGGCCAATCGGGGTGCTGTCCGCGGAGCGAACAGGGAAGCCCATCCGCGAAGCGAACACAGATATCACTAATTTGTTTGCCTTACATTTTGGTCATTTTAAAAAAAACTACTGGACGGATTTACACCAAATTTGCAAAAGCACGCTTTCGGGACCAGGCCGCCGCTCCTGCCGCACATTTGGTGTAAATCCGTCCAGCGGTTCAGGCTGTAGCCGTGCACAAAGTTTTTTCCCATTCAGTCTATGGGAAAAAAAAAGTTTTGGGACCCCCCTATAACTTTCCCCCCCCTGGACGAATACTCACCAAACTTTGCAATACAATTCAGAGTGGGACATATACTTTTTTTGCAAAGTTTGGTGAGGATTCGTCCAGGGGGAGCGAAGTTATAAGCCACCCAAAAAGTGCTCTTCCTATGGAAACACCAACTTAACCATAACTACATGGACGCTGCCGTGGCCATGTAATATTCAGTGAAAAAAATGTTGTTAAAAGGACGTTATGATTCCAAGTGAAACTGAAAAACCCTGGAAATTCGCCAGTTATGGTAAGCTCAGCAACCATAACTCGCGCCACCACCATGCACTGGTAAGACTAACACTCAGGACATCAAAGATGACATCACAAATGTCACTGATGACATCATTGATCTCAAAGAAAATGCACACACTCTAGGAGTGCAACGGCCAAATAGATCAATCCTTAATTGTCTTAGTAAATGGCGTACCTACAAAAGACAAACATATTTGGCAACAACTCGTGTATTTACATAAAGTTAGACAAGCCCTGCAATATCTAAAAAACAACAATGAAAACTACAAAGAAATTAATATTGACGAAAACCTGAGAGAAATCATTGAAATAATTCAAGAGTCAACAGAAACTGGTCAATTTCAACTTTTAAATCCTGCTACAGAATCCAATATTTTAGACCATTATGCAATTAATTCTTTACACTCTCAAGACACTATAGATGATGCACTGGAAATGTACCAAATGCGAGAAGCCAAAGGATCTCCAATCAGTATACGGGAAAAAGTATAGAACACAGGTCTTTCCTCTACTCTTTCCTACTGGAAAAGGAGGAAAGTATGATGATAGAACCACACACATAACAACACCAGAATATCGCTCTTTACAAATGTATTCTGATGACCCTAGATTCAGACAAAGCATGGAATACATATTCCACCTTCCCTTTGAAAGTGAACTAGCAACTATATGCTACCGAGTTGCACACACATTTAAAACAGGTACCCATTTTCAAAATATGTCAGCTACATAATTATTACAAAAAGTGCAAGAAAAAGATGAGGTTTTACAGTCAAGTATTACAAATCTTTTAGCAAACATGCGTGATACAAAAGAATACTGGTTCTGACGTCAGTGAGATGTATGCTTTATGATAAGAAACCTTGGCCTACCCACTTGGTTTGTTACATTAAGTTGCGCAGAATATGCATAGGAAGATTTACATGAGTTCTTACGCATATCAAACAAAAACAAAACAAACATAGATATAAAAACACCAGGAGAACTCTGCTCTCTAGATCCTGTAAATGTATCAAGATATTTCCATCATCGCGTCATTGCTATGCTACACTTTATTTGTAATAAGACTGTTCCTCCCCTTGGAGAAGTTCAACACTTCTTTTGGAGAAAAGAATACCAAGCCTGAGGAGCACCACACATCAACATGTTATTATGGATTAAAGATGCTCCTAAATTCCGTCAGGACAGTGATGCCACTGTTTTGCAGTTCATACAAAAATATGTCACTTGTGAAATCCCTTCACAAACAACACATAGTGACCTTCATGCACACATTTTACAATTTCAGAGACACAAATGTGGGTAATATTTTCGTTGCAAATATTTTTTAAAAAAAGGGAATTACTACACCAAATGCTGCTTTGGTTTCCCTAGACCAGTTTCAGCAACAGGTCAAGTAAACAACTTCATGTCTTCAGTCAGACATAGTTTCAAAGGTAAATCACCTAAGAACACATACTACATAAAAAGAACAGAAGAATCAAAATACATCAATGATTACAATGCAATCCTCCTATGGAATGCAAACATAGATGTGCGGTACATTGCAGACAATTCCACTGCAGTTTCACAATATGTCACAGCCTACTTAACAAAAGCAGAGAAAACAGAGCTTCGGGACCTCTGAGATGACATATCATCTGACAAAACACAATCACAGAAATTGTACAGTTTAGAAATAAAAATACTCTCTCATAGAGAATGTGGCTGCTATGAAGCTGCAGACTCTTTAACCGGTACTGCCTTGTATGAAAAATCTGACAAAATAGTATGG
This sequence comes from Ambystoma mexicanum, assembly GCF_040938575.1. Taxonomy (NCBI): domain Eukaryota; kingdom Metazoa; phylum Chordata; class Amphibia; order Caudata; family Ambystomatidae; genus Ambystoma; species Ambystoma mexicanum. The sequence continues at coordinate 500,113,469 of NC_090937.1, forward strand.
CTAAGTCTTGGTCCTGCTAAATCTAGAAAAAGAGTTCTCAAATCATTTGAGGACATAGAAACAATAGCCAAAAATCATCCCAACAGCGAAGACATTTTGAAAAACAATTTACTGGACACATACTACCCAAACAGGAGTACCACTTTGGAAACCATGCGTCTCAAGTAAGCCAAAACTTCACATACAAAAATAATATTAAAACAGATGAAAAGAAAGGTAGATACAGAGTTGTAAATTGTGAAGGCAGTTTAGTGAAACTTACCAAACGCAGATTAATTAATCATATCAAATTGTCATTAAAAACTCCTCAACAGAAAGAACTGTATTACATGTGCCTGCTACTACTTTTTAACCCATGGAGAAAAGAAGAAGAGTTACTGGATACATATGACTCCTATGAAGACGCTTTCAAAGCAAATGAAAGCACTATAACAGACGTAAATTGTACACAGTACCAAACAATGTTGCACAATGAACAGCAACACACAGAAGATCTCCAGGCCCAACTACAAGTGGACACTCCCGACAGTAGTCAAACTTTTGTAACAGGAAGCCAAGAACCACTTGGACAGCCACTAATAGCAAATGAGGCAGAATTAGCCATTATAGAAGTAGAAAACAACATGTACCAGTATGAACAAGCTACAGTAGACTTTAGTGTAATGAAATCACAACTGAACAATGAGCTGCACAGCATTTTCCAAGAAATAACAAAACAAATTCAACATGGTGTGCAACATGAAAATAAAAACCGTACCTGCCAAGACCACAACCCTATAATGCTATACGTGAGTGGTGAATCTGGTACAGGCAAAACATTCTTAATCAAAATCATCAGTAAATTCCTTCAACAATTGACAAACAGCAAACTGTCAGCTGTTGTAACTGCCTACAACATAGACGTTGTCACTTTACACCAATTACTACTCCTTCCAGTAGTACACCAAAACAAATTAGACTGTTACAAACTTTCCACAGAAACTGCAATGGAACTTCACAGAGTTTTCAAACAAATGAAAATGCTGCTAATAGATTAGATGAGCATGGTCGCCAACGTAATGTTTGCTTTGATTCACCTCAGATTACAAGAGGTCCTCAAAACAGACTACGAAGAGCTCTTTGGAGGAAAACACATTATTGTTTTCGGAGATCTTCTTCAATTGACACCAGTGAAAGCTGAACCTATTTTTAAAACATTATTGCACAAACTGTGCCGTAAAACTCTTGGCAGCATAGGAAATGTCAACCTTTGGCAACATTTCCAATGCAGAGAATTAACAGAAAACATGCACCAGTCTACAGACCTCACATATACCAACATTTTAAAAAGAATTAGAGTTGGTGTACTATCTCAAGAAGCACAATCAATATTAATAACCAGGCACATCCATGCACTCTATGGCCATAATTCATGTGCTACTGATGTCATGGGACAATTAGCACACAAAAATGTCAATTGTATGTCCTTGATGCCAACTCTTGCATGCTGTTCAAAATTCAATGAAACAATGTTGAAAAAAAGAAATGCAACCAATAATTGATATTTGCTCCACAGATAAACTGGATGTGCATGATATGACAATACCCATGCGTCAACAAGCCACAACAAGCCTAAATACCTTAGAAAACTCTATTTCTCCACACAACTGGTTTGGAGAAAATATTAAAATTATCTTTAAACTGTAGAGTAATTCTTAAATGTAACCTTGACGTGGAGCAAGGACTTGTTAATGGAACACTTGGTACAGTTGTTGGCTTTCAAACATATCCATGTAATAACAATATTCTATTTGTCAATATTCTCTTTGACAGACTAACAGAAATTAAAAGGATAGGATGCTCAACAGCCCACTTCCTTCTTTTCAAAGACATGTATGTACGCAGAGAATAATTTTCACTAACTTTAGCATACAAAGTTACCATTCACAAATCACAAGGTCTTACCCTAGATAAAGGATTAATAGATATTGGTAGCACAGTCTTTAAGGAAGGCATGAGTTATGTAGCACTATCACGCTTACGTACGCTTGACGGGCTATTTCTAATCAACTTTGATGCAAGTAAAGTAAATGCAGATATTCCTTGCATTCTAGAATACAATAGGCTGCGTTCACTCTACACCCCATCTAAAAACCTATCCTGTTCCACAAAAAGCATCACATTGTAAAAGAAAACTACTTTAAACTGAAACGATACAGGATTTCACTGCAATTCCTCCAAAGGAAAAAAAAGACACTAATACTTTATCAAGTACCACAACGAAAGAAGAATTTACTGGTCAAAGTAACTCAACTACTTCTTCAAAGAAGCAACAACCACTCGGAACACATGACTTTGACACAGAACTGTCAGGTTCATTCAAATTGTCAAATATAACTGCTGTAAATTAATACGCAAATGTAGCAGTAAATATTCTATTCCAATTGCCACCAATTATTGAGAACATTTACTTACACAGTACAGACCAATTGTGTTTGCAAATGTTAGTTCTTCATAGAAATGCAGCCAACAATCCTGACAACACTTACAGTGTTCATGGAATAAGACAAGAATTGGACTACTGTGCTGGAATGGTCGAATTCACTATAAACTCACAAGAAGATCCACAATAATTTCTAATGTACTTACTACAAGTACTGGAAAACAAAAACATACCTATAAATTAAATCTTCCAGATTTCATACACGTGGAAACATGCATGCACTCTCTGCAGCCATGTGGCACAGGAACAAGTCCCTAATGAACGCTTTGTGTATGTATCCATACCTAACTGCAAATCCATTCCATTTCAGAAACTTGTACAAAATGCAACCCATGGCAGATTATGTACTTCCTGCAATTCAGATAATCGCTACACCTTACAAATACAGACACATAGTAAATACGTAATAGTAATGCTTTTACGTTACAATGCAGATGGTACCAAAAACAACTGTAAGCTGACTGGATTCACAAATGGTCAAGTATCACTTGGTAAGAAAACCTTCACAACATTAGGTATAATCTACTACGCAGGAGCCACAAACAATGCAGGTCACTACACTGCATATATAAAAAAGAATTGTGGATGGTTCGAATGTAATGATAGTACCATTACTCAAAAGCAGAGATTACCAGCAAATCTTGTAATCACTTACTTAATATTCTTAAAACCAAAATTTAATACGTAATCTGTGTATGAACATAAGCAAAACTTCAATTTCAAGCAAACAGATAAATAAATACCACTAACATGTAACAAGAAATACACAGTTAGAATACACCAACAGGTATCTAACTGACCCAAGATTCTGCAACAAGCAACAAGCAAACAGATAAATAAATACCACTAAAATCAAAAAAGGAATATACAGTTAGAATACGCCAACAGGCCCCAAACTGCCCCTAAAAATCTGCAACAGATAGATGATTAGCATAAAAGTAGAAATAAACAATTAGAATACGCCAACAGGTATCTAATTGCCCCAAACATCTGCAACAAGCCAACATATAGAAGATTAGCAAGAAACAAGAAATAAACAGTAAAACAATGAAGGAAATATAATGTACCGTAACATTGAAGGTTTTTTTTTAATCCAACATGGATTTTTTCCCACAGACCCAATGAGCTAGAAAACAAACACAGAAACTGAGCAAATTGTGCAGTACACTGGTTTGAATTATAGTACTTTTAAAGTACTAAATATGAGGGTAAAAAAATATGAACTACCTACTCTAACATATGATCATTTATTTTATCACAGAGATCAAAAAAGTATGTCTGGTCAAGTTATCCATGTCATGAAAAAACTGCATACAACCACAAAAAACTCAACCAGGGTCGTATGTGGCCATTTTTGATTTTTCTTTTAGTTTAGTTTTCTTTTAGTTTAGTTAGTTAAGTTTCTGTTTGATAGTTAGTTTAATTAGGTAATGTAGGTTTTCCATTGTTAGTGTAATTAGTTAATGGTTGATTTAGTTTAAAATTGCTAGTCTATTGTGTTTTCATGTGACGGTGCGGTGCTTTGTGGCTTTTGAAGGCATCCACTGTCTGTTCCAGCTGGGCCCTTCAAGCTTGTCTTGTGTATGTGTTTGCTGCTTGGGGTCCTTGACTCACATATGCCACTCCTGCCTCCCTTATCCATGGGCTCGCAAGGATGGTTCGGTGTTACAGAATATTACACAAGGGCTTTGGACTGTCATATCTGTGGCATGTCTGGTGCTGTGTGACTTGTGTTGACACCCCTAGTGGGGATGATTTTGGTGTTATTGTCCACTGTTCAGCTTTTGCTAGATGGGGTGTGTCATGATTAATGTGTACATTGATTGCTATGCATTGTGTAGTATGTTTCATATCTTTCCTGTACACGTGCTTGTTGCAATTCATGCTGTAGATAGTGTTCCACACTTTGGATGTGAAAGACGGACTGATGGTGTGATTTGTGATGTGACTCTCTGAGAAGGTCAAGTAATGAGATGCCTGATGAGACACACACAGATGACTTTGAAGCATTAATCATGTGTTTTATGCCCTTTCTGCAGGGGGATGAGCCTCCAGAGCACCTTTGCCAGCAGACATGGCCCATTGGACGACGGAATTCTGGACCCGTTTGTTGGTGCCCACATGCACATGTGTGCACAAGCAGAGGCACAGGGATTGCAGACCCACATCCTAGAACTGCTGACATGTTCCAAGGTACTCCAGGCAAGGTGAGCAGCACAGGGGGGCCACGACACAGCAAAGCTTGCACCAGGCGAGTTGCACATGCAGGCTTAGTCACAGCACTGAGGGTGAGCTTAGACGAATATTGGTGTTGAAGCACACAATGCAGCTCAGATGTGTTGGTGGACTGATGGCTGTTGATAGTAGGGTTGTCTGGGACACATGCAGGGGCAGTGGCACATACCCTCCGGTACACCAAGGTCCATTGAGGCACTTGTATCAACCATGTAGCCTTCCGACACATGGAAAGGGGCAGCTCACAGGGACATACAGCAAGGGACATACTCGGGTGCAGTGCATGTCTTTTCCATGTACTTTATGATAAATGCACTGCCAACTTTGTTTCGGTCATGGTGGTACGCAACTTGCTCTGAAGTCATGGCTTGCTATATGGGTCTGTCTGCTTACCCAGGGAACATTGCATGTTGTGTGAATTGTGACACATTGGTGTTTCATTTGCCACGCACCCACCAGTGGCTGACTTACTGCATTGACTGTGTATGACCCGTCACAGGGGTGATGTTATATATGGGTACGAAGCATCTACACCAGATTGTCTGTTTGTAGAGTAGTTTGTTGCTATGTGGCATGTTTGGTGTTGTGTTTTTGTGTAATTGGCACGTACAGGTTGTTGACTGTGGCTCTCTTTGCAGCATTGCAGGGCTCCTGTAACCAGACCTGAGAGTGTGCAGGCAGGAGGCCAGCACTCAAAACCAGAGCTAAGTGTCTTGTTGTTTTTCTTTCGAACTGCTCTGCATAGGCTTGCTGGGGAGTGTACTAATGCATGGATGTATGTGTGGTTCAATTTGGTATGTTTTTTCTCCCTAATCACCCGTGATCCTATGCAATTTTGAACCCTGTACCCTCTACCCGGTGTTCCTGCTTCCCGTACCTATCCAAGCAACGTTCCCTGACCCTCTTTCCCCGCTGGGGTTGCGGATGCCTGTGTAAGCCCCGAACTTGCAGGCGCCAAAACCCTAGAGGGGGTGGTTGGTTCGTATCACTCCTGAGCCTGGACTACAGAAGGCCATGACAATGATGTCCAAGTTTGTTTGGATTGTGTATGTGTTCATGCAGGTAGTACATTATCGTGCATTCCCTAGTTTCATGTGTCATTCCTCCTCCCCTGTCCTGCCACTAATTCCAGACATCCAGTGTGTCAACACCTGTCCCGACTGCATATCCCTGAACCTCTTTCCCCACCAGGGTCTCAGGGGCCTGTGTGAGTTTGACCTTGCAGGCACCCGGGACATGGTGGGGGTGGTTGTTTCGTGACACTCTCGTGCCTGTACAGGGGACCTGTGAAAGTACACATCCGTTCATGGTGCATCATCCTATGTCATGTACCACACATGTTTCACATCCTGTCATGACATTGTTTTGCTGTGCTACCTTGGTTGTTGCATCATTGTGGTAGTACTTGGCCTTTGTGAGGTACTGCTACGTCAAGTCATCTACTGGAGGGTGTTCTGGTTCGTTTTTTCTGGCTTGGATTTTGTGATTTTGGACATTGATTATGAGGGTGCAGGCACCTTTTTACACACAAGGTGGGAGATGGTGACGAAGGGTAAAGGTGATCTTGTGGCCAGGTGGAATTGAGGTTTGAAGGCTCCATGACCCAGGTGCAGTTGTTCAGTGGGTCATGGTCATTTGTGAGGGAGGGGGGGTTGTTGTTGATAGTTGCCTTGCCCTGCAGTGTGATGGGAACTCTGACATTGTAATGGTGGTATCCTATGTACATGTTGTGTTCTGCTGATCAATGCCTGTTTATGTGTTGTGTTTACATTTCAGGTGCGAGGGGATAGTTGTGGTTTGACATGCTGGGGTGTACACATGGTGAATGTTCACATGTGATGTGTAGAGAACACTAATGGACACTTGAGTGCACATGCATATGTGGAGTGCATGTCCTTGCAGAACCACACACTTGCACTCTGATGCACTACATGTACTCCCACCCTTGCATATCCACGTGTACACTGTTTGCCTTCTGGTGCCCACTGTGTCCCTGCAGCACATGTTCTGTGACCGATTATGGATCCTGTACATGCCTAATTTGCTGTTTGATGTGGTCTGTCACTTAGATGTGATGCTCAGGGTGTGCATCACACACAATGGCTGTTCACTGTGCTGTGCGCTGAGCAGTGTGTTGCAGGAGTAGGACACTGCACACATGAGCTGCAGTGTTGATTTTGCAATGCACAATGTGCATGCAGACAGGCATTCATTGTTATGTTACGTCTACGACTCTTGTAATGCATTTGGAAATGACTTATTTTGGGTGGGAGATTTTGTTGGTCAGTCATTTCATCTGATTCCAGGTCAGGCATCATTGTCTGATGCCACTGTACATTTAGGACATGGCAATGTGTACCTTATCGTTACTGTGTTGGTGTATGGGTATTGCTTGCCATGTCATGTTGTGGTTTGGGAGGGTTTGAGTGACATGACAGTGATGGCCATGGCCTGTTTGCAGGTGTGTGTGATGCACACCTTGCATGTCAGGGTCATCCACTTCTCAGAGCAACTAGCTGGGGGTAGATCTCTCTCTGCGGCAGGGCCTTCCTGCCTCACTTGAACTTGAGGGGAACCATCTCCAGTTCTGGAAGCACCTCAGGACCTTCCTCTTTGCTTTTGCTTTCTCTCTGCCTCTCCCTTGCAGAATTCTTCACTGGAACTGCACTGGAGCTGCAACTGGGCCACTCTCACCGACCTCGGTCCCTGGCCCAGCCACTCTCCACTTGCACTGCCTCCCTGGCAACCCCTGCACTGCAGTACTGTCTCTCTATCCCTACAGCCCACCCTTCCCAGCACTTGTCTGCACTTACCTTTGCAGTTGCCACCAGCTGACCTATGTATATTTTTTTGGGCTACTTCCCCTGTACTGCACTCCCCCCCTTCCCCTTGCACTTTTCCCTTCCCCATACCCCTGCACTTGCACAATCTCAATGACACCTGGCCTAGTAGTACCGTTGTCTGTCTTCCCTTGTTCCCCCCTCCCTGCCTCATCGCACCTTGAAATACTTGTGTATAGGCCATATCATGTCATATGTCATATGTGTGCCTTTTGGTCACACAGGATAGCTTGTGTTTAAGTAGCTAGGGATGCAGACGATGTGGCACTTCCATGGCAACTATCTCAGGGTGGTAGGGTTGTGACAGTTGACTGTCTCTTTGTCATCATCGATTGTCACCTGGTATGTGCCCTGCCTGTGTGCACTCCGCAGGGGTGAGAGTTTAGGTGAAAAATGTGGCCACAAGCTGGGTCCGGGCTTCCTCGCCACGTGCCCTGTCACCTCCCATGGGCAGCGCCTGTGCCTGTGGTTGGGGATGTGGGAGCACCACCATGTCCACCAGGACGCCCTGCCGTGTTGCAACATTGTGCAGGACACATGCTGCCACAATGAACCTGCACACTACTGGTGGTGCATAGAGTAGTTGCCCACCAGAGCGGTCAAGGGAGTGGAAACGTGACTTGAGCACTCCGAATGTGCGCTCCACTATGGCCCTGGTTGCAATATGGGCGGCGTTGTATCTTACCTGGGGTGGTGTGGTGGGGTTCGGGATTGGCGTCATCATGTGGTTGCTTAGAGGACTGTCCCCTGGGGAGGTGATAATAGTTGAGATTATTAGGGTTTGGATATTTGTCTGTGTGTGACTTGCATGCATGTGCAAGGGCATTTGTACTGACCTAGGAGCCATGTGTCGCCATGCTGCCCAGCTTCCAGGGCCTGGCTCAGGGCGGACATTCTGTATATGAAACTGTCATGGGTGGAGCCAGGGTAGTTTGCATAGACAGAGGTGATGATTCCCTTTGCATCGCATAGAACCTGTACATTGATGGAATGCCAGTGCTTGCGGTTTCGGTAGATGTGCTCAGTGGCCCTAGGTGGACGTAGGGCCTCATGGGTGCAATCTATGGCAGCGAGCACTTTGGGGAAGTGTGGCACCCCGAAAAAATCCAGGACAACGGCCTGCCTTTCTGCGGGTGTTCTGGGCATGTATATGTGCCTGCGGACTGAGGGGCGCGCTGTCATGATTGCCAGTACCTGGTGTAGGCAGCCTGACTGCGTGGCCTGTGAGACCCCCCCACTATGGCAGTGGCCCGCTGAAATGACCCAGTGGCCAAAAAATGCAGGACATTGAGCAGCTTCTCCAAGGGGCTCAATGCTTGGGAGCAAAGGGTGGGGGATGTAAGGTCATCTTCCCACTCCCTGACCAGGTCTAGGATGATATGGGGTGGAAACCTATGCCTGCCATAGACCTGGTCGTCAGGCATCCCAAAAAGGCTTGTCCGTGGTGCGTAAATGCGTGCCCTGGCTATTCTCCTCCTCCTGCAGTGTCCCACGATCAGTGCTGCGACAAATGGGGCATTCATCGTAGCTGTATATACGCGTTTGTTGTTTGCGCGCACTTTTATGCTGTGCGCGGGGACGCTTCCGCCTGCCTTCGTGTGGCGGACGCGTTGACGCCTATGCGCGTCTTTTGCCGTGCGTGGGTTTCCCGTATTTGGATCCATGAATACGGGTTGTTCGTGTGCGTGTGGGCGTTCAGTTTACTTCCCTGCAGTACTTCCCCAGTTACGCCTTTTTTTTCACGCGTTGTTCCCCATTCCGCGTGTTACGCCCACTGTTCCGCCCACTTTGGTTGTGTGCGCCGTGCTATGTGCGCTTTTGCTGTGCGCGTAGCGCACGCCGTGTATGCCTGCATGTGCCATGGCTGGATTGGGGGCACGGACAGCGGGAAACACGCGCAGCGTCTTCCTTGAATCGCACGCGTGCGCGTGCACTGCGTTTCTCACGCTTGCGCTCCCTTGCGCCTGCTTGCGCATGGATTTTCGGCGCACGTTTGTTCCATGAATCGGCCCCTAAGGCACTATTACCTAGAACAGCTTAGTTACAGAAATAGTGGTATTCAGTGGTACATTATGAATTTCACAAGACATACTACAGATATTTTGTTTGTTACAGTTACTCTTTGCAATACAATTTGTTCATTTAGAACATATCATATGTATTGAACTGGTGCGACGTATTTTATGTGAATAAGATAGTTTTAATGGTTTTAAGGAAGGCGCTGAGGATTTCAATTAAAAAAATCAATATCTAAATTAAAAACAATGCTATATACAAACAAAATTACTCATTTGTTTCTTTTACAGTTGCAGTGAAGACCATGCTCCTGAAAAGAAGCAGCCGAATTTGAAGAACAAAGAAGTACTAAGAATTAAACTGTTCATTTTAGAAAAAAAGTAAGTAGAATATCACCATAATATTTGTATTATTACTCAAACATACTGCAAAGTTAATTCATGCTATTTCTGTGCCTAAAAATAGAGATTGTGCACCATTCTGTCAAAAAATCCCCATGTCTTAAACAGCGATTTACAGCCAGAATGGCGCACAAATTCCTACTTTTGGACACACAAATTACCCAACTCAACCGCTAGAATTTTCATATTATAGAACAAACAACTGTTTAAATTGTATACATTAGATTTACTATTTGTACTTCACCACACCACTAGCTTATTTTTTTCTGTCATATGAACCTGAGTTTAGTAACATATTAATTGAAGAATACACATCCCTACTAGTTGTAGTTCCCAATGCACAATCAGACACCCTTACATACATCATGTTACTCAAACACTCATGCACACAGCGCACATACATTGCAGAACACCCCAACCCATACCTTCTTTATTTTTTTCAACAGACCCTAAAGAATGCCTACCAAAAGTCAAGTCCGTAGAAAGCAACGCAGAAGTAGAGCAAATGAAAATAAAAGTGTCCAACATAAGAATCCATCTCTAGCAGAATTTGTAAAAAAAAGTTGAAATAAAACAGCTAATACAGTCATTTAGTGAAACACAAGAAGTTTCAATTATGAAAACTTTGCCTCCTCTATCAAAATGTAAAACAAACCAAAAAACAATTAACAGAAAATCAGCTATCACTACAGATAAAACTGCTTCTTTAAATTTTAATGTAGTGCAAAGTAAGCATACCAAGAAAAGTATTTTAATCAAAATGTTCTGTCACAAAGTCCTTCAAAATCTTATAAAAACAGGAGAGAAATCAGATTCAATGCTTAAAACCTATCGTAGGAGATTAATTTTAGAAGCGTTGTGCAATTCTTCTCAAAAGAAAGTTATTTATTTTAGTGTTAAACAAAATGAAACCACTAACAAAACTAATAACTAAATTACAAAAAAGACTTCTCAATAAACGAAATGTGAACAGAAAGAACTTCTTAAGTATCTGCGGAGGTGAATGGAGTCACACTACGAGCACAGAACCATACTTTAATGAAGAAGCGTACAAACAAAAGCAAACAAATACAATTGCCATACATAGCAGTGGTCGAGGTTATGCAAAAGTTAATAATACCATAATGGAACAAGAAGTACTCCTTACAAAAATATGCCCTGAAAACTTAGAATTACCCCTCCATTCAACTGAATCAGAACGTCTAGTGTACAAATGGCCTTGCACGTCAATATGTAACATTCCCAAACAATTTTTCAAGTCTTTACGCCAATTCCTCAATCAATAAGTAAAAAGCAAAGACAAAATCAAAATTAAACTACTGCAAAATATGGATACCTGTCCAGTGCGCAAATACACAGGACTACAAGGAAATTCATTGGCCTGAATTACAGGACCTACTTGTAAAACCACCTTCCATGATATCAAAAGAATATCAACACATCATTCAACTATAAGAAATCTAGTCTATAAACTGTACTATGCTAAAAGTCCTGCTTTAGCACTAGCAAATTTAAATAACATTCTTCTACATGGTACAGCGAAAGACCTACTTCAAGAAATTGACTATATCCAGAAAAAATATTTTGGAAGTGAAAGCCATTTACAGAATGAAATAGCTTTAAACCAAATTAGCAACAATTCTACACATGGCAACCTTTTGCTAAACACATACAAAACAGAAATACTAAAATTTAAAAGTACATCAGCTGAAGTACCAAACCATGTATGTGTATGTTGCCGCAGAACTTTTTATAAAAGTAACACGGAAACTGTAGACCTATCATATAACATAGAAGACAATGACAATTCTAAATGGTTTGAATTAGCTCTCTACCTTGTAGCAGAAAACAAATACGAAATAAGTGACCGCTTAATACTTTGCAGTTACTGCACTACAAAACTTGACAACAACCAAACTCCTTCACGTGCTATCACAAATAATTTAGAATCCCCACCCACTACCAAAACCCCTACAACAACTTAATTTATATGAGAGCATCATAATTCAAACAGTACACCCATTTCAAGCAATAATACACCTTCAACCAAAAACAGCAAAATTACCTCCCTCTGAACTGGTAAAAGGCATTCGTGGAAAAGTAGTTTATTTACCATTAGATCTAAAAGAAAGTGTGCATACTCTCGGAGTGCAACGTCCAATGCAGCAATCTTTAATTATCTTGGTAAATGGAGTACCTACAAAAGACAAACAAAATGGCAACAGCTGGTAGATTTACATAAAGTTAGACAAGCCTTACAATATCTTAAAGAGAATAATGAATATTACAAAGAAATTAATATTGAAGAAAACTTGAAAGATACAACTGAAATATTCAAGAAACTCAAGAAGCTGGTCAATTTGAGCTTCTAGATCCTGCTACAATATCAAATACTTTAGACCATTATACAATTCATCCTTTGCACTCTAATGACACCATAGAATATGCACTGGAAACATACCAAATGCGTCAAACAAAAGGATCACCAATCAGCATATGGGAAAAAACTATAGAAGCACATGCTTTTCTTTTACTCTTTCTACTGGCAAAGGAGGAAGGTATGATGATAGACCTATTCAAATATCAGCTTCAGAATACCGCTCATTACGGATGTATTCTGAAGATCCCAGATTTAGACAAAATGTGGAATACACATTCCACCTACTCTTTGAAAGTGAACTACAACTTTATGTTACAGAGTTGCACACATATTAAAATTAGGATCACACTTTCAAAATATGACAGCTACACAATTATTAGAAAAAAGTGCAACAAAAGGATGAGGTTTTACAATCAAATATTACAAATCTATTAGCAAATATGCGTGGTACTAAAGAGTACTGGTTTCGACGTCATGGAGATGTATGTTGTATGATCAGAAACCTTGGCCCACCCACTTGGTTTGTTACATTAAGTTGTGCAGAATATGCATGGCAAGATTTACATGATTTCCTACGCATATCAAATAAAAACAAAACAAACATAGATATACTAACACCAGGAGAACTTTGTTCTTTGGATCCTGTTAATGTTTCAAGATATTTTCACCATTGCTTCATTGCTATGCTACATTTTATTTGTAATAAAACTTTTCCTCCCCTTGGAGAAGTGCAACACTTCTTTTGGAGAAAAGAATACCAAGCCAGAGGAGCACCACATATCCACATGCTTTTATGGATTAAAGATGCTCCTAAATTTGGTCAAGACAGTGATGCCACTGTTTTACAGTTTGTTAAAAAATATGTCAATTGTGAAATTCCATCAGAATCCACAAATAGTGATCTTCATGCACAAATTTTACAATTTCAAAGACATAAATGTGGCAAATATTGTCATCGCAAATACAAAAACAAAGGGAAATACTACACCAAATGCTGATTTGGTTTCCCTAGACCAGTTACAAATACAGGTCAAGTGAACAACCTCATGTCTTCAGTTAGACATAGGGCCTCATTACGACCCTGGAGCTAATGGGTTAACGGCGCCGTAAAAGGATGCAGTGCCGTTAACCCATTAGCGCCTGATTACGAGGTCCCTTTGCGGGACCTGACCTTAACGGCTGGTCTACACCAGCCGTTAAAGTTGGGACCCGCAAAGGGACCTTGGTGCTAAGTATGGTACTGCAATTTGCGGTACCATACTTAGCGCCTTCCCCATTCCCATAGAGACCTATGGGGCGAAAATGGGAATGGGGAAGGGCCATAGTTCAATGGGGAATTACCACCGGGCCAACATTGGAATGGGGTGGTAATTCCCCATTGAACCATGGCGGACCTGTTACAACACCTGCACCAACCATGGTGCTAATAGCGCCATGGTTTAGCGCCGGTGTTGTAATGAGGGCTATAGTGTTAAAGGTAAGTCACCTAAAAATAAATATTACATAAAAAGAAAAGAAGAAGAAAAATATATCAATGATTATAATGCAATCATTGCCCACTTATGGAATGCAAACATAGATGCGCAGTACATTGCAGAACATTCTACTGCAGTTGCACGATATGTCACAGCATACTTAACCAAAGCAGAAAAGACAGAGCTCCAAGACCTCTGGAATGACCTGTCATCAGATAAAACAGTGTCTCAGAAATTATACAGCTTGGGCATAAAAATTATCTCCCATAGAGAATGTGGATCATATGAAGCAGCTGATCGTTTAACTGGTACTGCATTGTATGGTAAATCTGAAAATATAGTATGGCTAAGTCTTGGTCCAGCTAAATCTAGAAAAATAGTTCTAAAACATACGAAGATATAGAAACAATAGCCAAACATGATCCCAACAGCCAAGACATTTTAAAAAACAATGTATTGGACACATACTACCCAAACCGAAGTAATACTTTGGAAACCATGGATCTATACCACATAGCCCAAAACTACACATACAAAAATAATATAAAACCTGATGAAAAAAAGGTGAATACAGAGTGACAAACTGTGAAGGCAGCTTAGTTAAACTCACTAAACCAAATTTAATTAATCATATCAAATTGTCATTGAAGACTCCTCAACATAAAGAAATATATTACATGTCCCTGCTACAACTCTTTAAACCATGGAGAAAAGAAGAAGAAATACTAGAAAACTATGACTCATATGAAGATGCTTTCAAAGCAAATGAAAGCACTATAACTGATGTAAACTTTACACAATACAAAACAATGTTGCACAATACACAGCAACACGAAGAAGAACTCCAGGCCCAACTAGGTAAAGACACTCCTGACAGTAGTCAACCTTCTGTAACAGGAAGCCAAGAACCACTTGGAGAACCACTAATAATATATGAGGCAGAATTAGCTATGATGGAAGTAGAAAACACCATGTGTCAGTATGACGATAAAGAAGACTTAACTATACTACAATCAAAACTAAACAACAAACAACATAGCATTTTTGAAGAAGTAACAAAATAAATTGCACATGGTGTACAACATGGAAATAAAGAATGTTCCTGCCATAATTATAAACCTATACTACTGTACGTCAGTGGTGAAGCTAGTTCTGGCAAAACATTCCTAATCAAAATCATCAGTAAATTCCTTCAACAATTGACAAACAACAAACTGTCAGCTGTTGTCACTGCCCCCACAGGTTTAGCTGCCTACAACATAGGTGGTGTCACTTTACACCGATTACTACTATTGCCAGTAGAACACCAGAACAAATTAGACTATCACAAACTTTCTGCAGAAGCTGCAATGGAACTTCGCAGAGTATTGAAACAAATGAAAATGCTACTAATAGATGAAGTGAGCATGGTCTCCAACCTAATGTTGGCTTTGATTCACCTCAAATTACAAGAAGTACTGAACACAAACTATGAAGAGCTCTTTGCAGGAAAACACATTATTGTTTTCGGAGATCTTGTTCAATTGACACCAGTAAAAGGTGAGCCTATTTTTAAAACATTAGGACATAAACTCTGCTGTAAAACTGTTGGCAGCATTGGAAATGTCAACCTTTGGCAACATTTCCAATACAGAGAATTAACAGAAAACATGGGGCAATCTGCAGATCTCACTTATGCCAACATCTTAAAAAGTATCAGAGTTGGTATACTCTCTAAAGAAGCAGAAACAATATTGAAAACCCGGCAAATTAATGCACTTTATGGTGATAATGCATGTGCTACAGATGTTATGGAACAATTAGCCCACAAAAATGTCAATTGTATGGCCTTAATGCCAACTCTTCCAAGCTGTTTCAAATTCAATGAAATAATGTAAAGTAAAGAAATGCAACCAATAATGGAAATTAGTGCCACAGACAAAGTAGATGTACATGGTATGACACTACCTATGTGTGACCAAGCCACAACAAGACTAAATAGTTTAGAAAAATCAATCTCAAACACAGCAGGCTTAGAAAAGATATTAAAAATATCCTTAAATTGCAGAGTAATGCTTAAACGTAACCTTGACGTGGACCAAGGAATAGTTAATGGAGTACTGGGTACAGTTGTTGGCTTTCAAACATACCCATGTAACAACAAAATTCAGTTTGTCAATATACTCTTTGACAAATTTTCAGAAGTTAAAAGGATAGGACGCTCAACAGCTCGATTCCTTCTCTTTAAAGACATGTATGTACGCACAGAACAATTTTCTCTATCTCTTGCATACGCAGTCACGATTCATAAATCACAAGGTCTTACCCTAGACAAAGCAATGATAGATATTGGTAACACAGTCTTTAAAGAAGGCATGAGCTACGTGGCACTATCACGCTTACGTACACTTGACGGTCTATTTCTAATCAACTTTGATGCAAGTAAAATAAACGCTGATATTCCTTACATTTTTAATAGACTTCGCTCACTAAACACTCCCCATCTAAACACATATTCTGTGCCACAAAAAGTAAAACGTTATTAAATAAAAATAAATCAAACAGAAAAGCAACAGGATGTCACTGCAAATCCTCCAAAGATAGTAAAAAAAAGTAATACTTCATCAAGTACCACAAGCAAAAAAGAATCAATTAGGGAACGTAAACTAGGTACTTCTTCAAAGAAGGAAGAGAACTACCTGGTCCATTTAAACTCTCAAATATAGTTGGTGTAAGTTGCTACGCAGATGTAGCAATGAATATTCTATTTCAATTACCACCAAATGTTGACAACATTTACTTACACAGTACAGACCCATTGTGTATGCAAATGTTAGTACTTCACAGAAATGCAGCAAACAATCCTGACAACACGTATAGTGTTTATGGAATAAGACAACAATTGGACTACTGTGCTGGAATGGTGAAATTCACTATAAACTCACAGGAAGATCCACAAGAATTTCTAATGTACTTACTGCAAGTACTGGAAAAAAAACATACCTATAAATGAAATCTTCCTGATTTCATATGTGTGGAAACATACATGCACGCTCTGCAACAATGTGACACAAGAAGAAATCCCCAATGAACGCTTCGTATATATCAATACCTAATTGTGAATCCATTCCATTTCAGCATCTTGCACAAAATTCAAACCATGGTAGATTATGTTCTACCTGCAATTCAGATAATCGTTCCACGTTAGTAATACAAACACATAGTACATACGTAATACTAATGCTTCTATGTTACAATGCAGATGGTACCAAAAACAACTGCACGCTGATTGGATTCACACATGGTCAAATATCACTTGGTAAGAAAACCTTCACAACAATAGGTATAATCTACCACACAGGAACCACAACCAATTCAGGGCACTACACGGCATATATAAAAAGAAATGTGGATGGTTTGAATTTAATGCTAGTACCATTACTCTAAAGCAGAGATTACCAGCAAATCTTACAAACGCTTATTTAATGTTCTTAAAACCAGAATTTGATAACTAAACTGTACTTAAACCTCAAGTAAACTTGTAGTAAAGAATATAAACTGTTAGAATATTCCAAAAGCTATCTAACTGCCCAAAGATTCTACAACAATTAATTCCATAAATGAATACCACTAAATTAGAGCAAAAAATAGACAGTTAGAATATGCCAATTGGTATCTAACTGTCCCAAAATTTAACAATATCCAAACAGATAAATCAATTCCACTAAAATATATAAAAAAATAGACAGTTAGAATACGCCAATTGGTATCTAACTGTCCCAAAATTTAACAATATCCAAACAGATAAATCAAAACCACTAAAATATATAAAAAAATAGACAGTTAGAATATGCCTACTGGTATCTAACTGCTCCAAAATGTCATAATATCCAAACAAATAAATAATATGTTACTGCTCCAAAAAAAATGCAACAACCCAATGTATAAAGCATTAGTCAGAAACAACAAATGAACACTGAAAACAAACAAACAAATAAACTGTAGCATAACAGAAACATAATTGTTTTTAATCCAACATTGATTTGTTTTTTCTCCCACAGACCCAATGATTTTAGCAACGAACACAGAAACTGAGCAAATTGCACAGTACTCTGGTTTGTAATCTACTAAATATGAGGGTCCAAAAAAAAATGTTGATTATACAGAAATACATGTACTCCAGTTACTAAACCAAACAGTAAGTATATTATACACTCTATGCCCTGGCCACAACCATTGCAGCATATCACACCCATAGTATCTTATAACTTTGTTCCTTATAAATTTGTTTTTGACCCAAAGTTATAAGCAACTATAAATGTGATATGCTGCAGTGGTTGTGGCCAGGGCATAGAGTGTCGGGTGCATGGCCAAATGGCCATGCACCCGACACTCTATGCCCTGGCCACAACCACCTCAGCATATCACACCCATAGAGTAAAACATTTCAACTATGGCCTATGGAAACTTTTAATGTCCGCGGACATTATCAGTGTTCTTAGAACACTTTCAATTTGCCAGCGAACAATACGGACAGCGTCTTCAGAACACCCCCTACAAACATTTCTGGACAACGCAAGAGTTCTTAGAACACTTTCAACTTGCCATCGAACAATACGGACAGCGTCTTCAGGATACCCCCTATGAACATTTCAGGACACCGCAAGAGTTCTTAGAACACTTTCAACTCGACAACGAACAATACGGACAGCGTCCTCAGGACACCCCCTACGAACATTTCAGGAAAACGTGTGTGTTCTTAGAACACACCCCCATTTTTTTTATGTGCGATCATTTCAGGACAACGCAAGAGTTCTTAGAACACTTTCAACCAGACAACAAACAATACGGACAGCGTCCTCAGAACACCCCCATTTTGTTTATTTGCGAACATTTCAGGACACCCCGAGTGTTCTTAGAACACTTTCAACTTGCCATCGAACAATACGGACAGCGTCTTGAGGACACCCCCTGTGAACATTTCAGGACACCACGAGAGTTCTTAGAACACTTTCAACTCGACAACAAACAATACGGACAGCGTCCTCTGGACACCCCCTATGAACATTTCAGGACAACACGTGTGTTCTTAGAACACACCCCCATTTTGTTTAATTGCGAACATTTCAGGACACTGAGACAGTTCTTAGAACACTTTCAACTTGCCATCGAACGATACGGACAGCGTCTTCAGGACACCCCCTACGAACATTTCAGGACAACGCGTGAGTTCTTAGAACACACCACCATTTTGTTTATTTACGAACATTTCAGGACACCGAGACAGTTCTTAGAACACTTTCAACTTGCCATCGAACAATACGCACAGCGTCTTCAGGACACCCCCTACGAACATTTCAGTACACTGCGAGAGTTCTTAGAACACTTCAGGACAACGCGTGTGTTCTTAGAACACACCCCCATTTTGTTTATGTGTGAACATTTCAGGACAACGCGAGAGTTCTTAGAACACTTTCAACTTGACAACGAACAATACGGACAGCGTCTTCAGAACACCCCCTACAAACATTTCAGGACAAAGCGAGAGTTCTTAGAACACTTTCAACTTGCCATCGAACAATACAGACAGCATCTTCAGGACACCCCCTACGAACATTTCAGGATACCACAAGAGTTCTTAGAACACTTTCAACTCGACAACGAACAATACGGACAGCGTCCTCAAGACACTCCCTACGAACATTTCAGGACAACGCGTGTGTTCTTAGAACACACCCCCATTTTGTTTATGTGCGAACATTTCAGGACAACGTGAGAGTTCTTAGAACACTTTCAACTTGACAATGAACAATACTGACAGCGTCCTCAGAACACCCCCATTTTATTTATTTGCGAACATTTCAGGACATCCCGAGTGTTCTTAGAACACTTTCAACTTGCCATCGAACAATACGGACAGCGTCTTCAGGACACCCCCTGCGAACATTTCAGGACACCATGAGAGTTCTTAGAACACTTTCAACTCAACAACGAACAATACGGACAGCATCCTCAGGACACCCCCTACGAACATTTCAGGACAACGAGTGTGTTCTTAAAACACACCCCCATTTTGTTTATTTGCAAACATTTCAGGACACCAAGACAGTTCTTAGAACACTTTCAACTTGCCATCGAACAATATGGACAGCGTCTTTAGGACACCCCCTGCGAACATTTCAGGACACCATGAGAGTTCTTAGAACACTTTCAACTCAACAACGAACAATACGGACAGCGTCCTCAGGACACCCCCTACGAACATTTCAGGACAACGCGTGTGTTCTTAAAACACACCCCCATTTTGTTTATTTGCAAACATTTCAGGACACCGAGACAGTTCTTAGAACACTTTCAACTTGCCATCGAACAATACAGACAGCATCTTCAGGACACCCCCTACGAACATTTCAGGACACCACAAGAGTTCTTAGAACACTTTCAACTCGACAACGAACAATACGGACAGCGTCCTCAAGACACTCCCTACGAACATTTCAGGACAACGCGTGTGTTCTTAGAACACACCCCCATTTTGTTTATGTGCGAACATTTCAGGACAACGTGAGAGTTCTTAGAACACTTTCAACTTGTCAATGAACAATACTGACAGCGTCCTCAGAACACCCCCATTTTATTTATTTGCGAACATTTCAGGACATCCCGAGTGTTCTTAGAACACTTTCAACTTGCCATCGAACAATACGGACAGCGTCTTCAGGACACCCCCTGCGAACATTTCAGGACACCATGAGAGTTCTTAGAACACTTTCAACTCAACAACGAACAATACAGACAGCGTCCTCAGGACACCCCCTACGAACATTTCAGGACAACGCGTGTGTTCTTAAAACACACCCCCATTTTGTTTATTTGCAAACATTTCAGGACACCGAGACAGTTCTTAGAACACTTTCAACTTGCCATCGAACAATATGGACAGTGTCTTCAGGACACCCCCTACGAACATTTCAGGACACCGCAAGAGTTCTTAGAACACTTCAGGACAACGCGTGTGTTCTTAGAACACACCCCCATTTTGTTTATGTGCGAACATTTCAGGTGTTGGGTGTCCTGACCCACGTTTAAGCTATCCTGCTACAACATTTGGTGCTGTGGGCTTAGGAAATTCAAGATGGCGGAAAACCCACATGTGCGCCGAAATCCAGGAAAGCTGCGCAGTTTGTGCGCCCACCAAAATGGTTGCCTCACTTGCCACCCACCAGTGCGAGAATGAAAGGCCGGGTTGCCATGAGGGAAATGGGTTGCCAAAGGAAAAACAGTAGCGCCGGTTAGCTTCAAAGCGCTTTAAAACCACCATTGGACTACCCGCACAGTAGTCTGAAACCATTGGGAATGGCAATGCTGATTGCCAAATGCAACCTAGAAGTGTGGGGAATTCATTTCTTAAATCCCAAAAATGAGTGCAGTACCAGTACTCACCACTATCCAAAAGCCGGCGTTTTAAAACCACTCTGTGTGTTTTTCTGAAGGCAAGCAAAATGCCTATTTCAAACCTTGCAACATGTGCAAAATATTCACTGAACACCAGCAGACATTTGGCAGAATGGAGTTTTGTGTGCCTACAAAATCTGGGAAATGAAGAGCCCAAAAACAATGCTTATAACAAAAATGCTATGGAGTCAGCAGCTTAAGCCTAACTGCAACTGGATTTAAAACCACCAAAATCGAAAATGTTAAATTAAATGAGTGACCTATGTTTGGTGTCACATGCCTTTGTAACTGTTGAAATGTCATAGTTTTGCACTTAGAATCAGCATTCTAGCTGCATGTGTAAAATTACAAGTTATTTTAAAAGCAACAAAAAGTTAGCTGAAGGTCTGGCTTAAGGAACTTGATTTTGCCTAGCAACTACCCATCAGGAGTGAAACTTGAGTCACCACTGTGTTCCCAGGCCAACCTTCCTTTTGCTGCCCAGGCTAAGGATATGCCATCTATCTGATAATTGAATTATCTGTGCTCTGCAAGAGAGTGAACAAAGCCCTCTTCACTCAGGCAAAGGTTTTTATTACCGCAGTCGTAAATTGTAGCTTCCTCTTGGCAGGAGCTGGGAGGAGCACTGCCTGTGAGAGCAAGCTGGCTTGGCAGGACTGGAAAGAACCAGAAATTCAACCTTGTGCTGAGGGTAAACCACACCCCTTTGGAGCCAGAACATAACTTTAAAAAGATGAATAACTCATAGAGCGGACATGTGAAAATTTTATAAATGATACCATAATTCTTGTGATTTTTCTGCCCACAGTTTAAGACGTGGTAGGAACCGGTGGTATGTTCAGGGGGGTTTTAGCGGAAAAGTGGATATTACTCTAAATGTGTGCATGTTAAAAATCTGAAACTTCATCAGTTAATGTCCCTACCCCCTGCACACATGTATGTAAAGTTGGGTCCATGTCGGAAATTGAAAAAGCAGTTAAAAAGTGAAATATGTGCCAGTTCTGAATGCAAGCTCCCAGGAAGAGCAGAGTTTGAACAGGGGATACCTCCTGTGATGCATGATGGGTGCATATGATTTTAAAACAATATGTACCTCTGCAAATATGTATTTGTTTCAAATCTAGATTTGTGTGTAAGTTGACAGGAGGAGTGGACTTTCTGCAGGCTGTAAAATGACATCAATCTGACTCACAGTTCAGTTTGCCAATCAAGCGGAGGAATGGAAGTTTGACCAATTAGAAGCTGAGAGAGAGGTAGGGTCAGTGATGCTAGAACACACCCACATTCTAAACACATAAAAGCAGACAGACAGGACAGATAGGGACTTTCCAAATCCATTTGCAGCGGGACGCTCTGCCGGAAAAATCCATACTTACCTCCATCAACCTCCAGAAAGCCAAACTAGAGACTTCAATCTATCCAGAACTAGAGACCAGACCAGAGGGAGAAAGCAGTGCTGTACCCAGAGAGAAAGCAGTGCTGTGCCCAGAGAGAGACCCGAGCCCAGTCCAAAACCCTGACCAGATCCATGGCGAGGCCCATTTCACTCAAGAATATAGAGTGAGTACCCAGCAGAACTGTGTAGAACCAATCTCTTAGTTTAAATTCATCTAATTCAATCTATTTAACCTAAGTAGAACTGCCTCCTAGCTGTCACCTGTCATTTCTAGTTGCAAGCTGCACTTGTCATTTTGAGCTTTTGAAATTTGCAAACCCAAAAACGACCTTTATTAAATCGCTCATATCTCCGCGACCGTTTGGGCTAGAGACTTGCAATAACTTTTATTTGATAGCTTAGAATCGTGGCTTTCCTACGAACCAAGAACCGCATTCCTACCCCTTATAGTTTTACCGCAATCGCGGAACACGCATCCGCGAATTTTACCGCGATTTGAAATTTCTTCACATGTAAAAACTGCTGCTGCTTGCCTTCCATTTGCCAGAAATTCGTTTAACCTGCTAACTATCCCTGCCTCATTGCTAGTGTGAGCCTGGACTAATATTAACTAGATACCACTCACCCTGAACCTCTGAAAGGGAATTAACAGCATTTCCAGCATATTTCTCATCCATTGCTAACACATATAAAAGCATTTGGGCCTGTGTTTTCAAAACTCCTATCTGTTTTCTGTTGTCTAAGCTTGCTGGATTGAACTGATTACATTGATTGCATTTCTGAGAACTGTGTGCTTTCCTCCCATTCCCTTGCATTGCATAAAGAGGGGGGGAGTGAATAGCCAGAGAAAAGTGATTACATTGTTTGGTTGAAATCATATTGAGTATTTTCTGTACTGCATTCATTGAATATTGCATCCACCTGAGCTTACATAAAGCATCCTCTACCACATTATACTTCTGTACCTATTTACCAGTGTGCTACCTTATCCATTTCTTGTCAACTCCTTATTGATTATAGAGAAGCGTGTTAGTGCCAGATTCTCCGTTGTTAATATTTACCATATCAGATTAAGTGTGATATTCAATTATTAATTTATTAAAAAGTGTGATATATATTTTAATTTATCAAATAAACCTTTTAAACTTGCAAAACAGAATTACTTCTTGGCTCAGTGGGGTCAGGGGGATTCCAAGAGAGGGGTGTTATACAAGGGTAGTCATCCAGAACGCATGAACTGGACCTAAAGATATATCAATAAGGGTTTTCATTCAGTATTCTAGACTAGGCGTTAACTTGGCTGTAGTGCTGAATTGAATCCTCTTACAAAGTGGGGGCTCGAGCCGAGACGTTGGGTTAGATTTACCAGTTGTGCAGCTTAATACAGTGTGCTAACTGACGGGATACATACACCCGGTCGGATCACCACGCTGCATTACGCTGTGAAGCATTCCTCAAAAGGGACACTCCAAGAAAAGTTCTGTTCTGCAAAAATAAAATACTAACTTCTGTAAGTCAGGACAGAGACCAATCTCTAGAATGACGACCTTAGTAGACATGAAAATAGCCAGAGAGCACCTCTTGCATAAGCTATTTGTGAGAGGTGAATGGACCGAACAGGGCCAGGATGTGTGGTTGCAGGCCATCACACAACAGGTCACTGAAACAGGGTCAGATATATATAGAGATCAGGGTCCCTTACATGTGGCCCTGAGTGAACTATATATGGCTCCTAAAGCCAAAGAGGAACACAATAAGATCGCCAGGATAGCAGCATACCTGTACCTATATATGGGAGACATGCAGGATAGATGTGCTGAAAGCCAAAATCTGGCAAATAGGCAACAGATGGCATTACAGAAGGTCCAATCTGATCTGGACTCTTCTGAGCAGAGGCTGCAGAGGAGCCAGGAGTCAGAAAATGACAGCAGACTGTACATTACTAAAATAAAGGAGGATATGGATGTGCTGCAAAAGGAAAAGTCAGAACAGGATACTAGATTTCTGGCCCTGCAGAAGGAGCACCAAGACAGTTTGGACTCCTTACTGCAGAGCCAGAAAAAGCTGGAGCAACAGATCAATTTCAACAGGGCATGCACAGAGCAGGTAGCCATCCTGCAAATCCAACTAGACAGAGAGAAAGAGGAGAGCAATAAACTGATCCTGAAAGACCTGGATACCCAGGCAGAGTTTGATCAGGAGCGCCAGAAAGCTGGTGCCTTCCAAAGGCAAAGGGACGACCTGGCGGCACAAATGCAGGCTCTTAGTCAGGAAAGAGACGCCTTAGGCCAGGAAGTCTGCCATTTAAAAAGGAAAATGGAAGAAAATCACCTGGCCCACCAGGGGCTGGGTGATCTCCAAAAAGAAAACCAGAACTTGGTAGAGCACACCAGAAGGGTGGAAGATGCTCTAGCAAGAAAGGAGCAGGCCAGTAGGGACATTGCCCAGGAGGTAAACCTCCTGCAGCAAAGACTGGCCCAGTTCTCCAGGACCAACCAGGAAGCACAGAGGGAGAATGAGGCCCTCTGTCAACACAATGATAGGCTCCAGCAACAGGTAGCGATGCAGGAGAAACTGATAGAGTCGAGTAAGGCCTTAACAGAGGAACTGAAAGCACAAATGCAGGCTCTTGCATTGCAACAGGGAGCAGGGGCGGATAGAGATGAGGTCCGCTGGGAAAGAGAGATTCCTGACCATAACCGCAGGAGCCCTAACACCAGGGGCCTTCATCTCCCCCAGTCCCTGGACTCTACCACCCCCATGTCCCCTGGCGCGCATGAGCACAGGGGTCCAGGGATGGCAGATTACTATCCAGCTAAGAGTATGGGGCTCATAGGCCAGTACCACTCAGGAATGGAGGGGTGGGCATCCGGGTATGGGCACCCAAGTACAATACAGTTCAGTGGGGAACCCCAGGAGAGTAGGCCCATTAAGGGCATCCTGAAAACCTCTGCCCAGTTAGGTCAGTGGAGGGGGTACCCATCAAATCCTGACAGCAAGGAGGAATCTGAAGACTCCTCTGAACTGCGCAGGACACAGGAGACCAGGTCCCCACATTCTGCCAGCCATTCCCAGGCTCGCAGAATCCGGGAAAACCTGGAAGAACAGACGGGAACCTCTGGGAGCAGTGCCTCTGAGTCCGACGAAGAATGGACAAGGGTTACCCGAACCAAAAAGGCCAATAAGGCAAAAAGGGCCTTGCTCAAGGACCCCTTAAAGCAGATTAAGGCGATCAGGAGCGTCATCACGCCTTACCATAAGAACGCTAAGTATTCTGTTTGGGAGCACTTAGAGTTGTTTGAACAAATGATGGAGACTTTCCATTTGAAGGACAGCCAAAGCTGCATTCAATATGTAAAGTGGACCTTCTCCCCGGAATACTCCAGTTTCTTTGCGGGGCTGGAGGACCAAAATCATTTAAGATGGTCCACCTATAAGGCGGCCATCCTGAAACATTTTTCTGTTCACAGAAATCCTCAAGAGGCTCGCAAGGCAGCCTACAATTTGCAATGTGGGGAGGATCAGGCCCCACAAGAATTTGTGCAGGAGTTAAAGCGGGCTTTTGCACAGACCACAAGAAGGGTGCGCACGGATAGCCGTGAATTTATAAACACGTTTTTCCATGCCTTGCCCAAATATATCATGACCCAGCTCGTGAGGGATTTTCACGAGAAAAGATCTTTAGACTGGGTCATTGAACAGGCTACCCGCATCTATGAGGTGCAGAAGCCCATAGAAAATAAAAGCAATGCCCAGAAAAACCCCAAAGCCAACAGCACCCCTGCTGCTGCCAAGGTGGCAGAGGTAAAGGTCACCCCCGTTTTGGATTTGGAGATGGGGGGGCCTAAAAACCTACCTGCACCTAATAATGCTAGGCCCAGAAGGTCCTCGGGCCAGTCGCAGACAGGGAGCCAGGGAGGCAGCCCCACAAATGGGGTCCCTCGCTCTCCTGACTATGTAAGTCCTCGCTACAAAGGTAACAGACCCATCCTGGGTTATGTGTGGACTCCTCCAGCCCAAGGGGGGGGATCCAGCCAAGCACCTAACCCAGGGAACTTCCCTCCAAACTTCCCACAGGAGGGCAGAAATTTACCAAACCCTGGGCAGAACTTTTTCCCCAGATATCCACCCGACTTCCAACCCCAAAATCATCCATCCTTCTTTCCTCAATTCCCTGAGCCCAGACCACTGAATCCGGGAGAGGGGAGGCCAAGGGTGGAGGGGTACCAAAATCTTCCCAACCAGGGGTACTACCAGAGGAGGGACAGCTACCCTTCCCGGGATCAGCCCAGGGGAGAAAACAGGGCCCCGTATCAGCCTGAGCGGGTTTCCCAGTTAGAGCGCCAGGTTCAAAACATGGCGCGGGATATGGGTCATATACTGAGGGCACAGCAGAACCCTCAGATCAGCATGCCGGCGCAGAACGCACCCAACTCTGGACCTGGTGCTCCAGAACAATGACGGGGGCAGCACCCCGATAAATCACCGGTTCCCAGGGAGGAGGCACAAAGGGAAGGGGGGTGTAAAGCCTTGGAGGAAGCTTCCTTCCTCACTTGTAAACAGCCCCTGGAAACCCAGGAACCGGAAACAAAATCTCTTGCCCCTGAAAGTCTGCCTCCTAAGGAGCAGAGGGGGGGTAGGAGAAACAAAAGACCCAAACAGACTCAGTTTGAGGAGGAGGTACAGATCTTCCAATTTGAGGGAGAGGGATCCTCAGAGGATCCTGGGAAAAGGATCTTCTCCTTCAGAGAGGGGGGAACTCCTCCCAAAGAAAAATGGGTCCCTAGGGATGCAAATCCAGACTGGGGAGATGTGGAGACTGAGCTACCGCCGCCCACCATCTCATCCCAGAACCAACAGCAAGAAAATCCCCTGGTTCAAACCCATCCTGGTGACTGCCTCCAAAAAGGGGGGGGCGGCCCGGAACCGGAGCCAGGGGAACCCACAATGGCTCTGATCTCCAGTTGCCAACTCTTTCTTTCAGATTCCCAAGGCTCTCCACAGAATTCTGCCCAAAATTCTTCTCTCGCGATGTCCAAAACCAGAAAGTTAGCCCACCAGTTGTCCAAAAATGTACATTATCTGTGCCCCCTTGAGGAGAAGGAGGGAAGATATTATGCCCCGGTACAAGTACAGGGGCAGGGTACAATCTCGGCACTGGTGGACACTGGATCTCAAGCTACCCTTCTGTCCAGAAGGGCCTTTGATGAACTGAATGCAGGAAGGGGAGAGGATTACCAAATTCCTCTCACCTCTCTTCCTGGACAACTGCAGAACTTTGACGGGAAGGAAATTCCCGTCGAGGGGACGGCAGACTTGGACATTAAGATCGGGCGACACAAGTTGAAACACCCGGTCATAGTTGTGACCCCAGAGGGCACCCCTTGTTTACTAGGGAATGACCTCCTGAGAAGGTTGTCACCCCTAATAGATTGTGTAAACAAGGTCCTCTGGACCCAGACTAGCCGACCAATAAAATTAAAACAGAGTGTCAACCATGTTAGTTTAAACGGCACATGCCACATGGTTGAACAAAAATCTGACCAAGTAGAATTTCACTTCCAGAATAGCCAAATTCCAGACGTGACAGTAATAGCAGTAGGACAACAGACTGGTGATGGGGGGTCCTCTCTATTTCTGAAAATCAACCTTCCTTCCAGTTTAAGGTGGTATTCCACGCTGGAAGGAAACACTCTGAAATTCTATACCAATCCACAATCTGAAACTCCCACTCCTATAGTCCAGAAAGATGTGAAATCAGCTCAGAGTCTGGCTGATATTCAGCAAATTGGAGAGCAGTTGTTCATCCCTGTTCAGTTAAATGATGGGAAGGACTCTGTTCTCGCTCGAGTGTGTGTGAACAACGGTAAGAGCTTCATCAGCGAAGCCATGTTCCGCCAACTCCCAAAAGATCCAGCCATTCCCACCTTCAAACTGATAGACAAATGGGAAATGGACCTGGAAGCACCTGACTCCAAACATCTCCTGCCAAGCAGGTGTATGCTCAAAATCTCCATTGGCAACAAGAGCATAGTCCATAATTGTTGGGTCGTGCGAGACGTCACTGCCGCCTTTTACTTAGGCAGTGACATTCTCAATCGCTTTGCCATTAGTTTGGACCTAATAAACTTCAAGGCTTGGTCCCGATTAGCGGATAATCCCATGGGCTTTGATGATCCAGAAAAAGCATTTAGGTCAGCTCAATTGCTACCTTATGCAGTTGAAATTCAGGTTAAAGAGGAAGTCACCATCCCAGAAAGGACCCGACAATTCTTCCTGGAAGTGAAAGTTAAAAGGGGACAAGAGTTGAAAAACCCTGATGCTTACATACATCTAAATGCTTCTCTCCAACAGCAAGGGTTGGGGGTAAACCCGACACCATTAGTCAACATAGAACATGACACCATTCCAATAGAGGTGGATAACAGCGACTTAAAGAGTATTACTCTAGCCGCAGGCACCATTATTGGAATGGCGGTTGATGACCGACATTTCTCCATTGATCTTGTAAATGAACTGTTAGGACCCATCCCCAAGGACTGTTTTGACAGTGACAGTGATGACAACGCAACACCAGACAGGATTTTTACCCGGCATGGGGGGAACTTCCTGGTGTACACTTCCTGCCCCTATGGTAAGGAAGATGTGACCTGTGACTTCAGGAGGGATGAGGTGATTTTCCAGGTCCATGAGGGCTGCCTTTCCCACCTGAAGCCTCCGGTCCAAATCAGCACTCTAACCAGGGACTTCTCCACCCAGCTGGAGGAGGCCGCTGAAATAGCCAAACCAGAAGTCTTTCCAGGCTTCAGGCAGATGGTGGAAGAGAGAGTCAACCTAGCTGATGCCTGTGTGACTCTGGAACAAAAGCAAAAGTTGAAACAAGTTTTCTTGGATTTCCAAGATCTCTTTGCGGTAGACTCATATGACTGTGGTCGCACTGACATCCACACAACAACAATCCCCACGGACCCTGGCATGACTCCTGTGTTTGTGAAGCAATATCGCTTGCCTCTCGCATCAATGGAGTCCCTTACTGAAATAATTAAGAACCTTGAGTCCCGGGGAATAATCCGTCCAGTCCACAGCACCTTCAATAATCCGGTGCTGGGGATATTGAAGCCAAACGGCCAGTGGAGACTCTGCGCCGACCTCAGGGAGCTCAACAAACGGGTCCATACTTCCCGATGGCCTCTTCCCTACATTGACCAAGGGCTGGCCCAGATCCAGGGGTCACAGGTATTCACTGCAATAGACCTGACCAATGGATACTGGACCGTGCCTGTCAGTAGGGAGGACCAATACAAGCTGGCTTTTACCTTTGGGGGCCAGCAGTACACCTGGACCCGGACTCCCTTCGGATACCTCAACTCCGGCAATGAATTCAACATTTTTCTACACAAGGCCATGCCTGACTTGGGTGCAAGGGGTAACTTGGCTTATGTAGATGATGTCCTCATCAAAAGTTCATCTGTGGAGGAACACATAGCGGAGATCCGTTATGTTCTGACACAGTTGAGGGCCGCCGGAGCAAAACTTTCCTTTCAGAAAGCACAGTGGTGTAGAACCCGTGTTAATTTCTTGGGGCATGAGATTACTCCTCAGGGCCTCTGTCCCCAGGAAAAGAAAGTGGAAGCACTTCAGAAACTGAAAGACCCCACAACTCTGCGGGAACTAAGGAGCCTCCTTGGACTGACTAATTACAGCAGAAAGTTCATTGAGGGCTATGCAGAGATCACCAGACCCCTGATTCATCTCCTGAAGGGGGGGGTCAAGTGGGAATGGGGTCCAGAACAAGCCGAGGCGGTAAAACAACTCAAAAGAAGCCTCTCACAAGCGCCTTGCCTAGCTTACCCTGTCAGAAACAAGGAGTTCTTCCTGGAGACGGGGTTCTCTGATACGTGCTTGACGGCAGTATTATACCAAAAGCATGACAAGGTCAATAAAGTAATCTCCTATGCGAGCAAAACTTTATCCTCTGTGGAGGAAAAATTCAACGATTGTGAGAAGGCACTCCTGGCAACGGTGTGGGCATTGAAGAATTACCGCCCGTTTATCCAGGGGGAACACATCATAGTGGAGACTCCACACCAGCCTCTGCAATATCTCCAAAGTGACAGAATCCGGGCCGGAAATGTGAGTAATTCCCGAATTACTTCCTGGATTCTGTCAATGCAAGGCTTTCCTGTGGAGGTCAGATATGGCCAAAACAAGAAGAGTCCCCTCGCGCAAGGTCTGGCTGACTTGCATGATTGTGCCAGAGAAAACTGTCTCGAGGACGAAAGTCTAAAAATAAAGGACAACATGGAGGCATACCTTAATTCCCCACACAAAGTCTTTGAAGAAGACAAGTGTGAGGGAATGCCCACTGTCTATGTGGATGGATGCTCTTACCATGTTGACAACAACGGGGAGAAAGAACTAGTGGCCGGCGTAGGGAATGCATGGGTGAATGAGTCCCCAGAACCCTCCGCCGGATTCAAAATTGGTCCCCGAAGTAGTCAGGTGGCAGAATTGATGGCTGTGCATCAGGCCATCCTCACTGCTGTCCAACATCAACTCCACGAACTGGTCATAATCACAGATTCGGATTATGTACGGAACGGGTTCGTGGAGCACCTGGTTAATTGGAAAACCAGAGGCATGTTATGTGCTAACAACAAACCCTTGAAACATGGGAAGTTGATCCAAAACATTGATGATCTGGTCACCTCGAACGAGATGACCATCTATTGGAAGAAGATCAAGGGTCATTCCAAAGTAGAGGGACCAGACAAAACTGGAAATGACTTAGCTGATCAGCTGGCCAAAACCGGGGCCATCCAAGGGGATCTAATTGAGATTGAGTCCCTGTTGGGGGAAATCCAGGTCACTGCTATCACTAGGTCCCAGACAAATGCTCACAACGACCTTTCAATTGCACAATGGAGTAAGGAGACCCCTGATGCTGATTTGATTACCGCTCAGAAGGGGGATCCAATAATTGGTAAATTTTACCAGCACCTTGAGGACCCTGAGAACTTTCCCCTGACGGATACCGATTACATTGGGAAAGAGGACCTAAGAGTGTTAATGAAATGTCCAAAAATGTTCCGAATCCAAGACGGTTTGTTGGTAAGGAAATCCAAAGCTGGCCACGATCAGTGGGTGGTTCCTACCTCATTCCGAAGCCTGATGTTAAGTCACGCCCATGATGCGGCCACCGCCGGTCATAGGGGGTTTCACACAACATTGGAAATCTTAAGAGAGGTTGCATACTGGCCACACATGGGGCAGGACCTCGACCAATACTTGAAGGGGTGTCTTGTGTGTGCACAATTTCAGCCGACATCCCTCACACACCGGGCGCCTTTACAAAAGAGGGGAATGACACTGCCATGGTCAGATTTACAAATCGACTTTGTAGGCCCTGTGATTCGCTCGGCTAGGGGGAATAAGTACATGTTGACTGTGACATGTTTGTTTACCAAGTGGGTGGAATGTCTCCCAGCCCCAAACTGCAAGGCAGAAACTGCAGCTGCCTTGATGATTAACCACATCTTTTCCCGTTTTGGTCTACCTCAAAGGATTGAGTCAGACAGAGGTAGCCACTTCACCAGTGAAGTAATGACAAAGATGTGGGAGATACTGGGGGTCAAGAGAAAGCTGCATATTGCTTACAGACCAGCTTCTTCTGGGGCAGTAGAGAGATATAACCGGACAATTGTGAGCATCTTAAAAAAGTTTGTGGCAGATTCTGGGCCAAGTTGGGATATCCGATTACCTCTGGTCCTAATGGCCATCAGATCTACCCCTTCATCTGCAACCAAAATGTCACCATTTGAGTTGATGACTGGGCGCAAGATGGTGCTTCCTCAGCATTTGCTCTACCGGACCCAAGAGCAGACACTAATAAATGCCTCCACTACTCATGAGTATGTGGAGAATTTAAGGAAACACCTTCAACATGCTTTTGCTTACGCTCAGCGGAATCTAGAAAGATCGACTGATAGCATGAAGACCCATTATGACCTGAAAACTTCCAGGAAGGAATATCAGGTGGGAGACCGGGTCTATCTATACAACTTCCAAAGGAACCAGGCCAAGCAGCGCAAATTTTTGCCTACATGGAAGGGACCCTTTGAGATCGTCGATAAGATCTCCCCTGTGGCCTACAAGATCCGCATCCCCAAAGGTGGTTCGGCAGAGGGGGAAGACAAGTGGGTCCACATAAACCAGTTGAAATGTTGCCATCCCAGGCACACTCTGCAACAACTGGAGGAATCCTCTGGAATCCTAGCGGGTACTGTATCAGACTAATTCAGTTCCAATCATAAAACATACCACATCTAGTCTCTAACATACTGGGATTTGTATGAAACTGTCTCTTAGTCATACTGTTTTTATTAAAATAAGAATGTAATGTTTCGTTATGATAAAATGCATATGCTGCCCCACTATCTCAACAGTGGTGGAAAAAATCGCCTATGAGTAGATATTGCCGCTTTTGCTTTATCATCCTAGGAGAGATGAAACCATGAAGGATGACCAAGAAGGACGATCCGGAGACCGGGAACGGAGATCCAATGGGCCCAGTGGACCGCCCAATACTCCCATCAGGACCGGCGAGGAGAACCGATCGATCAGTACCGGATGGAGAAGAAGATGCTGAACTGTGCCATCTACAGAAGAGGAAGAAGATTATGCGGACAGACCGGTGCATGGGTCAAAACCCTTGTGCACGCGACTCCCCATCGACTCAAATTCAAAGTGCAGTCGCGTGGGGGGGACTTGTTGGGTGTCCTGACCCACGTTTAAGCTATCCTGCTACAACATTTGGTGCTGTGGGCTTAGGAAATTCAAGATGGCGGAAAACCCACATGTGCGCCGAAATCCAGGAAAGCTGCGCAGTTTGTGCGCCCACCAAAATGGTTGCCTCACTTGCCACCCACCAGTGCGAGAATGAAAGGCCGGGTTGCCATGAGGGAAATGGGTTGCCAAAGGAAAAACAGTAGCGCCGGTTAGCTTCAAAGCGCTTTAAAACCACCATTGGACTACCCGCACAGTAGTCTGAAACCATTGGGAATGGCAATGCTGATTGCCAAATGCAACCTAGAAGTGTGGGGAATTCATTTCTTAAATCCCAAAAATGAGTGCAGTACCAGTACTCACCACTATCCAAAAGCCGGCGTTTTAAAACCACTCTGTGTGTTTTTCTGAAGGCAAGCAAAATGCCTATTTCAAACCTTGCAACATGTGCAAAATATTCACTGAACACCAGCAGACATTTGGCAGAATGGAGTTTTGTGTGCCTACAAAATCTGGGAAATGAAGAGCCCAAAAACAATGCTTATAACAAAAATGCTATGGAGTCAGCAGCTTAAGCCTAACTGCAACTGGATTTAAAACCACCAAAATCGAAAATGTTAAATTAAATGAGTGACCTATGTTTGGTGTCACATGCCTTTGTAACTGTTGAAATGTCATAGTTTTGCACTTAGAATCAGCATTCTAGCTGCATGTGTAAAATTACAAGTTATTTTAAAAGCAACAAAAAGTTAGCTGAAGGTCTGGCTTAAGGAACTTGATTTTGCCTAGCAACTACCCATCAGGAGTGAAACTTGAGTCACCACTGTGTTCCCAGGCCAACCTTCCTTTTGCTGCCCAGGCTAAGGATATGCCATCTATCTGATAATTGAATTATCTGTGCTCTGCAAGAGAGTGAACAAAGCCCTCTTCACTCAGGCAAAGGTTTTTATTACCGCAGTCGTAAATTGTAGCTTCCTCTTGGCAGGAGCTGGGAGGAGCACTGCCTGTGAGAGCAAGCTGGCTTGGCAGGACTGGAAAGAACCAGAAATTCAACCTTGTGCTGAGGGTAAACCACACCCCTTTGGAGCCAGAACATAACTTTAAAAAGATGAATAACTCATAGAGCGGACATGTGAAAATTTTATAAATGATACCATAATTCTTGTGATTTTTCTGCCCACAGTTTAAGACGTGGTAGGAACCGGTGGTATGTTCAGGGGGGTTTTAGCGGAAAAGTGGATATTACTCTAAATGTGTGCATGTTAAAAATCTGAAACTTCATCAGTTAATGTCCCTACCCCCTGCACACATGTATGTAAAGTTGGGTCCATGTCGGAAATTGAAAAAGCAGTTAAAAAGTGAAATATGTGCCAGTTCTGAATGCAAGCTCCCAGGAAGAGCAGAGTTTGAACAGGGGATACCTCCTGTGATGCATGATGGGTGCATATGATTTTAAAACAATATGTACCTCTGCAAATATGTATTTGTTTCAAATCTAGATTTGTGTGTAAGTTGACAGGAGGAGTGGACTTTCTGCAGGCTGTAAAATGACATCAATCTGACTCACAGTTCAGTTTGCCAATCAAGCGGAGGAATGGAAGTTTGACCAATTAGAAGCTGAGAGAGAGGTAGGGTCAGTGATGCTAGAACACACCCACATTCTAAACACATAAAAGCAGACAGACAGGACAGATAGGGACTTTCCAAATCCATTTGCAGCGGGACGCTCTGCCGGAAAAATCCATACTTACCTCCATCAACCTCCAGAAAGCCAAACTAGAGACTTCAATCTATCCAGAACTAGAGACCAGACCAGAGGGAGAAAGCAGTGCTGTACCCAGAGAGAAAGCAGTGCTGTGCCCAGAGAGAGACCCGAGCCCAGTCCAAAACCCTGACCAGATCCATGGCGAGGCCCATTTCACTCAAGAATATAGAGTGAGTACCCAGCAGAACTGTGTAGAACCAATCTCTTAGTTTAAATTCATCTAATTCAATCTATTTAACCTAAGTAGAACTGCCTCCTAGCTGTCACCTGTCATTTCTAGTTGCAAGCTGCACTTGTCATTTTGAGCTTTTGAAATTTGCAAACCCAAAAACGACCTTTATTAAATCGCTCATATCTCCGCGACCGTTTGGGCTAGAGACTTGCAATAACTTTTATTTGATAGCTTAGAATCGTGGCTTTCCTACGAACCAAGAACCGCATTCCTACCCCTTATAGTTTTACCGCAATCGCGGAACACGCATCCGCGAATTTTACCGCGATTTGAAATTTCTTCACATGTAAAAACTGCTGCTGCTTGCCTTCCATTTGCCAGAAATTCGTTTAACCTGCTAACTATCCCTGCCTCATTGCTAGTGTGAGCCTGGACTAATATTAACTAGATACCACTCACCCTGAACCTCTGAAAGGGAATTAACAGCATTTCCAGCATATTTCTCATCCATTGCTAACACATATAAAAGCATTTGGGCCTGTGTTTTCAAAACTCCTATCTGTTTTCTGTTGTCTAAGCTTGCTGGATTGAACTGATTACATTGATTGCATTTCTGAGAACTGTGTGCTTTCCTCCCATTCCCTTGCATTGCATAAAGAGGGGGGGAGTGAATAGCCAGAGAAAAGTGATTACATTGTTTGGTTGAAATCATATTGAGTATTTTCTGTACTGCATTCATTGAATATTGCATCCACCTGAGCTTACATAAAGCATCCTCTACCACATTATACTTCTGTACCTATTTACCAGTGTGCTACCTTATCCATTTCTTGTCAACTCCTTATTGATTATAGAGAAGCGTGTTAGTGCCAGATTCTCCGTTGTTAATATTTACCATATCAGATTAAGTGTGATATTCAATTATTAATTTATTAAAAAGTGTGATATATATTTTAATTTATCAAATAAACCTTTTAAACTTGCAAAACAGAATTACTTCTTGGCTCAGTGGGGTCAGGGGGATTCCAAGAGAGGGGTGTTATACAAGGGTAGTCATCCAGAACGCATGAACTGGACCTAAAGATATATCAATAAGGGTTTTCATTCAGTATTCTAGACTAGGCGTTAACTTGGCTGTAGTGCTGAATTGAATCCTCTTACACAGGACAACGCGAGAGTTCTTAGAACACTTTCAACTTGACAACGAACAATACGAACAGCGTCCTCAGAACACCCCATTTTGTTTATTTGCGAACATTTCAGGACACCCGAGTGTTCTTAGAACACTTTCAACTTTCCATCGAACAATACGGACAGCGTCTTCAGGACATCCCCTGCGAACATTTCAGGACACCGAGACAGTTCTTAGAACACTTTCAACTTGCCATCGAACAATACGGACAGCATCTTCAGGACACCCCCTACGAACATTTCAGGACAACGCGAGAGTTCTTAGAACACTTTCAACTTGACAACGATCAATACGGACAGCGTCATCAGAACACCCCATTTTGTTTATTTGCGAACATTTCAGGACACCCCGAGTGTTCTTAGAAGACATTCAACTTGCCACAGAACAATACGGACAGCGTCCCCAGAACAGCCCCATTTTGTTTATTTGCGAACATTTCAGGACACCGTGAGTGTTCTTAGAACAGTTTCAGCTTGCTTGCGAACAAAATGGACACATATTGAGTCCTCAGAACACCCCTGATTCAGTTTATTTAGAACATTGCAGAACATCAGTGATGTCCGCAGACAAATCGAACACAAAAAGAACATCTACCACATAAAAAAGCATAACATTTAACCTATCTCATGCCCTCCCATCCTCCCCAAACACTTCTACACACCAACACACTCTACTAAATACACATTTTGAACAAACTTTCACTGCGCTGTCCGCGGATGTCCGCGAATCCAAGATGTCGGGCGCTACCGAAAATCTGACGTGCTTCACGCTTAACACCGTCCAATCAGCGAACACGCCATATGTCTGCGGACATGACGTAAGCCACTTGGCCAATCAGGACACTGTCCGCGAAACTAACAGGGATGTGTGTCCGCGGACCGAACACAGATATCACTAATTTTTTTTACCTACTTTTTGGTCATTTAAAAAAAAACTACTGGATGGATTTTCACCAAATTTGCAAAAGCACGCTTTTGGGACCAACCCGCTGCTCCTGGTCCAAATTTGGTGAAAATCCGTCCAGCGGTTCGGGCTGTAGGCGCGAGCAAAAAAATGTTACCATTCAGTCTATGATAAAAAAAGACATTTTGGGACCCCCCCTATAAATTTTCCCCCCCTTGACGAATCCTCAGCAAACTTTGCAAAAAAGATCAGAATGGGCAATATACTTGTTTTTCAAAGTTTGGTGTGGATTCGTCCAGGGGGAGCGAAGTTATAAGCCGCCCAAAAAGTAGGGACGGGTCCCAGGTATGGACTCATAGTGTGTGAATTGACTGCGGGTGTGGGGTGCTTGTAGATGTTGGCCAGAATGTTTCCCAGGTGAGCTTGAACTGTTTTCAGGAATGGATGGGCCCGTGGAGACAGGAGCATGGAGGTTGTCCTCAGGAAGTGTCCTTCAGGAAGGGGCAGGTAGTATGCAAAAAAAGACAGGAGGGAAGGGCCCTCAGGAATGGGATGGCAAGTATTGTGCAAGATTGTCAAAAGGTGCATTATTGATACTCAGAAATGGGTAGGTGTGGAGCAAGGTGCTCTGGATGGACCGGAAATATGCCTTTCAGTTGAAGCTAGGCTGCGTAGGTTGTAGGCTGAACAGATAGGGGAAGAGTTAGGCCTGGCGGTTCTAGGCTGGTCAATATGGATCGAGGTAGCCCCGTAGCAGAGAGTCTGGTGTGGGCAGCAGTGCAGGACTGCATTAGAGATTCTGATTTGGGCAGATGTAGGCCCGCAGAAGGGATTCTTATGTGGCCAGAGGTAGGCCTCCAGCAGGGATTCTGATGTCAACAGAGGTGAACCCTGCAGCAGGTATTCTGGTGTGGACAGAGGTATGCCTGCAGCAGAGAATCTGGTGTGGAGAGAGGTAGTCCTGCAGCAGGGAATCTCATGTGGGCAGAGGTAGCCCTGCAGAAGGGATTCTGGTGTGGACAGTGGTGTCCCTGCAGCAGGGGTTCTGGAGTGGGCAGAGGTATGCTTCTAGCGGGGATTCTGGTGTGGGCAGAGGTAAAGGTCGGTGGTTGCTCATTGGATAGGTGGGCAAGTGTTTAATTTGGATCCACCTCTAAAATTATAGAAACTGCTGTTTCTTTCTTCCACATTTGCCTATGTGTCTCCCGAACTTCTTTGTCCCAGTTTTCTTCTATCCTGCCACTTGTTCTCACAGCCCTGAAAGGAGAACGGTCATACTCGTACCATAACCCACCCTGGCCCCATGCCACATCAGGGACCGGGTCACGGTGACCCAGTCACCCTGCACCTACACTGAAACGCAATAGGGGAACTGCAGCACAGTGCAGGTATTAGGGGAGGTGTGGTATTCAGATGATTACTGAGAAGCTTAGCACTGACCAGTGGCTAAATGGGTGCTGTGTGTGTCTTTTCAACAGCCGTGGAACTGCCAAGGCAAAGAGGCCAGCCGGTAATCTCATGGCTTCCCACTGGTTTGCACCCCTTACATTCTTTGGTGTATGTGCACCACATGTCAAAAGGCTGCTACCAGCCCCTAACTGATGTGCATGGATAAAGGGGGTCTAGCAATTGCCCAGACTCTGAAGGCTCAGAACCACCCATGTCTCTTGTTCTAACCATTCATGGTCAACAATGGGAATCACCAATGTCGGAAATATGGGAGAGAATTGGAGGTACCCTCCTTTGTAATCAAGGCACATTGGTGGAAGGGAGCTTCTAGATGGAAGGAGGTTGAATGGAATACATTTTAGGGCTAGAAACTCTTTTTAAGTATCTTAAATGGGTAGGGTGAACAGAG
This sequence comes from Ambystoma mexicanum, assembly GCF_040938575.1. Lineage (NCBI taxonomy): Eukaryota > Metazoa > Chordata > Amphibia > Caudata > Ambystomatidae > Ambystoma > Ambystoma mexicanum. The sequence goes on from NC_090937.1 coordinate 500,152,803, forward strand.
GCATGTGTGTTCTGCAACCTGGCAGAACTTCCACCCTTTATCTAATCGAAAGCTTACCGCGCTACGCTGGACAATGTTTTGCTGTAGCATGTAAGCTTTCCCAGGCTATGCCACTCTTTCTCGACAGTAGTAAGGAATTGCTTTGTGGAATTATCCTTGACAGTGGTACTAAACCATTCCTTGCCTTAATGGAAGATTCTAGACGTGCCCTCGCAATGCTACCCACATCCAGCCCAGACTGGGCCAATCCTTAGAACGCTAGCATTCCTCTGCTTTTGGGATTCAGCATGTGCTAGGTTTGTCACCTCTGCTGAAAGAATACATGTTTGCTCAAAGCAATAGTTCATTAATTACACGCCTCTATTTCCTGTAACGTCATTGTAGTCTCTTTCACAAGCACAGTTTTCACCTGAGTGTCTTGATGTTGGGTAGTCGCCTCTGGGGGCTACAGAGGTAGGTTCTCATGCTGTGTAACATTCACTCTCTGTGTATTACCCTTCATTTCTGTTGAGGCTCTCCCTTTGTCTTCCTATATTACCTCTCACAGTTTTGGGTGTTCATGCAGACTGAACTAAACAGGGCAGGACAGATCTGACCCCCCCCCCCACCAACCAACCCAATGTGCTCTGGCTCTCTCTGACAGATTTTCTGCCACCATTAGAATTTGCTTGCAAATATTAAAGCAGATATTGGGGAGACCATGCATTCTAAGCGGTCGTTACTCTGCCACAGCACACGAAAGGTATAGTATAGTGCATGTTTCTTGACCTTGATTCGACCTTTAGCTTTGTTCCTGTATGTGGTCATGGCTCTCCTTGGTCAGTGACTGCAATATACTTTATCCCATGCGCAATTTGCATGTGCTCTGATTAAAAACACACCACTGTTGGAAACGTGATTAACCTTTGGCAATCGAAACACCTGTTTTTCCGCTGTGGGTATTATCATGTTAAAACCCTCATTGGTCTGTCTTTTGTATCGCTTGCATCCGAAATTGCACATATGAGCTGAGTGTCTGTCTTGAGCCACCTCTCCAATATTCACATCACACATTAGACTCAATCATGTTTGTGTGTGCAAAATACACAAAGATATAATGGATCTGGTTGACAAACAAACAATAGCAACAGAATTTATCATGCATACGGAAAGCCACAAAAAATATTTGTTGAATGTAAAATGGGCGCGGCTACTGCCAAGCTCGTAATGAGGCCCACTGACTTCTAAATAAAACATATTTATCAGAAGAGCATACTACGTTCAGAAATAACAATCCCTAATGCCTAATCTAATTGCTTTAAGATACATAATGTTATTGTCTCTCCATTTATCCCCAGATAGCATTGAAATAATCATCAAGTACCTCTTAAATTGGATTGCAAATTAATTATGAAACATGGCTGATAAGTTATGTAAGAACTTTTTAATGAAATAAATATGTCTTAGAAATTTGCCAATTTTACACAAAAATAAGTTACATAGCAAGTCTATGTTCCTGTATACATGTAAGCTCCCAAGGACAGATATTTCTTAGAGTGTAGTGGTATAATGTGTGAATTGGAAGTCTTAGAAAGATTCTACATTTGTTCTGACACTTGTAAGCCAAATGTAAAAATGTAATGATTTCTGGTCTAGGGCACTTGAAAAAGAAAATGTGTGTGAATAAATTACAAGGGGCCTCATTATAAGGTTGCTGGTCCGGTAACAACAGCACTGGTATCGCTACCGGCACTGTTGTTACCAGACCGGCAAACTACGATGTTCTGCGAGCGGGTGCCTTTCAACCCGCCAGGTCTGAATTGGCGGGCGCAACGGCACCCGCTCGCAGACCTTGACGGATGCACCGGCACCATTCATGAATCGTGCCGGTGCATCCGTCCTCCCCATTCGTATTGAGTCCAATGGGACTCGAATTTGAATGGGGAGTAATTTTTCCGGCACCCGATAATGGGGAATTGCCGCGTGCCGGAAAAAAAATTACTCCGTTTTTGGCAGCATGGCTAAAGCCAGACTCATAATAAGGCCCAAGGTCTATTTATAGCAAATATTGGTACTGAAGAAAGTGACCAATTTAGAAAATGCTGAAATGTCTCAAATGCCTCAGAATGTTGACGCTGCTTCTGTTGATGCATAAGGAGTATGGATATGACCCTGCCTTCCTCCAATTTTAAAGGGACCTACTTCCTTAAAACAAAGTGGGCCTCATTACGACTCTGGCGGTACGGAGTGAACGGCGCCGTAAAAGGTGCCAGCGCTGTTCACTCCGTACCCCCGCATTACGAGTTCCCCTCGCGGGACACTTAAGTATGCCTGGGAAAACCAGGCGTGCTTACTGGGTCCTGCGAGGGGAAGAGGATCTCGTAATGGCCCGTTGTTTGCTCCCTCTCCCATTCCCATTCAGCCCTATGGCGGCTGAAATGGGAATGGGGAAGGACCGTGCCCGGGTCCTTGGAGGGAGTAATTACCGGGTCTTCTGAACTCGGAATGGCCCGGTAAGTCCTCATTCCGAGGACCCGGACCCTGACGCGATTTTGGCAGCAGCCATGCCGCCAATAGCGGCATGGTTACCGCCGAACTTGTAATGAGGGCCAGTGTTTTTGAATGACTGTGATGTACACCACGGGAAGACTTAATTTAGTAAATGTCACTGCATACTTGACGCACCTTTTTAGCATATGTCTGTTTGTGACAGGACGTGTTCTTTTGATTTTTAATATTACACACTAAATGGCTGATTTGACATTGAATACATCTATATTGTGCTTAAAATTAATTTTGCCATTTAATATAGTTCAATGAGCTAAGTTTATGCTGGATTTCCCAAAAACATCTAATTGATTGTGAATATATGAAATTGAAGAAAAGATGTTTGTTGAACAGCCAACAGGAACATTGTCTTGTATCCTTTGTGTAACTTTCCCCAGTTCCTTGTGAAAGAGAATTCCCTTATTGCATTCTTGGAATCAGAATAATAAAGAAACGTAATTTCAAGGGCAACATTAGCAGTCCACGGCGTGGGTACAGTTAACATCTTAAAAAAAGCAGCCACGAGGGGGTGTAGTCTTAGATTCAGGGCACAGATCGGCAGCCATATGACAAAGGTACACACACCCCATCATAAAAAAGGGGACTCAAATCAGCACTATGATAAGATGTAAAAGTGCTCAAGCATGGAGACAGATTGCAAGCTATGAGAAAGTTACACATAGCATGGCATCAAAATGTCAGTGGATGTAAATGAGAAGCTACCAGAACAGTTCATGTATGCTAACATAGATTGAGATTAGGAGAGAGCTATGCTTTTGAAGTGGTATTAGCATTAGTCAGTGAAGAAACAAATGACTTTGTGGTGTGCAATATATCAAGGCCACTATTATTATACATGACACAACATATTAGATAGTGAAACCATACGTGAGGCTTTTTTAAAGAGCATTCCCTGGGTACTAAATCTCTCTTAGGAGCTCACAAAACTTTAAACTTTGTACAGATTGGCAATTGTGACATGTTAGGCACCTTAAGATAACATATATGCCCAGGATCACACACATTGGTTAACAGGTGTAGCTGGGATTTGAGCCACTCTGCGGTTTCTGCACTGGACACATTGGGCCTCATTACGAGGCTGGCGTTATCCTGGCTGTAGTACAGGCACGGCTGCCGCCGGTATTGATTTTTATCTGGCGTCCAGAAAAGGGCAATTACTGCGTTATTACGTCCTTGCCAGACCTGATATTTGCCCTTTTCTGGCTGCCGGTAAAAATGATTCCCCATTCCCATTTGAACCCCATAGGGCTCAATGGGAATGGAAAGGGTGGTAGCAACGGTACCATTATTAACGGTACCGTCGCTACCACCAAGTTCTGCTCGTGGATGCTGGTACGGCCACCCGGTAAAACCTGGTGGCTGCAAGTGCACCCGCGAGCAGTACTCCTAGTATGGTGGTACGATAGCAACTGTGCCAGTAGCGATACTAGCACGTTGTTGCCTTACCACCATACTCGTAATGAAGACCATTGTTTCTCAGATCCTACCATAGAGCAAAGTGGAATTATTTGTGAATGTTTGCATTTCAAGAAATAAAATAATACCCTGGTTTTTAGAACTGCCTTAAAAAGTCTGAAAATCACATGATAGCCCTATTTAGCAATATTTAAAAACAAAACTTTATAGAAGCATATTATGTAAAAGTATACTGATTCTGGAACTATATAGCAAGTATGTTAGAAGGCACACCTTGTCATGGAAGGCAGCAGAGTACTATACAATGAGATTAAATGATTTGTCCAGAATCACTGTTTCGTCTGCTGGTGAGCTTCAAGACTTTGACCACCTAATCACTTCTCCCGACTGACACTTTATGCTCTTTATTGGAAAGGGATGTTAGTTTTTACAATCCTCATTCCTCATTTGGAGGAACCAAGCTCTAGACCTGTATCATACTCATGTTATGTTACTTTTTATAGCTAGTGCAATCTGGTGCAGTTGCATTTTTCTATAGCGCAGTATGTTTCAGTATCACAAAAGAATACATACACACACACGTTTATCAACATCAGACATAGGAAAAGTTGATTCCATCTTGCTGGAATTTGGTACTGTCATTTTGTCAGGATTGTTGGAGCGCTGATGACACATGGGGGTCACTGCGGCTAGAGTCGCCAGAAAAATCCTGGAGGTGCACCGTGCTGTGCCCCTGAACCACATATTCTCTTCTCTGCTGTCATTCAGCATGCCCGGTGAGACCTTGTGAGGTTACCCGGGCCTAGGATAAGTACCCAATGTGTGTTCTGCTCTGTGGGTTTAACAGAGTGTAGTTGCCATGTCTTTGGCCCCATGAGTAGAATTATTGTTGGCTGTCATAAATATGGAATTTAGTGCTCTCACAGTCAGGGGTGGACTGGGAACTAAAAGAGGCCCCGGAAATAATTAATGGGGACGAAAAGAGGTCCTGGAAAGAATGTTCAAAGTCGCCCCATATGATCAATTTTCAGCATGCCCAATGCTTTACCTATGAGACAATTTGGAACTACCACATAAACGAGGCCCAGGCTGCAGAGGCCTATCGTGAAATCTCCAGAGTTCCCTATAGGCCAGTCTACCCCGCTCACACTACAAATACATGTTGCCAATTGTATGTTGGAAAAGAGATCCGCATTTCATGCCATGAATACACGTGTAGGTGTCTTGTCTATGTAGCTGAATACCACTTGTTCACTGCTTAGCTGAAGAACTCAGCATTCCAAGCTATGAAGACACATGCATTTTTTGTCTATGATTTCTCAGCATTATGAGAAGTTCCATTGTATGTTTTGTGTCAGCATTCCATGTGCTTCTTTGTGTCAATGTGGCTGAACACTCAGCATCTATGTATCTGCCATTGTATAAGTGCAATAGCTCATGTGTGTGTCTTTGTCCACAGTATTTATGTTGGCCGACACCTGTGTGCTATTTCAGGAAACACTCAATTCAGCCTCTAAATGAATCGAAGGTGCCATTTGAATTTAGAGGAATCCGGACAGGACAGGATTACAGAACCACAATTCAAGAGTGGTTGCCTGTGCAGAACCAAGAGGGGTTCTATGGTACAGGTCTGGAGAGAAGGTATCCACACCCAAGGGTGCCCATGGTTTGTTTACTCTTGACTTCCCTGTCTCATCCATTCAAGCATCCCTAATTCTTTTTGCATTATTCAGACTGCACTTGCCTGCCCACATACCCTCCCTAATCCCCCCCCCCCCACCAATGGCTGCCTCGTGGTGACCTGTTATCTACAGTTGAACCAAGTTATGTACAGTTCAACCCGTGCCAACCAAGGTGGGGGGGGGGGGGGTTGTTCATCATTCGGCTTCCGTGGTTGGGGGGGCGTGGGAGTGGATACTCCCCTCCAGGCTTCACACATTTGGCACATTAACCCACATTTCTATAGTGAGTGTTCACCACACTGGGATATTGTCTAAACAATTGTGGCACTCAAATTTTGCAATATGCATTTCAAATTTAAGGATTGTATGTGATCAATACATCTCCACAGAATGTTGCACATCTCATCACTTGCGGCAAAAAGCAGGGCTGAGAATCTGGGCCACTGCATGTACTACAGTGAACACAGAAAGCTTTACAGCTTTAATTGATCAGAACAGAATGTACTTTTTAACAATATCCTGGCAGCACGCTTACAGATTCAGCAGCACACCGTGAAACACCTGGCATGTTTTCAAACAAAATGTCCACTGACTTCTTTGACTCTGGAATCCATTTGGGGGGCAGGAGCCCATCTCTTCGTTCAATAGCCTTTCGCGTCCTTCATTTCACTTACCATATCCATTCTCAGAGCAGACGCCACGGTCCCTGCACACATATGCATTTATCCGTTGGATTGTATAATGTAATTTATGATCTGTTGCTGTTCTCTAAAAATATAAATCTATATTTAGTGTAATCTATCTTGCCCTCTATCTTGCCCACCATTTGCCACCTATGAAGACTTGTCCTTTTATGACCATGAAACAAAAGCAGTGCTGCAGCCTTTGACCAAGGCGACTGTCACTTGCCACGCCTGTACATCTCCACCACTTAATTTGAATTCCCTAAAACACTTTATTAATAGTCTCTTTGCCTTAAACTATTCTCAGGCATGATGGTGAATATGATTTTAAGGTGATATTCGAACTGATAACACCACCACGTCACACCAGTTGCCAAACACTGCTCTGTATTTGTGGCATCAGGTATTCGCTGTGTGCCCTCAGCTGCAAGATGCCCCTTGAACATGGCAGACTAGTTCCTGCTAAGGCATTGCAGTGCTGCCCCAAACTGCATTATTATTTGCAAAGTTTGTACTCAGTATTGGTGATTTGCAGATAGTGCCCACACATATTACGGTCAATGCCCTCAAACACAGGCCTGATTGACAAAGATCTATAGTGTGGCAAATTAGGAGATCCCAGGGAGCATCTCAGAACCCCCCCTTACCTCCCACCCAATGTTTCCTTCTACAAAAATCACAAAAGCAGACATTGGCGCAATTTTGGGACCCCTGCTCACGCAAATGTGATTGGCAAAGATTTGCTCAATGCCATCTGGGAGAGGCTGAAGCCATCTCAAGATGTGCTCTAGTTTTAAGACTTTGTGAATTGGGTAAAGGGTAGCAGGTGCAAAAAAGAGGTACTCAAGAGCATCTCCTGATTTGTACCAGTGCACATATTTGCTCTTGGGAAGACTGGCAAAGCATGTATAAGACATGGATACCTCAGTGTAAAAGGATTACATTATTTTCATACCAGCACACTTATTTCAGACACACCTCAAAATGTCATTGAGTCCTGATGAAGTGCCAGCAGTCTGGAAACATGTATATTAGCTAGTGAAAACAATACACCTACCCTGTAATTTCATTTATCATGAATGTTCACTCTTTCGTGATGTAAATGGATTGTGGCCGTGACATTCAGTAGGGTCGATTCGGCATGAGAAATAGGAACTCACCATTAATCAATTAATCTTTTATAACACGTGTAACACCTGTACACCCGTCTCTAAGGGCAGGACAGGGATTCAAACCTATGTTGTGGATCTGTGTTGTCTTGCTTCCAAGATAAGCACGCTGCTCCTAAGCTATCTTCCTGGCCCTACCATTCATCCCCAGGAATGGTGAGATAGTTCTATGAGTTTCGTATAAAGCTAAAACAACTCAATTTCATCCATTTATAATTTCGGTTTCATAGACCAGTCGTGTGAAAGCCTCGTACCTTGCATTCAAAATGCTTCCTGCTTTCCCAATGCATTTCCAGAACATAGTCTTTTAACAACTTTTCTCTGGCACTGCTGCCAATCAAAAGCCACTTCAGAGAAACCACGAGAAGGTGCCGCCAAAAGCATGGGCCAAGGAAAAGCACATCAACACCATGTTCTACGGACATTCACAGAGAACATGGCTGAGGGCGTGTGGGGAGATTCACCAAACCACACGCTCTTATTTCTTTCCAGCAACGAAATGAAAAGCAGAAATGTTTTTTCATAGTGGTGCGGCCTCAAGAGCCAAATAATGATTCCCAAGAACACATATGGTCAACTTTATTGATTTAATTATACCCGCAGAAAGGCATGCCCCTCGCGTCCTTTCCATCTGGCTCGATCCGGTATTAATGCGAGGGCAGGAGCCGCTCCCCAGGCTGACATCCATTTTACAAGCGCCATGAGGCGAATTCTGAGCCATGTGGTAACCCTTTCTGAAGCCAAGGCTAATTGCATGTAGGTTTAGCATGTATGCAATAAGGTGTGAAGGATACGCCATACTTTTAAAAGTTTGGAATACAATGTACTCTTTTGTGTACAAAAACACATTCATGTTAAAATATGGACATCTCAGGTGGAATGCAAACATTTTTTGCAGCTAAGGCTGCACAAAAATACTTGCACAGTTTAACTTTAAAAGATGTGAGTTATATTTTGCTTGTATGTTTTCTAGCATTTTCTTCATTCTCATGTGTCTGGCATCTGTGCTCCCTCCACAGAGACCCTTTCAGACACGTTGGCACCCTCTCTTTGCGCATGTGCTCCTCACCCTTATTTCCCATTTCATATTGGTATCAGGTAATAAAATTGCGGCAAAAATGTTGTGGTAAAAAAAAATGCTGTGGTTTGACCCGGTAAAGGTGTACCCATTATACCATTTAAAGGGGCTGGGGGTTACGGGGGTGTCCCCTGTATCCTTTACATGATTGTGGCGCAAACAACCACATCACTTTTGCCGCAATATTTTGTATTCACGGGCATTTTTGCCGCAATTTTAAGACATGGAACCTTCATACGGTGTGCTGCACTTTTGAGTGATCCTTTGCCTCAGCTGTGATGGTGCATCTTCTGTGCTCTCTTTTGCTGTGGTGAGGCCTCCTTCCCCCGTTGTTGTCACTCTTCTCCCTTGTTGTTTTTTTCCCATGCCGTAGTTTGCTCTTCTTCCCACCTTTTGAAGCTCTTTTTAGTATTGTCTCACTTGTAGGTTCCATAATTAGAACGTGCTTGCATTTTGTTCTCTCTCTCTCTCTCTCTCTCTCTCTCTCTCTCTCTCTCGTCCATGTTTGAGCTTCAGCCTGCAGATGGCACAAACATTTCACCCTCTTGCAGAAATGATGTGGAGATAAACATAAAGGGCTAGTCTTCTGCAAGTTCCTGGCGGAAGCACATGCTGCAGACTGTGCTGCTGCTTACCATGTGTTCTTCTTGTACAGGCAATGGAGGCAAGGACCTGCATGTCCTAATACAGCAAACTGTTATGAGAACGTCCTCCGACCCCGGGAACTTTTCTACTCCATCTGTCTCCCAGAACTCGGTGTTATGCTGAGGTGAGAAATCTCCTGTTATGGATACGAATGGTGGCTTAGACACTTTCAGTACTGGAGACAATCATTATAATTGATGCCAAATCACTTTATCTTCCAAGTCTGCATGGACGCGCAGAAGGACCCTCCTCTGTAATTCTGATACCAAAAAATAAGGACACAGGTAAGGGATGTCCCCCTGTTTTCTCCCCATGAAGGAGCGGCTAAGGAAGCTTTGTAATGATTTATTGAGAGGCCACCCTCAACACAAACTGGCCCTTATTCACAGAATGGTTTCCAATGGGGTTTCGCCATTTTAAAAGGCTGCCGTGAATTAGGCCCTGTAGCAGTTCCATTTTGCCCGAAAATCCCTGTTTGAGGTATGGGGATTTTCAGGCAGAATGGCGCGCAAAAATCTGCGTTTTACGCGCAACTAATTCCATGAATCAGGGTGCTTAGTGTCAGCACTTTATTCAGCATTATTCCTGATGCATATCATGCCCCTTGAATCCCTCCAACTGAGCTACTAAAGAGTGAAGAATAAGGCTAGCTGTACAGGAAATATATTTGTATTTATTTGGATGAGAGGTAAATAGAAAATTGCACTAAAATGTCACACATCACTGTTTCCGTGGCACAACACAATAAACATCTCTCTACATAAATAACACACAATTTGGTTGGGAAAAACTCAAATCACAATATTTTACTTTATACAACTTTCATAATAAATGATCATCATCACTGGGCACTGAATAAAATCACTTTAGATTTGCAATGCTGTACAGTTTTGTTTTCTTCTGCTTGCCTAAAAGGCTAGCAGTAAATAGACACAGGGTGATAAAGCAGTGGGGTTTTCAGACCCCCACAGCCCCACTTTGGTCTGTGTTGGGGAAGTCGACAGAAACATTGGACTGATTTAAGAATTTTGGATTTCATACCCCCCTCCACTTAAAGGCCTGTGTTTGAAAAGCTAGCAGTTTACTGATTTTTTTTAGTTTATGGACAAATACACCCCTCTTCCTAAAATAAGTCAGGGTTAACAGGCAAAATAGGATTACCCAATTAAATTACAGTCTATAGTTTTCAGTGCACACTTCAAATGAGCTTTGTTAATTTTGAATTTTAACAAAAATCACCCTGTGCTGACCACCAAGGGGAATTCATTAAATTAATATTTCTTTTAGGTAAAAAGGGTAAGGATCTACACAGTGTTGCCCCCCCCCCCAACCCTCTATAAAAGGAAGAGATTTAAGGCCAGCATATGCCCCCACCTTTTGGTTGCATAGGGCTCAATTCTACTTCCATAGAAACCCTCAGTTTAAAGTCCCAGAAAACCAGCTGCTTGTCAGGACCTTCTAGAAGGACAGGGCAGGGGTCTGGTCTCTCCGCTCTCAAAGGATGGTCTCCATCTCTCCACCGTAGAACCCAGTCAGCATTTAGGGCTTCCCAACAAAAGACAGCTCCACCCAAATGCAATCTCTGCCAAATATCGTTTTGGTGTTTCATTGTGGCTGTCCGATGTAAGTTTTAGCAGCTCTCTTGATGGTAATTTTAGCTGATTTTCCATTTGGTGTGAAAGGTTAACCACAGTAAAGCTAGCAAAACACTTTTTGGTTATAGTTAGTAACTCTGATAATACCTGATATGATGTAGGTGGATTTTTAATGCGACTTTTGAATCATATCAAGTGCCCAATTTCTACCAATTCTGTATTCCCCAGAAGCACCCCCATTATTATGGAACTTTTCACAGCGACAAGACACAGCGACAAGACAGGTTTTTGGAAATGGCTTTGTTTTCTTAATTGCAGATAACAAAAAAAATATGGGTTTTCCGAAATACTATAATGCATATGTAAATGATCTCCAAAGAATGTCACTGTATGGTCACTGTATGGTCATTTTTCTCATATCTATGCATTGTTCAAATTGCAAACAATGGAATGGATTTATCTATTTTGTGATTTAGTAAAGCACTAAATATCAAATGTGTTTTCCGAATTTCAAAAGTGTATTCCTGGATTTTTAGAAATGCAGCCAGTTTATTTTGTTCTGCTAAAACCTGCTGTTTTTGTTCTGTTAAGAAATCTATGGAATCTGGCCTTCTGGAAAATTCTGCATCAAGTTCACCGAAATGGGACACATAAACTATAGCCATGCCAGGGCTAAAGCAAGAAAACAGGATTAGGGTTCTTCTTTCATTAGTACCCATCAAAGAGTAGGACCTATTCAGGCATCAGCCTCCATCGGATTTATGACAAGCCATCCCAGCTCAACACCAACCTCAAGACCAACTTATTGCAAACAATTTCAAGTGAAGCATTATTTTGGGTGACTTAACCTCAAGCCATCTCACCAATCTTTTGAATTAATGTTTATTTTGTTTTTTTTCTCTTATTCTTTTATATTACCCACTTCTTTACTACTAAAGTTGGGAAACCCCACACACAACCCACTTTGTGTTCCTACTGACCTCGCTATCAAGTTTACTTCATATTTATTTGCATGCTATTCCTTCTTGTTTTCCTCAAATTGTAGAAACCTTGTGGGGTTACACCTCTCTGTTTAGTTCTCGATACTTTCACCCATTCCCATGGTTTTCTCCTTGGGAGGAGAGTATTTAACCCTGTTCCCCATTCCCATGGTTTCCTCCTTGGGAGGAGAGTATTTAACCCTGTTCCCCTGGCTTGAAGGTCATCTTTGTCCATTTGTATTATGGCTAACCCCTCTTCATGAGTTCAAATGCAGTGTTACTTGCCTTCCCATGTGAACAGGAAGCTGAAAGGGACTTTCAATTTGTATTTTATCCTCTTTTGTATGAGGGATCTAGCCATCGGACCCTATCGCTCAGCATTAGATCAGTGTTGATTGTGCCAGGTCTTGAAATAGTTGGATCTCCATTCTGTTCACTTTCATGACCCCAGCTCTTCTTGCAGCATACAGAATTCTTTCTTTTTGACTGTATAAGGATAGAGCCACCAGTACATCCCATACTCTGGCACTCTGTTTCCTGATTTTCTGGTCTACTTCATATATTCGATCAATAGATCTCGCCTCTTCTTGTTCTTCTCCCATGAGATCACTAAACAGACCTTCCAGGATTTTGCGGCATGAAATGGCAAATTTTGCAGCATGAAATGGCAAATTTTGCGGCACAAAACCTTTATTTATTGCGGCATTTTTGAGGGACATATTGTATTAACTGGAGGGTGTAAGATTGCCACATTGCAGGAAATAGGCAGAGTGCAAGGCTACAAGAGAGCCAGGGTATCACTATTATGTATCTTTTGTATTAATTTAATAGGAAGAGTCCCAGATGTCTCTGGCTTCGCAGAACAGTGTTTGATTTGGCTACATTTCTGGTTTAATGTTCATGCCTATTTAATAGTATTAACTAAATTGATCATTATCAATTGTAATGCTGAACATATTCCCCTTCTATTTTCTCCAATCCCCAAACACCCACACACCTCTCTCGCCAACACACATCTCACCAACTCTCCATCACAACTTACATTCCTTAACCTCTCTCTGTCATACAAATACTCACGTGCTATGTCAAACTGTCAAGTCACAATTTGCACTGCCCAGCCCCTGCCACACTCCAAATCATACTCCCAACTCACACCTTTACAGTCTACAATTCCTCCCGCAATATACAGTCCTTTATTCTTTTGTGCTGCTTCTGCATCTTGCATCCTTTCTCCCATTCTATCGCACTCTTCCCTCATCCTTTTTCCCAATCTGCAGCTCACTTTTAAAAAAAGAACGGAGGATATGCTATTTTTAGACAACCCATTTTTGCAAATGAGCAGGTCACCTTATTCTCAAAGGTGACCGGTGTTTTTCCACAGGCTTGAGCTGTAGCGCATATTGTGTGCTGCACAACTGCCTAGAATGGTGTTCTGGGTTTTTTGACCGAAGTGTAATTATTTGCGGCGGAATTGCTGCAAATTGATTTGCACTTCAGCCAAACAACCCAAAATGTACCGTTCACCACCACCCTACCCCCTCCCCTACTTAACTGCTTGGTCGCTGCGGCCTCCCCTGCAACCTTGCGGTGCCAGATCCGTCCCTCTAACTCCCATGAGATCACTAAACAGACCTTCCAGGATTTTGCGGCATGAAATGGCAAATTTTGCAGCATGAAATGGCAAATTTTGCGGCACAAAACCTTTATTTATTGCGGCATTTTTGAGGGACATATTGTATTAACTGGAGGGTGTAAGATTGCCACATTGCAGGAAATAGGCAGAGTGCAAGGCTACAAGAGAGCCAGGGTATCACTATTATGTATCTTTTGTATTAATTTAATAGGAAGAGTCCCAGATGTCTCTGGCTTCGCAGAACAGTGTTTGATTTGGCTACATTTCTGGTTTAATGTTCATGCCTATTTAATAGTATTAACTAAATTGATCATTATCAATTGTAATGCTGAACATATTCCCCTTCTATTTTCTCCAATCCCCAAACACCCACACACCTCTCTCGCCAACACACATCTCACCAACTCTCCATCACAACTTACATTCCTTAACCTCTCTCTGTCATACAAATACTCACGTGCTATGTCAAACTGTCAAGTCACAATTTGCACTGCCCAGCCCCTGCCACACTCCAAATCATACTCCCAACTCACACCTTTACAGTCTACAATTCCTCCCGCAATATACAGTCCTTTATTCTTTTGTGCTGCTTCTGCATCTTGCATCCTTTCTCCCATTCTATCGCACTCTTCCCTCATCCTTTTTCCCAATCTGCAGCTCACTTTTAAAAAAAGAACGGAGGATATGCTATTTTTAGACAACCCATTTTTGCAAATGAGCAGGTCACCTTATTCTCAAAGGTGACCGGTGTTTTTCCACAGGCTTGAGCTGTAGCGCATATTGTGTGCTGCACAACTGCCTAGAATGGTGTTCTGGGTTTTTTGACCGAAGTGTAATTATTTGCGGCGGAATTGCTGCAAATTGATTTGCACTTCAGCCAAACAACCCAAAATGTACCGTTCACCACCACCCTACCCCCTCCCCTACTTAACTGCTTGGTCGCTGCGGCCTCCCCTGCAACCTTGCGGTGCCAGATCCGTCCCTCTAACGCGGGTCGGATCCGACTCCGCAGGGTCCCTTTTTCGTTATTTCTTTTTTTTCTGTCACCGCCTCCAATTTTGAGGAAAAAGGGGAACACACTTCTGCAACCACCCTAGACCAAAAATACTGAACATGGGGGCGGGTGACACCTCCGCAACACATGTTCAGTATTTATAAAAAATCGATCGAATAGCACTGGATCAAATAGTTCACATTGTAACATTCGATAGATTTTGGTCATCAAAATGGGCAGTACTTTGAATAGAATCGCTCTCCCGACAGTTTTCTGCAAGCTCCCAGCGCCTTTCACAGGGTCAGGCCCTCCAGGTGCCTGCCGCTGTAAAATGCAACCCAAAAAATGAATTTTTATCCTGTTTGAGGAACAGAAATGTAAGAGACACAGCAGCGGTTCATACCTTAAAAGAAATGCATGACAGCGTCAGGAAAGACCCTCTCATGCAGTGGCAGCCCCACATCCCGTGCGCGTGGGGTTGCCTACAATTTCTGCACATTTAAAAGCGCATCTTGCTTGGAAATGAGGGATGCGCTTTTAAATTGACAGAAACGCCACTTTAGTTGATCAAGGAGGTGAAAAAGGCCATCTGAATGGGCGCGCATATAAAATGTGCCCATTCATGTGTCCCTTGTGGATTGGGCTGCACTTTTTTGGGGCGCAAGTGATGAGGTGTGTTAGCGCATTTCTTGTGTAAAAAAAAAAAAAGTTGAGAACCTGGCACCCTGAGTATTATTTTTTTTAAAACAGTCATTTTTGCAGATCACTTAAAAAAAAGTTTTTAAAAAAAGTTTTTTTTTAAAGATGCTGTTTTTGTGCAAAATGGCAGTTTTTGTGGCATTTTGCGCAAAACAGCCGTTTTCGCGGCATTTTGCGGGATCGCAAAATCGCTATAAACTGGAGGGTCTGATTAAAGTTGTGTTGTACAGTTTCCTTCAAGTCTCTGTTTTCTCTGCTCTCTGAGAGATTCTTGATTCAAATATTTGATCTCCTCAAACAATGTTCCAGATTTTCGTATGTTATTTTGAAGTTCTGTGCTACCTGAGAGAGATGTTCCAGCATGTCATCATTTTTCCTACCATCGCCCGATACTTCCTGGAGAACATTGTCAGTGGGGTCTGAACATGCTTCTATGTTAGCAATTTCTCCTTTCATGTCTAGGGCTTGTTTCAGATAAGCTTCCATATTTGTGAATTGAGATTGGAGGGATTCTATTAATTTATTCCAGAAGTCATTGAAGCATTGTCTCAATTCCTTGCTGTTCATCACTATTTCGCGAGAGTTTATATTATCTGGATGTTTGATTTTCTCGCTCACTCTCTTGCCTCCAGCACCTTTGCAGACTGCTTTCCTGAAGCTTCTGGGGCAGTTTGGAGTGAGCAGTCCCTTCTTAAGTCTTGTTTCTGGACATTTAAAGAATTGTGGTAGACCTGCTATGGGTTATTTTTGGAAACTGCAGCTGTTGGTCATTACCGCGTTCCCTCGGCTGTACTGCTTGACTTTTGTGGGGATGGCTTTGTGTTCATTGTATGCGGTGATAGAGTTGACTTACCTTGTTTTCCTTCTCCAAGTGTACATTGGGCATGTATTTCCCTCTCCTCTTAGTCGCCTCTCTCCCCGTTCCATGATCACAGTTGATGTTATCAGTCTTGATTCCTTTTAGCACCCGGACATGTAAAAGTTGAATGTGTTGAATTCTGGGGTAGCGATGGACCCTTTTCTTTCCCTGTTTTCTTTTCTGTGTCCAATACTATCAATGAAGAAATGCTGCTTTTCTCCTGACTGCTATTTGTTCAGCCTCAATGATGGTCACCACCGGGCCACTACCTAATTTGCACCCATAGCTTCTGTCCCAACTGTGATGGCCTCCGCTCCGTCTTCCGGCACTATTTCCGCAGGTCCGCCCGGTTTCAGTGTTTGGGTTTCAAATTCCAACCAATAGGGCAGTTTCACTAGACTCTCTAGTTCTTATGTGGCAGCCGCCGCCCTGTGTTCCCGGTCGCAGCGGCTTCTGTGGTCATCCCCATTAGGGGTCCCTCTTATGGCACAGCAGGCAACTTTGTGCAGCAGGGCGTCTCCCTGATTTCCCTATTTTCGAATGGGGTGGGGGAGGATGACGCTGTAGATATCTCTCCCCCTCAGCGGTAATGGCCACTGGACTCACTGCTCGTCCACAGGGAGGTGGTCGCTGGTTGGGTGCTGGGACAGGTCAGCTCCTGTCTGCTCATGTCACCATTCCCTAATTTCTCGTCCATCCTGAAGCGCACTTGGCTGCAATCTTTTCTTTTTTTTTTTTTTTTGCAGTGTAACTGCAAAGCTTGTTTTTCTATTTCCTTTTAACTGAAGGATGGAAACACACTATTTTCTTTTTCCATTGTTGTAATCTAGAAATAGGAAAGCTGAAATGCAGCATAAGCACTTGGGAGAAACATGCATCCCTCCCTTAACCCTAGCTTCTGCGCATACAGTTCTGGTCAATCCTCGTCCCTGTTGGACCCTTTCGTGCCCGGTAGAAAAATAAAAAGGAAAGCAGAATCCACTGAAATCCTTTGAGGGGACAGAGAGGATTCCAGCACGTTGTTTCTCCATTATGCATTACTATATCCATCCATGCCCATGACTCTTAACAGTGTTTTAAAAATTCCAGAGATGATTGCACATTTCCATCCAGTCACCATGCAAATAATAGCTTATGGATTTTAACTGATTCATTTCACAAACACCTTTTCCCTTACTATAAGATTAATTGCACAAGTTACTTTCTATGACCCATGAACATGCATGTGTGCTTGGTGGGGTAATGAAAAGGCCATTGAAGGTTCCTTCTTAGGGTGCCACCGGCAGTAGGCATTAGGATGTGCCATATGGGCCGTAAAACAGCAAATTGTATGCCAATGCAAGATAGGCAATGTGTCAGCAGGGCACTTGGTCTAAGGCCACATAAGTATCTCGGGAGGATAGCTCAATGGCAACGTGCTCTCCTTGGAAGGAAGACGTCACAGAGCACCACAGATTCGATCCCTGGGTCCCCGCTTAGAAACCTCAGGGTATTAAGCATGTTATAAATAACCTATCATAACTTATCATATGATACCCAAATGAGGGTTTCCTTTGCTTATGATGATCTGCATAATATGACAGTAAACTACAGTATTCATCTTGAGAGCCACATATACGACTTGTGGAAAGGGTATTTAGAAGTGGGTGCGTGGAAATTAAATGAGACCATGCCTGTAAGTTTAGCCTGGAACAAAGTAACCAGTGAAAGAAGCACTCTGGACACAATGTAATGTTGTGCACAAGGCAGGGAAGATAAAGATACAAACAGCAGTGGTGTGAGCAAGATTTACAAGCAAATACCTTTGTCAGCAACAAGGATGCCCTTTGGGGTGCCGAAGGAAGCAACTGCGACCACCGGGAACCCCTGTGAGAGTCTGGCACTGCCTCTGCGTCCCCTGGTTATGGGGGAGGGCTGGAATTTCGAAAATAAACTATTTATTTTTGAAGTCAGTCAGAGTGACTTCAAAAATAATTTCATTTTGAAATCTAAACCTCCCAACTCCAGGACATGGCACGCTCTGACTCCTCTGCTCTGCTGTGCATGTTTGGATGCGTGCTAGAACATGGGAGCCGGAGGCCTGCTTGCGGAGGAGGAGCATCATTCCGGAAAGTAAGGACATGTATTTATTTAATTGTAAAAAATGTTTTGTGTTTATGTGTGTGTGTGTGCATATTATGTAATGAACATGTCTGTATATATTAACTAATGTGTATGAATAAGTGCATGATGAATGGGTGACTGGGTGTGCGTGTGTGAGTGAATGGTGAATGGGCAAGTGAATGTGTGTTTTTATGTTAAATGCCTGGATTACTTAAAAGTAATCTTCATTATTCCTAGTCCCAGTCTTTCTCATACCAGTACTTGCCTATGAAGCACCTTGCCTCAAACCATGCGGAAAGGGTGGGGAAGTAGAGGGGTGTGCTAGTACATAATGGTCATCAATGATAAAGCAGGCATGATGTTTATTAGTGGCTAGAATGGCATTTTGGTACATCCAGGCTAGTCATCTATTACTGTGGCATGACATATTTACTGTGCAGCTATAATAACGCAAGCATCTTAAGTGTTATTACATGGCTAGACTATCATTCTGGTGCATCTAGCCTAGCCATTTCTTACTGTGGCTTGACATTTTGTACTGGATATCTCTGATAAAGCAATCATAATATGTGTAATTACCTGGCTAGACTGCCAATTGGGTGCAGCCAGTCTAGCCTTTTGTTAATGTGGCATGGTATATTTTTCTGGGCATCTATGATATAGCATGATAAGTGTTGTTACGTGGTTAGATTGGCATTTTGGTGCAGCCCATCTAAATATGTCTTACTTGTGGCATGGCATTTTTTAGTGTGATTTAACAAGGCTACAGCAAACATGATAAATGCCATTATGTGTCTGACCTACATTGTGCGTGCAGCCAGTTTTGAAAGGTTTGTTAATGTGGGATTGCATTTTTAATAGCAAAGTAGTAAGATAGCTCACTGAGCACTCACTGCTGTTATCTATGTGTGATCTGAAGGTTGCAGGTTTGAAGTTTCTCATTCTTCGGAGGTTGATAAATGAGTACCAACTTTGGTTGGGAGGATATTGCATGTAAATATCTGCTATGTATAGCGCTTTGGCTAAAGAACTATATACATAGATGATTACCATGAATGCAGTGGTGCACTGTTGTTGACTTGCATCTATCTATTGGATTTTTTGGATATTGTAATGCTGCAGCAACTGGCAATTTAGGGGCTCTACTTATCAAATAATGACAATACCTGACATGCAGCTATAACTGGCACAATATGCAAGTAACTGGTCAATACAATGCTGAAGTTGCATATCTATGGCAGTTCCTCTGCCTATGTTGATTCCATTGGTTCTAACCCTATCATATCCTGACCCCATCCATGGCATATGAAGAAATAACCCTTGTTAAAGTGTGGTTAGTATCTAAAATGTTCTTGTCTGTTTTAGTACCTATTTATTTTAAAAGTTGTACATTTATATACTTTTTTTTATGCCGGCAAGCCGCTTCTGGTGATGTCAGGGTTAATGAGGAACTGATGCCATCCGGGTTAAAGGTCATGTGACAGTGCCGCCATCAGGTGTGTGATGTCACTTCCTCTGCTCCTGCCATTTTGGTGAATCGTGTCACTGGTCTGCAGTCAGCCCAACACTGAATTAAGATCACATGACAGAGAACGCAGTTTAAAGCATAACATGAATGTCTTTGTTCAGCTTTGATTTTTCGCTTGGGATCCTGGTGCTTTGAAGTGCAATTTTCTAGAGCCGGAGATCAAAGACGGATCATCTAAGCACATTGTTGAGCTTCAGAAAAGCTAAATAAAAAGCTGCACCGCGTTTGTTTTTCTCCCCGAACAGGTGCGACCGGCCAGACGAAAGAAACCACCACAGGGATAGAACGAAACGTGGGAATCCGCAGACCAGAGCTGCTGTCTTTGATGATTTTGGTTTTCATTGTGGAATAGGTCAGGGCAGCTCCTCGATCAAGGATTAAAGTATTGTGTCCATGTGAAGCTGATCTCGCATACTGTACTTCAGACACGTTTATCCTCGGCCTCACGTTCCTCTAATATGTGGAGAATGCCCGGCCCCTGGACAACCTCTGCATTCTGGTTAGACTGCTTTCACAGGCTGCCAGAAGTCTCACAAATAGACTCAAAGGAGTGACAGAATCACACAATGCAGAATCCCAAAATCTCGAAGGATTTAAGAGGACACAAGCAAACATATTGTACAATTAAGTTGATTACATCCAGATAATGAAACTATTTTTTTTAGAATGCTTTATAGGAAGGGTAGCACGTCATACAGTTACAGAAACGTTGCACCTGTACATGCGGAATAAGCACTAGCGTAAAAGTTGCCCGGGTGCAAAAAGCATTTGCTTTAAATGTATTTTTGTACCAGGGTAATGTTTGCCCTAGATTCAGGGACGTCATTTCACCAGAATGCCATGGGTAGCGGAAGTGACATCACACGACCCTTGAACACTGATGACATCACAAGAAGTGATGTCATTTGACCGAACCCCAAAGTGACATTACAGGAAGCGATGGAACATGACCTTTCACCCCTTGACAAAACAGGAAGGGCCATCACATAAGTGCACAATGAAAAATATGAATACGATATCACTATAATGTGATATACATTTCATACAAGAATGTATCGACAAATGTATAGTTAATATCAGTGTGTATAGGCCCATATACCAAATTACTGTGTCTGCAAGCAGACGTCCAAGGCCAAATGATAACGATGTATTATTATAAAGCACTTACTCTTAAGCACTTTATATAGAACACATATACTCACAATATCACCCAACCTGTGTTGGTACTCATTTATTGACCTCAGAAGGATGCATGGCTGAGTTGAGGTGTTTACGAACAGACTAAATCAGTGATGCCCTGAAGTGTGCCTAAAATAAACCTTTACTAAGTCTAGCAGTTTATTGTATAGAATTTCAGAAAGACACATTACATGTTATTCCTATACTTTCTTATTTAGGGTCACTGCTCAAAGTGTTACACTTATGCAACCCCCTGTTTTTGTTGTTGTTTGTTTTTAGAGGCCTGAAGAACAATGCCAGCCTCTCCAGAAACAAAGAGCCACATGGCGCTAACCACAGCCAGTCCAGGTGCATATATATATATTTTTAAAATCTTTTTAGGGGTCATAAGGGAGACCACACAGGTAGCAAAGGAGACCTCAGGGGTTTCAGTTGAGACCCCAGGTGACCCGCACATGAAATGGCTGCACCAGTGTCAGAATCCAAAAGCGATAGCCTTTCCCTGGCCAGCTGAGAAGGGGATCCAAGGGGAGTAGGTGTGAGGATACCCCCAGGTTTCTCACAATTGGCACCATCCTTGTGATCAAGTGAAAATGGACGAGAGGGAAGCAACCAAGTGCATGATTAGTGCCCTTTACGAACCCTCAATATACAAATATAAGCATGTCATGTTTCTCTTATTATCACTGGTGAACATGAACAGGAAACCAGAAGTTGAAATGGAGACCACGTGCATCTTCACTTTTAACCTGCAATTGATCATCACTAATGTTTCTTTCTTGCTCTGATGTCATCAATCTTATGTCTTTAGGTCGTGACAAAACGAGTAGTTGAGAGGAAATTTCAGCATAAAAATGCTTGGCTTTGTGGTCATCCAACTTAATGTGCTTTATTCGATTATAAGTAGGTCAACAGGGCTATTCCAGCTAAGTCGTGCATGTTTTTAGGAGACCCACAGAAAAAACATGGAGTCACTCGCATAGTCCAGGTCACCCTAAAAACCTCGTATGCTTAGGCTCTCAGAAAGTAGACATGGTGGAACCTGGTCTGCAAATTCTATCTACTTTGTATGCAATGCAACACCACTCCAAATACTCAGATGATATTTAATTTTTTTTTCATTGTGCGTTTTGCTGTGTCTGAATGAGAAACATTCAGAGTAACTTGATACTGCACCTGCATGGTTTTGATAGGTGTGTGGCCGACACAGGCCTTGCACTGAGTGGTAGTGTGGAAGAACTTTGAACTCAAGTTTCTTGGCCTCACCAATGTGTAGGAACCATGGAGCTCTTCTTGCTCCTAAACATAATTTGATAGTGGGGAACCCTTATGTTAGCACGGCAATGTGAACAGCTCCCTGTCACCACATTTTCATCATTTGCATGGCCATTGCAAAAGTGCAGGACAAAAGTCGATGTTCGCATGGCAAGTGGAGCTCACAATTACAATCAAATGCTGCCGGACGTGCTTGTATATCAGACTGTGTTTCATTTTCATTGTGAACACTGTTTACTGTGCACGTGTGGTAAGCTTTGTTCACAATTACAAATAAATGCATTCTGACCTGTGAGCATGTCGGGAAGCATGGACAATGGATCCCTATGCTAGTGACGGTAGTGCAGGCATTACATAAACAAATGATTAGTAAAATTCAGTCAGATTCCCATTGGGGTCCACCTGCTTCATACTGGGGCATTAAAAGCAGGCGGACCACAAATGGATCTCCAGCATTTGGTCGGCATGAAAATCCATGCCAGTGCAAAAGCTGGAGCATTTGTATGGCGGAGAGGAAGGAAGGTGATGGAAATGCAATACAAAGGATCAAATATGTGGCGTGGTGTGAATGCAAGGCGTTAAAGCCTTACTCAAGGCTTGTATGCCTTTCAGTCACGTTACGCAACACTGACCTTCCGGACGTGTGTGTCCATTTTCTGATTACCTGCATCATTATGAGTACATGAAAAGAGAACACTTTTTCTTGGAACAAGGAAGGCAGTGTATCCCTGTGCCTAGTAGCCAAGTTCGCCAAAATAATACACTACGCTCTCTAATTCTGGAATTATGAATTATGTGAATTAGTGCAATATACAATGATTAGTGCCCTGTTTCTCCGCTGAGAGGGATGGGCCTTGATGTTCCCTTTTTGTTTTAAGGTATCAAACCTCACTTCATACTACACCAACATCTAGAGATACGTTTGTACATAAGTTAATATGCTGTGGGATACTGTGTGCGAACACCAACAAGTTTGTAGGAGGCAACAGTGCGTGTGGAACACACCATACTTCAAGAAGGCGGCAGGCCTCACATTCAGCTGCTTCAGGAATGGCTGCACTTTGCAATGTTGTGTGTGAATTTAACAGAATGTCGTGCATTTAGGGCTCATGCAATACCTTTTAGCACGGGAGGCCCAGATAATAATGGAGCTTAGCAACTGTAAAATCACTTGGTGACAGCATACAATGTGGTAACATGATATTTCTGTAGAGGCTGCTTTAGTGAATTGGTGCATCTGGTTTGGAAGTGCACACCCAGTAAATAAGCCAGTGTGTGGTTCGATTAAAGAATGCATTTCAGTGGGAGCACAAAGGCTCCCTCAGGCAGAGCCGGAAAGGTGAGATGTGTGTCTCATTAAGGAATCGCCTTTGCCTAATTGTATAAGTGCTATGCTTGATGCCAACAGAAACCTCCCCACTTGGACCATAGCCACTTGGCACTCCCACTAATAACTCTGGGAACCTACCATGTCTCAAATCGGGATCCCAATGTCACCTCTTTTTGTTTAAGGAGACAGCCCTCACCATGTGCTCTGGACACTATGGTAAACACCAACAAGTCTGTTGGAGACTACCTTAGGAATATGGCGTGACTCACTAACAAATCACCTTTGCCTGATTTTACAAGTGCAGTACTTGACGCCAACACAGGTTTCCCCACTTAGATGGGTGCCACTTGGCTCTCCCAAGTATATCTTTCGCAGCCCTCTATGGTCATGGATCGGGGGTCCGAATGGCATACATTTTTTGTTTTAAAGATGCTCCATGCGACCAACGTCCAATGCTTCCTGTCCCATGCCGCTCCATCATCCTTCACCTCCAAATGTCCCCCATTCTGGGGCCTGTCCTTTATGGTGGTCCCTCCACACCCATGTTTTTATTCTCCCCTGGCCAACAGTCTCTTCTCCAGACTCTCCTCCATGATAGTACCCACTGGCTTTTTTACCTGCTCTCTGATCCCCATAGCTCCAACTGCAATGACATGTCCTCCCGTGGCATAACGTTCTGCATGTCACAGGACGTGCTGGCCTCCTCCTGTCAGTGTTTTGAGTGACAAAGTAAAAGGGCGGCCTGGTGACATACAATGCAGGTCTCTCCACTTTACGTCAATCAAAACTGGCCCCAGGAGAATCTTTCTACAAGTGAATGGCAAAGTGAACTGTGTCATAGGATCTCTCCACCCCTTAAAGTGTATAAAGTGCAGTGGTCGAAGTGGGCGGGAGCGGTTGGGAGTGGTGCTCCGCTACTTTTGTTTAATTAAGTTTTACTGGTCCTATACTTTTATTTTAAAAAGATATCATTCCGTAATGATTTCGTTTCAATATAAAAGTGTAGGAAGAAGTTGAAACTTGCACTTCAGTGCACAGCACTGAATGTTCCCTTAAATAGTAAGTGCGTCTGTTTGGGGGTTTGTATTGCACGTTGGAGGGGCGTGGCAATATGGTTGAGGGTAGCGGGGGTGGACCAGAAGGCAACATAGTTACACTAGTTCTTTTTGTCCTCTTCGACCACTGATAAAGTGGGGAGATGAAACGAGGAACTATGAACGCATAGTACAATTCCTTCGAACTGCATCTTGGGTGTTATTTTTGAGGCACTTCTGGGATAAAGTCTGATTCCCGGTGAATGCGTACTTCTTATTCTTCGTTTCTTTGTAAGGAGTAGCACGAGAATAAGAGTACACAATCTGAACCTTTATGAATAGCAGATATACGGTGTTCCCTTGAGAGTAGGACCTCGAGGGTATTTTACTCATAAACAAAGAGAGGGCCATGCAAGAACGCTGACGCTGCGCTGAACGAAGAGCTGGGACAACAAAGGGCATCGAATGCTGGGGTTTCCTGGCCCACATCCTGGCAGAAGAGGCGCAGCATGTTCTGGCTATACTTATATCCAGTGAATGTCACATTCCTCTGTGAGAAATTCGGAATTCAATGTAATCAATCGCTGTCGTTCATTAGGCCCTGTTTTGCAAACTTTGGGCCTCATCTTCAAAATGTTGTATGAGCTATGCAACGTCATCGCTAATTCTTTCAGCATCCCAGCGGAGTCTTACATCAAAAGAGATTGTGTTTTATGGTTCATAATTTCCCTCTCTGTGGGGAGTGAGAACATAATGAGTTCAGCATTATACTCAGTGCCTCCCAGATTTTATTTAAAAAAATGAAAAGCTATAATTCGATAGCACATTCATTCGGTATTATTTTATTGCAGGATGAGTACGTAGTCTTGTTTCAAGGGAAAGCTTGTTTTGCAGCACACGACACTGCACCTACCCTGGGGAACCATACAGTGTAATGCTCTCTCTAAAATATGCATTGTGCCATATTTCTACATGCTAGGGCTGCCCTACCTAGATAGAAAGTGGTGAATACCTGCTTTAGGCACTTGTCACTGTAATCAGTATGGAACGCAGGGCTGCTTTGGACGTGCCTTCTGATCTGCCTATGACCCAGGAAAACAATCCAGACCCACCATCACAAAAACTGGGTTACAGTTTATTGAAAACTTTAGTGTGCAGTTCTATAAAAAGTTCCCATAATGAATAAATGGAGTATCATATTGCAATCAGTGGTAGAAGTGTACAGAAAAAAAGTCGAACTGTGGTCTCGGCGGGGGAGAGGGTAAGTGGAAGCATGGTGCAACATGTGACAAGGTGTTGCAGCCGGGGCATTGCAATAGTCCAAGTGACTAGTTAAGGCTCCAATCACAACAATGCACAGGGACATGAATGAACACATCCTCTACATAGAATGGTGAAAATGGTCGTAAAAAGTAGAGGAACGGCAAATAGAAAAAGAAAAAAGTAGTGGAACACCTACCCCTGCTCCCTTCAATCACTGATTGCAAGGCAGCAGACTCTCGCCTTTGCACTCTTAATGGCTGAGCAACATTCTACAGCCTGCTGTCAAAGAAAAGAGAACACCAGACCCAGCCAACCTAATGAAAATAAGATGACTGCCGGAAACTAAAGGGGTTCAAAGCATTGTTCCATGGTGGAAGCCGTATATTTGCTCGAATAAAAAAAAAAAAAATAATGGGAGATTTATTCGCTAATCGGCTGTACGAAAATTACAACAGCCAAACATTTCTAATAAATCCCCCATTCAGTGTCATTATAGTGAACAAGGGCCGCGGGGGCTGCAAGGGTGTCCCCTGCTCCCTTCTTCACTATGATGCCATCGGCAGTTGTGGGTGTGTACCCTGCTCCCCATTGAATCCAATTTAAAAGAAAAAAAAAGAAGACCCTGCGGCGCTGGCTCCCATTCAAGGGAACTGGCATTGCAGAGGGAAGCAGAAGACAGCGGCACACTAGGAGGTGTGCTGCCAAGAAGTAAGTAAGGGGATGGGAGGCAGTGGGTTGTCACAAATGTTCGGGGGAGTGAAAAACGAAAGTCATTTTCGTTCAAATGACTTTTGTTTTTTTTCTCCCTCAAACATTTCTGATTCGTTCAAATCACAGTAATCCTTGAATCGTACCACCTTTAATTACTGTTTGCTTGATAGCCTTTGATCATTATTGCCAGTCCAATATTAACTTTGAAAGGTCAACTGTATATCATACCCAATAGTGAGTGGGCAAAGTTTCTGGTAATATTTGCTGATTTACTTACTTTCGTTCCTATTTTAATATTGATTCCAAATCCAGATGTTGTTTTAAGGCCAACGGCATAACATTTAGTGATGCTAGTGCACGGATTGCATAAACAAATTAGTAGTAAAATTCAGTCAATTTCCTATGACAGCCACAATAAATATCTCTGAAAAACATATGTATGTGATTCATTTCCATATAGAATATTTGCGTAGATCGATCACAATCATCTATCGTTTGCTATTAGATCTGCACCATGACAACAGACTTTACATAGGCCTGACAAAATAACTTAAACAAAGTCAGGACTCTGTGGCACTACTCCTCATGGAACTAAAAAAGATGGAAAACGCCATTTCCTGCACACCCCGTCCCTACGCTGGTTTGTGTTAAAAGCAATATTTAGTTAAACAAACCTCTATATTAGCCTCTAGTCCACCACAGGGATATGGAAGTCACGAGAACCAATGCTACTCTGCATACATGGCAGAAAGTTTAAATCATGCAAAGCGTCCTTCTTCATGGTGCCACGCAACAACAAGAAAGGTCTCTGAGGTGCTTCCTTTCCACTCATGCCCAGTAAGTTCTGCAATTCAATGCCAAACCAACGACTCCCCTTAAGCATGTCATCGCCTTCCACGTGATGCTGAAATCATGATTGTTCACTAAGGCCTTTGAAAATGACTTAAACTATATCGAGGCTATGACTGTGATAATCACCAAGGCCAGAATGAATTCATAATGATAGGATACATAACTCTCACATCTGAACCCCTTTACTTGATGACTACACACAACAGGATCACCATGAAAAATGAGCCTATTACATAGCACAAGGAAATTGACCCAACATACTGGCAAGGATATACCATATTTACTTAATGAGGTCAATCTATGTGACCCACAGCCATTGTATAAGCACACTTGCCTCTTCGATCCCTAACCCTTCTCACAAACCTAACTCTCAATGTCCACCACCAAACCAACAACTGGCCAGTACACACACACACACACACACACACACACACGCGCACACACACACACACACACACACACACACACACACACACACACACACACACACACACTCTCTCTCTCTCCCTCTCTCTCTCTCTCTCTCTCTCTCTCTCACTGTAGGAACATGCATTCCGTGATAATCTACAGATAAACACTACAACACACTCACCCCATTACACCAAACTGCACATCCCTAATCAATTCATTCACATGCTGCAAAACTGATCCTGTGGAAGGAATTAGGATCCATTGCAATCTTTGATCCAATTGAATGAAGCCAGTTTGATGGCAGTTGCACAACTCATCCCAAAAACTGGTTCACACAATTGTTTAAATTGAGTTCTTGGACGAACTAGAAAATCACAAGCTAGTAATCCCACAGATGATAATTCCACCCCTCAATGTAGGACAATAAGAAGAAACTTTTGGTTGGAAAATGTTTCTTTTTTACTCATCAACTCAACCTACACAGGTGGTCCGCTAACTCACAATGGGGTGGAATTCACCCAAAACACTGCAGATAAATCAAAGCTATCATAAAATACACATTTTTATACTGCAGCTGTCCTACTTTTTTCTTGCAAATTGCATTCACTATTCAAATAGACATCCATATGTAAATACTCAAGTGAATGACTATTCTGAATACTATTTATAACCCAATATGTTTACTTCAATGACAGAACAAGTTTCCCCAACATAAACCCTGAAAGAGGACTGATCCAAAGAATGTCTAAACATTCCATCTGATGATTGATTGCCCTTTCCAGTGTGAGTCCCATAACAGTATTACTCATCTATGAGGGTTTGAAATGGTGCATTTTTTTAAAATCAGGCTAATTATAGCATCTTCAGACACAATCCCCTAGACCAACTATGAACTGCATACTTATTTATATCATGTTTTAAGTGTCTTTATCGATAATCACTCATTTTGGACTCATCTAGTTAATTGACAAGACTCAAAGAATAATTAACAGAGGGAATCAAAATTATAGAGTTGTAATTAAGCAAAAATGTGCTTCACTTGGGCCTGTAACTATGGGCCCCAGGGCAATACCTGACTCGGTAATGACCCCGTGGCGGGGAGCTTATTGCTTGCTACTAGTACCCCGGGCCATAAGATCAGAGTATGAAAAGTTTTTTAAAAAAGTTTAAAAAATGGCAGCCGTGGAAGTCTGTTTTCCCTTTCCATGGCGGCCATTGAAAAAAATAGAGAAAAAGGAAACCAAAAAATGGCCACCATGGAAAGGAGAGAAGGGACTAAGTGTAGTCCCTTCTTCCGTTCCATGACGGCCCATCGCGTATCGGGAGCCGACGCACTGGCGGCAGAGTGTTCCTATCGTATTTGCTCCTGAAATGGACCAAAAAGAAGGTAAGTGGGGTTGGAAGGGCGGGGGGGGTTCTTTGTATTTGGGGGTTGGGGGAGGGAAAAGACTTACCTCGATCCCCGGCAGGGGAAGATAGCCGCCTCCAGCCGTGTGGTGGCTACGAGCAGGGATTATCCCGTTCCAAGCCTCCTCATTGGCTGAGTGGCTACCAAACCCCCCACCGTGGACATGATGGAACGTAGTGGGGAAAGGGATTCGAGGGATTCCTGGTTTGGTAAAGCCCCGGCAAGGGCCAATAAGATTGATTATTACAATCTGATTGACCCATGCTGGGTACTAATATGGAAAAGAACATTTCAAATAGTCCCATATCAAGATGTATTATTAATGAGAAGTTAGCAGAGTAAACATATCCTTTTGTTAAATCACTGAATTAAAAATAAATGCGAGCATTGGTGTTGCTGACTGATCCCAGCCCTCTTAAAAACTTGATTCCTCCTGAGTCTGTGTTCCAAACTTGAGTCCATCAAGACGTTATGATGCATTCTAGAGTAACTTTGTGCCTAAGAATGGTATGCTTTCTGTACTGTGTACTGTGGAAGTCCCATGCAAATGCAGGTCCCTTATGCCTGTTGAATACCTAGACGACACACAGTGGTGAAACAACAAACAATGGGCCTCATTCCGAGGTTGGAGGTAGCCATGGTGCTAGTAGCACCATGGCTACCCCCTTTCCGCATACCGGGTCCGGGTTCCCTGAATGGGGACTTACCGGGTCATTCCAATCTTGGAGGACCCGGTATTTTCCCATTCAGGGAAGCCATGCCCATTCCCATTCGAGCCCCCATAGGGCTCAATGGGAATGGGGAGGGAGCTAATAACGGGCCCATTAATAACGGGCCCGCTATTAGCTCCCTGGTCGTTTAGCGGCTCCCGCTAAGGGCGGCTGGTTTTACCAGTCGCCTTCAGCAGGAACCGCTCAAGGACCTCGGAATGCGGCAGTAAGGGTTGAACGGCACCGGGATCCTTACCCGCGCCGTTAACCCCTACCACTGCACTCGGAATGAGGCCCAATGTCTTGTATCAGACATGTATCAGGGATATTTGGGTCTAGAATTGTGGCAGTATGGCTATCAAATTACTGTTTCAGGTGATAAAGAAGAACGTTATGTTCAAATGTTGCAATCAAGTGCAGCCCATTAAGACCCTTCTCTGGGAACTTACCTAAAACCCACATCCCTACTTTAGAACGGTCACTCACCTCCCTCTACAATGCCTCGTGTGTAGCTGCTCAATGCCCAGTGCACTGAAGAGAGCCACACTTGCATCACTGTTGAAGAAATGAAAGGCAGACACTAACACCCTAACAATCTTTTACTTGAATTCAAATCTACCTGTGGGGGCTAAGCATGATAGAGAAGCTGGTGACATTACAACAACAGGAGCACATCTGGGCTAATGCCATGCTATTTAACCAAACGTCCGGGTTAACACCGTCTGCGGTAATAGAGTCTTCACTCATCAACATAAGAAAATAACTGTTCAAAGTAGCTGATAACTATCAGCCTGTGGTGGACCCCGTTTATTTTTTCAGTAGTTTAAGTCACAGACAGCAAGGTTCTGTCCCACTGCTTTAACCAACATAGGTGAGTCTCTGGAATTGCTCGGACATGGATATTTGACTGTACACCTCAGGTTTCCTTTGACAGGTTTCCATATTCCCCAACTTCAAACCAGACCCTTTAAGTGATTTATCACTAACCAATATGAAACAGGCACTAATATCTATATCTAAATGTAAATGTAAATACCCCAAATATCTTTACATGTTACAGGAATGCTACTGTTGTCCATTTGTGAACAAAGACTTCCTGCCCCTGTTCACTCCAATGCCTTTACCTAACATACTCGTACCACCACCTGTCTATTCCTTCCTGTGATGTGCTACAAAACATTAAAAAAATGTAAAAATAGAACCAGCCACCCTGGCGCTGCAGAGGGGTCTATCGAAGCCCATCAGGGGATAACAACTTAGAAGGTTCATACAGCTGGGACAGGTGAAAAAGGCAAATAAAACAATCACACCAAAAACAAATACATTGCAGTGCAGAAGAGAAGGAAGCACATGCCAAAAAGAAGAATCTAAACCCTTCAGAAAGAAGCAAACCAAAAACTGACCCAGAGACACAAATGGACCCAGAATCAAGTGGGGGCCCTTTTGTGTATGTAACATTTGTGTGCAACATCTCCATGATTAGGACGGGAGGATAGCTTGAGAGCAAGACCACGCTGAGCAAACACAGGTTCGAATCCAGGACCCGCGATTAAACTTTTTTTTTTTTTAAAACGAGCGCGTTATAAATAACCAGCCCTTCCACAATGAAACTAGCGCCTAGACACCTATGGGTTATGTAAGCTGCAAATAAATGCAAAAAAAAATACAAAAAGAATTTATATATAAGCAGGTGAGGCAAAGCCTGTACTACCAGGAAGTACACAGCAGCCTTCATACTGAGTGAAAAACATCCAGAACTTCTCCTACTGCTACTGTTGCTCCAATATTTTAACACAGATGGGAACAACATAAAATGCAGAGAGCCAATTAAGATTGCATTCACGAATGAACATTGAAAAAATACACAGAGAGCAAAAGAGAATAAATGAAACAACACAAAAGAAAATCTTAAACCAGAAATAAAATGTGTAATTTCTTAGGAGAGACATCTTGGTTTTGGGCAGGAGCTATTTGGCATACTCACATTATTTGGAACACAGACTTGAACATGCAGTTCCTCAGCTTGCCAGATATTGGAAAGATCCAATCTAAGGTTGAATTCAGACCATTATTATTAGTGTTTGTGTTCTGTACTGTAGGAGGTGCAAATAGGAGGTGCAAATAGGCATCCCCCACTATTGCAAATCCATCCATCCACAGAAAACAACACAGCAGCGACTGCAGAATGTGACTGAGTCAAGAAATGTTTAATTAATAGGCAAATATATTAAGACTGAGAGTACATCGTGTAATTAATACATCTATGATATATATTATAGGGTGACGGTCGCCACCCAATAGTTAAGGTAAGTCCACGAAAAAATGATTTGCTAATAACCTTTGACTTGTGCCACTGATTTGGCTGAGGTTTTGAAGTCAATTAGGGGTACTCAGGCCCCACCAGACAGTAAAGATGTGTTAAAAAATTAAGAAGTTATTGAGAAAAAAAACAAAAAAAACAATGTTGCGGCCTACTTCCCATTCATTTAAATGTTTGCCGGGCTGCATAGCCGAACCCGCTGGACGAATTTGGACCAGGTCCGAAAACAACTTGGGCTCGAAGCATTGACTTGAGCTCTTTTTGTGGTTTCGGGTTATTCCATGCAGAAGTTTTTTAAAGATTTGACAGGTGCCTTGTTTTTGCTCAATGTAAGAGATAGCCGCGGATATGGCTGAGGTTATAGGAAAATGAAACGCAGGGAAAAAAAGCCATTTGCAGGTCAAAAACATACAAACGATCCGCTCCCTCAGGCCATGTTCCCTAATTAATTAGCCCATTTTTACAAGACCACTTAGAGCAAAATGGCCTGAGAGGGCAGGCCCCTTCCTCGCTTCGAAGCTAAGCAGGGTAATCCTCTATACTGCATGGATGGGTGACAGTCCACAGTTCTGGATGCCGTGTATTTTCTTAGTATTAAATATCTCATAACACACTAAAAAAACACAAGGCATGCACATAATTTTTTTTTAAACCCTGCTTCTATCAGTCCTTGAAAGATTTTCACTCAGAGACCATTTATTTGCCCTTTGCTGAATTTCACTCTGGTATTTGTAGTCTCCCAATCAAGATGGTAGAATAATGACACAATTATACACTTTTTGCCTAACATAATTCTACAAGGGTTTATATATTTGAGTGACACTATGGTATGTGTACTTTTCAAGTTATCTTTATAAAGCAGAGTATTTTTGAAAGCCAGACATGGGGTTGAGGAGGGGAAATGATGAGCGGGCAAGATAGTCATAAGTATTTGCTCACAATGTGGCGAGAGAGTTTGTAATCCTGGACCCTGGTGCAGTTATTTGCCCCTGATTGTGGCTGCTTTTCATGGCACAGGTAAAAGACACATGTGGGTGGACAGTATAACATGTGGGTGGACAGTATAACATTTTTCAGAGGGTGGACACAACCCCTTGTGTTTTTAGAGGTTGGCAAGCATGATGAAGTATTTGGCTACCAAGATTTTACTGGTTGTTATGTTCCCTTTGCAGACACTTACACAAAGTACCTTTGAGGAGGTGCAGCTGGAAGTGGGACTTCTTGGCGACGTCCAAGATGTGAGGAGAGAAAGAGAGAGTGGAGTCGAAGATGATACCAAGGTTTTTAGCCTTACAGGAAGGCAAAGAAAGAAGGCCCAATGAGGGCAGCCAGAGTGAGAGAGGGAAAGCGGGAGCAGGCACCCCAATGAACAGGATCTCTATCTTACTGGCATTAAGGCAGGGATAGTTGGAGGCACACAAATCCTGAATGGTGGATAGACAGTCAGGAATGAGAGAGAGAGGAGAAGAGGCTGAGGGGTACCTGAAGGAAAACTAAGTGCCATTCACATAACACTGAAAGTTAGAGGAGAAGGTAGAGATCAGGTGGGCCAAAGGGAACAAGTAGAGGCTAAAAACCAAGGTGAGAGGATAGATCCCTGGGGAATGCCACATGTGGAGGAAGAGATGGCAGAAAGAAAAGAACCAAGTTGGACCTTGCAGGGGCAGTCGAAGAGGAAGGAGGTCAACCACTCCAGGGACTGATCCGGGACGCCCAGGATCTCACGGAGTTGATTGATCAGGATGACATGGTTGGCCATGTAAAAAGCAGAGCAAAGATCAACGAGGACAGAAGGAATTTTGGAATCAAGGTTAGAGAGCAGATGTTCACGGGTGTTCAGGAGAGCAGTTTCCATGCCTCTGCCAGCTCTGAAGTCAGACTGATGGTCATGGAGACAAGCAAAAGATTAAGTGTGGAGAGTAATCTGGGAGATGGCCTGCTTTTCTAAGGGTTTTCCCAGGAAAGGGGTGATAGAGATCGGGTAATAGTTTGCCAGACAGCTACCATCAGCAGATGGCTTTTTGAGGAGGGGGTGCACAAGGGAGGGCTTGAGGAGAGAGGCAAAAGAGTGATTACAGAAATCGACCATGGCTGGTGCGAGGGTGTCAATATGGTCCTTGATGGTTCTGGAGGAGATGGGGAGCTCCTGTTTGGATGACACTTTCATAGATCGGACTTGTCTAGAAAACTTGTCAGGTGTTGTCAGAGAGAAAGAGAGGAAATGAGAAGGAGAAAAGGGAGAGTTGACCAAAGGGGGGCTGAGAGAGGAAGTGGGAGAGGGAGAGGAGATAGATGACAGGGTGTCCTGAGTTTTAGTGGTGAAATAAGAAGCCAGAGTCATATAGAGGGCCTGGGAGGGAACAGGAAAGGTAGAGACTGCAGCAGGATTGGCCAGTTCCTTGCACATTCTAAAGAGTTTGGCCGTGTTGTTAGATGCCGCAGAGACACAGGCTTGAATGTGGGCTCTCTTCTTGGACAGGACAGAGAGTCTGTATTGCCTTTAGAGCAGGTGGAAGGCCAGTTTGTGGGAGGATGTGCCCAAAACCCTCCACTTCCGCTCAGCCACCCTGCACTTTCATTTCAGGATGGCGAGGTCGGAGTCATACCAAGAGTTGCAATTGGTAGGTAGGCTTCAGCGGATTCTCATGACAGGGGGAAAGATGCAGATTAGAGAGGGCTGTGCCATAGTGTGTGTCAGCTGCAGGGGTAGGAGGGGCAGAGAAAGTAGAGCAAAGGCAACCACTGACACACATTTCATGGGCTGAATGACCGCAGAGGTAGGTGGAAGGTCTGGGATGGGCTTTTGCTGAAGGATAGAGCAATTCAGGTGAGAGGAAAGTAGAAAGTGGTCAGTCCAAGGGAGTGAGTGGTGAGAGGGTTAGAGAGGTGGATGTCTGAGGAGCTGAGAACATCAAAGTATGTCCAGCAGAGTGTGTTGGACCAGAGGGCAGAATGGAGAGAGAGAGCGTGTTGCAGAGGTTGCAGAAAAGCCCAGAGGTGGGATTAGAAGAATCCATCTGGATGTTGAAGTCTCAGAGGAGGAGAAGTTGAGAGGTAGAGGCAAGGAGAGAAGAGGAGAGGTCAGCCCACTCTGAGAGGCGGAGGACAACCTGGCTGGGTGGCCTGTAGATAGTGGCCACAGTCAGAGAGAGGGCAGGATATACGGAGAGCCTGCAGACCAAGCATTCAAAGGAGGAGTAAGCCTGCATAGGAATGACAGAAGCAGGGAGCCAATCAGGAAATATCAGAGCTACTCCACCTCTGGGTCGGTTGGTTTGGGGCTCGGAGAGGATTTTGTAGCCGTCAGGGAGGAGAGTGACAAAACTTGTGACAGAGCTGGCCGTGAACCAGGTCTCGGAGAGAGCGAGGACATCCAGGTCAAGTTCTTCGAAGAGGTGACAGATGTCAGAGGAGTGTTTGACAGCAGAGTGTGATTTGAGTGTAGCGACATGGAGCAGGTTGCCACATTTGAAGGACTTCCGGGGTGGAGTACAGGCTTGAGGTGCACCCAGTGGAAGTGGAAGTGGAAGTGGAAGAGGGGCCCGAGGGTGGGAAGAAGTAGAAACAAGGGGTGGCAGAGGAGCCAAAGAGGTGTTAATAGGAGTAGTGGGAGAAGGAAGGAAGTTGATAAGACGTGGGAGATGCCTATCGAACAGGAGGAGATTGGGTTGATGGCCCTGGTACAAGACGGTGCCATTTAGATAGACATTAAAAATGACCTTGGAGGAATGGAAAGAAGCTAAGAGGGCCTCCCACTG
Source organism: Ambystoma mexicanum (assembly GCF_040938575.1). Classification (NCBI taxonomy): domain Eukaryota; kingdom Metazoa; phylum Chordata; class Amphibia; order Caudata; family Ambystomatidae; genus Ambystoma; species Ambystoma mexicanum. The sequence continues at coordinate 500,188,665 of NC_090937.1, forward strand.
AGTGCCACTGTTAATGGGAGAGGGGGAGATAGGAGGGAGAGCTGAGACTATATGAAGGGTCCATAGGTCGGGTGGAGGAACAACAAATAGGATGTTAGTGAGAGTCTGTCTGAAGGAAGCACTGATGTAGCTATCAGCGATAGGGAGGCCTGGGTTGGAGACCAGGATGTCTCTCTTGAACCTCTTCCTTGCAGACTTAGTGAGAGGGATAGGATAGGAGATAAAGTAGCAGTTAGAGAAGATGGGAGAAATGGAAAACACCTTAGAGGGTGCAAGGAGACAAGTAGGCGGAGGGAGTGAGAAGAGAAAGGAGAGACACCCACCCTATTCCACAACGCAGAAAGCACCACAAAGGGGGAGGAAAGGCATGGGGTCACACTAAAGGTCACAAGCGGGAGGAGGGAGGTGGCACACAGCAGTACATCAGGAACCACAGTTGAAGGGGACCTAGGAGATGGAGAGAGCCAATAGGACACAGATTCACAGATCAACAGTACAAAGTAGAAGGGGACCTAGAAATGGGAGCAAGCCTAGTGGGGCACAGATTCACAGATCAACAGTAACTCAGTAGAAGGGGACCTAGAAGTGGTAGAGAGTCTAATGGGGCACATATTCACAGATCACCAGTAACGCAGTAGAAGGGGACCTAGAAGTGGGACAGAAGCCTATTGTGGCACAGATTTACAGATCAATATTAACACAATAGAAGGGGACCAAGATGTGACAGAGGAGCCTAGTGGGGCACAGATTCACAGATCAACAGTAACCCAGTAGAAGGGGGCCTAGAAGTGGTAGATAGTCTAATGGGGCACATATTCACAGATCACCAGTAACACAGTAGAAGGGGAACTGGAAGTGGGAGAGAAGACAAGTGGGGCACAGAATCACAAATCAACAGTAACACAGTAGAAAGGGAATTAGAAGTGGGAGAGAAGCATAGTGGGACACAGATTCACAGATCAACAGTAACACAGTATTAGGAGACATAGAATTGGCAGAGAACCCTAATGGGGCATACATTCACAGATCAACAGTAGCACAGTAGAAGGGGACCTAGAAGGGGGGAGAGAGGCCTGATGGGGTACAGATTCACAGATCAACAGTAACACAGAAGAAAATGAGTGGGAGAGGCACATAAACACAAAGTACGGCTAACCATTAAGGGGGAGAGCCTAAGGTTGCGCACAGCAGAGTAAGTAATGTCAACAGCATTAAAGGACGTACATGCAAAGGCTGCGTAGTTTAGTAGGGAGCACTAGAGGCTGCTCCTCATTCCCGCACCTTCCTTACCATTCGTTCACTGATGGTCAATGACTGCATCACATACTCGCACTCTGCGCCATACCCCTCCATCGCCAAATACCCGCATCACTCAACACTGCGCCCTTGAACTTCACAGGCTTTGCCATAGAGGGTTCAGTAGGCTGGTTTTAAAGGCCTGATGGGGTCAACGTCGTGGCGTGGATATTTTTATTTTTTATTGAATATGACAGACACCAATCAAAGGATTTGTCATTCCACATTTCAATTTGAGATTCAAAATTCTTTATGATACGGCAAATTTCAGGGGGAAAGCCCTATTATTGTTGCTACAAATGGTTTCAGTTTATTTTATCTATTGCAAAGCCCATGCAACTTGCACTATATTCCTCCTTTCAGTGACATAGTTTATGAAAATAGCTGCCAACATACTTTCAAATGCTACCTGGGATTTATTTGATTATGAAATATTCTGGGGTCAAGGTACTCATCTTGTGTTTTTCTTTCAAAGGTTTAAGACATGTGAGGACACTGACTGACCACAGACAGCTCCACCAGGTAAGTTCTTCTGTATGTACACCGGCTGCCAAAATCCCTCTCAGGCAGTTTGGTCCTGCCATTGGAAAGGCATCGGCATTCTAACCAATGTGGGAAAAAGCCCTTTTATGGAAATTTCCCCATCAGTTACAACGAGCAGGTATCCACTACGCTACTCTCCTGTTGGACATGCTCGCTTGCTTCTCAGTTTTCCCAAAAACTCTCCCTTCTTCCAATGTGTAAGTTCAGAGAGCCTGCAAACTCCATCAACACATCCTCATCTGACATAGTGTTTTGGATTGGGCAGAGCCTTTGATAGGTTCCCTTCACTTTCTCACACCCACCAGGCTTCTTACTATTTTTGCAGCTATTGTCTTTGTGGTAAGAACCTAAATCTGCATCTCTGCTTCTGCAGCATGGCCTATCACGATGGGTGCTATGTGCCAAGCTGTCATGAGTGCAGTTGTTGCTCTTTAGGGTAATCTACACATACACATACACTATGACTTAAACTGTGTTTTTGCATTATGGAACCCATGGACAAAGTGGTCAATGTGACAGGCCCGACTCGGGTGAACGAAGCACAGAGTGAAATCACATCTACAATCTGAGTATGACATCCATCAAGAGGGAAGTTGTTACCCTGTAGGGATAGGTATACATAAGCTTACACTATGATTGACACTGTGATTTAGTATTGCATAGTGAATGCAGACTGTGGTTGGTGTGACATGGATTCGCATGAGACAATATTGTTTGTCCTGATGAAGGCAATCAATGAAAATGTTGCCGAAACCGGTCAACTTTTTATGACCACTATGTCACAAATTGGTTAAGACTACCCCTTACTAATTTTTTGTTTGTTTTAGTTCTCATAGTGATACAGTGGTTAAAATAGTTTCTGGGGTAGCAGAATAAACAAATCAGTCTTCCACAGAATATGTCGAGTAATTGAAAGAGACTAGTCACTACAAATCTGATAAATGGTTACTGTTTAGATTTTAGAGGTTGTTTTGCCACTAGTTTTACTTGTAACATTGACCGTTAAATAGGAATGGTTATGGGTTTGCTATCCTCTTTTAGAAATGTGTTGCACACATTTATTTTCCTAAGGAAAGGGTTAATAGAAAGGGACATGTGAGCTTTTCAATCTTAGTTAGGTTTCTGTTTTAATGTAATAGAGCACTCACATCTGAAGAAAAACATATTAACATGGCGTGCATGACTTATGCACACACACACTATTTCTGCAATCACTAGCCTCGGGCCATGCCTAAAGAACACAATATCATTCCCTCTGGGTGTAGCTACTACAGGAAATGGAAGGCAAGATATATAGGTAGTCAAATAGAGAGACAAGGAAAGGAAGAACAATTGTGGAGGGTAACAAGGTATGCAATTTGCAATTAAAGATGCATGCACTAATCATACAAATTATATTTGTAAATTAAAGGCATGAACATGCAAGAAAAGCCTAACTGGTGAATTGATAATTATATACCATCAGCAACAATAGAAGAAAAAAATGTATGAACTGAAGGCGTGATCGGAAAAAAGGTACACAGTTGAGCTCTGTTAAAGTGATACGCGTTCATAGCAATGAGAGTTATAAGTGCAACAAAAATGAATTGTATCCTTTATGTTAATCAGACTCCCAGGCACACAGTGGCACTTATTTAACAATGGCTGATCTTGAAAAATTAAATATTGCAGGTTAAATCCTTACATTCTGTTGCATTGATGTTTAATTAAAATATTGATATGTAGAAAGTACACCTACATAATTCCATTGTTGATGTATTTATTGTGCACCTTTAATGAAAAGAAAGTTCCAACAAATTGAGTTCTTTCATTTGAATAATGTCTAGATTGTGGTATCAGGGATGGTGAGGCCGCCAGATTACATACATGAACTATGAGTGTTCCTTTATTAAAGATATTTTAATGTTTGACAATAGGGTATAGTATTGGATTGAATGCATTTTAGTGGTATTTCAGTTGTATTTTGCACATTTGTTAATGACACAGTTTGCTATCTGCTGGATAGTCTAGTTACTCGTTAGAGCCGTCTATATCTGTATTATAGAAGGAAAATCCACCTGGAAAAGTTTCAAAGACCACACACTAAACTATCTAGATTCCAACAACTATTCTAACATCAAATTAAGAAAAGCAGTCCTTGTCTTCTATGTATTATAGTGCTGTACATGGCAGCAGTCCTTCTAAATAGTGCTGTTAGGTGCTATCAAAGTCTCAGATATTGTGCTTGCTCAACAGCAGCCCTCTCTTAAAATTGGAAGATGAAGTTAAAATCCAATAACAATATTCAAAGAGATCAGACAAACGCTCATTGAAAAAATGAAAGATACAATAGCAGCCCAACAAAAGTAAATATGAGGGTACTCCCTCCCCTGTGCCTGACAAGAACGCCCATGAAAACAAGAACCCCATTTAGCCCAACCTGAAGTCCAGCGCCAATGGCAATCTCTAAACACGAGATATAGCACACAACCCGTGTAATGCCCAGAGAACAGTCCAATATGCCACTTTGTATTGGCATAAAAACATAAAATCTAAATTGCAATAAAAAGACAACTTGGGTGGAAAAAAATAAGTGATTAGTGCAGCCCACTCTCTCCTTCTGCGTGACACATGTGTACTGAAGCTTCAACATTTACAAACACTATAAAAGAACCAGCATAAATAAACACCCCAAAATGATCCTGAAAGACCAGACGAAACTTGTGTCTGCAAGAAGACATTGGGTGAGATGAACCCAAGCGCCTCTACAAAGCCGACACTTTTGGTAGAGCATGAATACACATGAGTACCTAGCAGTTAACAGGGCTTGCTCACGCCGTGTATTGGACACAGTTAGCCCGTGTCCAGTTATCTGGTGTAGCAACAAAGAGAGTTACTTGACAATCTTTAAGGGAAAAAGAATAGCAATGTTTATGTATTTCTCCCATAATGGGTAACAATGTTTTCTGTCAGGAAGGAAAGGACACATCTTATGAACTAAGAAAAAGGTGTTTAAAAAAGTGAAATGGGAAATCAAATTCTAAAACGTAATTCGATGATGCTGCAAAAGGCACGCATTATGCATGGTGGTTGGATTAAATGCGATGCTTAATTATTACCGCTGTTTAAGAATATTAAGAAGACATTTTAGAATAGTGTTAAGAAAGGGTGTACCGTGTTTGGCAACTGTGAATTCTGCTGAGGTCGGGCATTTCAGATTCGCCCCCTGATCTACACTAATATCCAGAACACAACGGGTTAGTAGTGAACGTGTACAATCTCATCGAATGCCTGCAAATTAAGAGGAAGAGGAATCTAGTGTCACTGAAGTCAAAATGGATGACGTGCGATTCGGGGCAAATGGAAATCCTTGCAGGATCCTTACAGAGCCTGGGAAGGCTCTAAAGTAACATGAGAAGAGCCGCTTTTAGTGATGGAGCTGTCTTCAGTTATCCGTGCATTGCCTGACTCAATTAATTGCTGTGCCAATGGCGTGGTATATCTATCGAGGATTAAAATGGTAGAACATGTATGAGAACTCTAAGGGGTTGGATCATCATGTGGTTGGTCTCAAGTGGATCGCATTGTGAAATTGTAAGAATGTTCTGAATTACATGGGTGGAAGTTTCACAATTATCAAGAAACTCAGCAGTGGCAATACCATTTGATCCTTGGACACATGGGCAACAGCAACACAGTGAGCAAAAAGATCAGGGAACATGTAGGAGGATTTAGCAGGCATGGATCAGAGGCTTCCTATTGTGCAGGAGTCTTTGCTTTCATAAGGACCAAGAAGAACAAGAAAAAAACGACTTGAATGCACTACAATTCCCACAATCCTAAAGCGGCCAGCCCCTCCACAAGCCACTGCCTCTCTTCCCTCGTGTCACGCCTGCCACATCGCAAGCAGAACTCTCTTTTCTTACTTCTGGACTGAAGATAAGGACTGTTTTATGTTTGTTTAAACATACAAGTCGTTTGGGGCATTTTAAATCGGTATTTAGTGATTTTTGGACCCTGTACAGTTTTGCAATTTCACTTTGTTCAGTGCAGGGAGCAAGTGAACGGCAGACCAAGCTGCAGGGACTTAGAGGATAGGTCCTGGCAATGTTCTGCACTGCCGCTCGGGAGGGCTGACTCAGTTGGCAGTACAAGGCATGCAGCAGGAGCTTGGAAGTTTGGCGCTATTATTAGACGCTAGATGTGATTTGCAAGTCAGTTTGGCCTCTGCAACGTGTTAGGCAATATTACATTTGGTAACAGTAGGTATCTATTTGGTGCAACCACCCAGCTGAATACTACCATATATAGAGCCGGTCCTAGGAATAAACAGCCTGTGCCATTGCCCCAGGCCCTGAGCTCTTGGGGGTCCCACAGCTACTCGCTGCCATGGGTGTAAGAAATAGCAAGGGCAGGACTTTTCTTTGTGCCTGTTTTAGCGAGGCCGTGCTGTCAGCTCCCAACCCCCTGTGACGTGCTCCTAGAGACATATACTTCCTGGCGACCTCCCCAGCACCACATCAGACCCTGTGGGGCCTCGCAGTTAGGGTTTAACATGCTCGCTCTTTGTATAAAGTGATAGTCCATTTAGGAAGCTTTGTTTTGGACAGGAAGCTGAAAGGGGTCTTTTATTCTGAAAGCACACACAGAAAAACTAGTTGCCACCCAAATCTGTCTTCTTTGGAGACAATTAAAGTATATTGATGAAAAAGAGTATTCATATGTCTGCATTTGCTCTGAAAACACATTTGGGAGGTGAATGCCACATTTCACTTGCATCATATAAAGCATGCCTTTGTCAAATGATGCAAAAGGTTACCATTTCACGTTATCTTTTGTTATGATGACAGGCAGTCTTATAATTTTGTGGAATTGCATGCTAGTGTTTGTAGTATTCAAGATGGGATGAAAATACCGCAACATTTGTACTCTTTTTGTTTAACACATTTCGATAAGGATTCCTATATTGCTGAAGTATTTGAATTATGAAGTGTGTACTTTTCAAGTCCAATTTATAAACCAGAGTATTGTTGAAAGCCAAACGACATGGTGAGGAGGGGAAAGGATCAGAGGGCAAATTGGTTGTGATGCTTAAACAGGTCCATGGATTTGGGAAGAGACTTTGCTGGACTGAATATGCTCTACCTGGTCCTGTGCTGATTTGCAGGGTACAGGTTGAGATTACATGTGAGTTGACAACATCCACCCACTTTTTTCACAGTGCTGACTCCACCCTCCTTGGATGGTTTTGAGGCAAGCATGCAACAAATCCTGTTTGCTCAAGTTTTCGCCCAACAGATTTTGAACCCACAAAGCCACATGAATGTGTCTTCAAAGCACACGTCTTGTATTGGTGTTTTGCTTTCCATAGAATATTTCAATATTGTTTTTTGGGTAAAAGGTGCACACCTTTTATACATTGCCAGCAGAGTTCGAGGAACATCTCCTCTAGCAGGTTTTTTTTTCTTCCACGTTTTGAAACATTTTGAGAAAGACAATGCTAATTTCTATTTTAATTTTCTTTTATTAGTAAAGTAAAGTTGAATTAAAAGTGCATATTTCACTTTAGGAAACATTCAGTCCCTGTGCGTATTTTACTAATCCCCCACAATTTTTTCTGGATTTGAGCGCTATTGATCACATTTGAAGACCTGCCAAATTGCTTACTCAGACTGCCTCAGTACCTTTCCCGTAAACAAGCTTTGTTACGATTGAACTATCCTGCAGCAAAAGCACTTTGCCTTGTCTGGCCCATGGCCAGTCTCCTGCCTTACATCCTTGGAATGTGCAGTCTCATTAGGTATGTTTGGATTACTTACCTGTGATCTTCATTAATCTTTGTCCTGCTCTTAAGTTTCACAGTACTTTCTTTTGCACTACCCATCTATACAAACGAGTCAGCTCACTCGGTCACCTACTTCAAAATAAGCCTCACTCCCGATATTGCTATAAGCATAATATTAACAGTTAAAATTCAGGCATTGAATCTCAGTTTATTTGATCCCCACAGATATTAATGGCTACATTTGTTACATCAATTTCTGCAATGCAAATAAAGGTGCCCCTCGCATCTTTTGACACCCAGGTCCCCTCAAATCCCATACCATATAATCTCCTGATAAAACAGGTGGTTACTCTTGAAAGGGGTGTTAAGCGGCTTCACTTCAACACTACAGCTAAGTCAATGCCTAGTCTGGGATGCTGAGGGAAACCCTTATTGATATATGTTTAGGTCCAGTTCATGTACTCTGGATGACAACCCTTATATAACACCCCTCTCCTAGAATCCCCCTGACCCCACTGAGCCAAGAAGTAGGTCTGTTTTTCAAATTTAAAAGGTTTATTTGAGAAATATAACAATATATATCTATCACACTTTTATAATAAATTAATATTGGATATCACACTTAAAATATGACAGTGATTAACAATGGATAATGTTCTACTGGTAACTGATTTGGTTACTTAGAAGTAGTATAGAGGATGAGGTAGCTGAAATGCTTTATGGTTTCAAAGAAATGCAAGGTGGAATAAATGCAGTACAGAAAATAAACTGATACGGTTTCACAAGAGATAATATGTTCACTTTTCCCCTGGTGGCAATTCACCCCCCCCTATATGCAATGCAAGGAGATGGAAGTAACACACACAGTCTTCAGGAATACAATCAAATACAATACGGAATTCAGTTCCCCCCCAGCAAGCTTAGAGGAAACAGGTAGAAGTTTGAAACACAGGCCCAAAATGCTTTTAAATGTGATGGCAATGGATGGGAAAATGTGCTAACTGATTTTAATTCCCTCTAGAGGTTCAGGGTGAGTGAGAGATGCTTGTTGGTTTTAGTTCAGGCTCACTTTAGCAATGCTCTATGAGTTATTACCACGTTGCAAACGGATTTTAACAAAGGAAGGAATGGAGCTGCTATTTTGACAAGTGGAGAAATTCAGCCAAATCGCAAATCGCGGTAAATTTCACGAGTGCGTAAATCGCGATTGCGGTAAAAGTATAAGGAGTAGAAAGTCGGTTCTAGGCTCGTTGGAAAGCTTTGATTCTAAGCTTTCAGAGGAAAGTTAAAAAACGGTTCCAGAGATACGGATGATTTAATAAAGGTAGATTTTCAGATTTAAAGTAAAACTCAAAATGACAGGTGACAGCTTGCAGCTGCAGAATTGACAGGTGACAGTTGTGCAGCTTTAGAATGACAGGATTACTAGGGGGCAGTTCTACTTAGGTTAAAATAGTTTGGATTAGATTATTTTAACTAAGAGATTGGGTTCTGCACAGTTCTGGCGGATACTCACTCCTTATTTTGAAATGAATGGGCCTCGTCACGGATCTGGTCAACTTGACTGGACTTCGGGCGGTTCTGCTCACAGCGTCCGGGTCAACTCTGCTCTGCTGGTCTAGCCTCTCTGGATACAGCGGCCTCTGGTTCTGGATACTGCTCTGCTTTCCAGTCCGGATCAAGTGGATTCTGGATGCAACACTGCTTTCTGGGTACTGGCAAGAGTTCTTGGCAAAGAATTCAAACAGCTCGCCCGGCTGTTGAATAGTTTGCAAAAGATTTTGAGGCCTGCTGACAAATGCTGACTCCACCCTCCTTGGATGGTTTTGAGGCCAGCATGCAACAAATCCTGTTTGCTCAAGTTTTCGCCCAACAGATTTTGAACCCACAAAGCCACATGAATGTGTCTTCAAAGCACACGTCTTGTATTGGTGTTTTGCTTTCCATAGAATATTTCAATATTGTTTTTTGGGTAAAAGGTGCACACCTTTTATACATTGCCAGCAGTGTTCGAGGAACATCTCCTCCAGCAGGTTTTTTTTCTTCCGCGTTTTGAAACATTTTGAGAAAGACAATGCTAATTTCTATTTTAATTTTCTTTTATTAGTAAAGTAAAGTTGAATTAAAAGTGCATATTTCACTTTAGGAAACATTCAGTCCCTGTGCGTATTTTACTAATCCCCCACAATTTTTTCTGGATTTGAGCGCTATTGATGACATTTGAAGACCTGCCAAATTGCTTACTCAGACTGCCTCAGTACCTTTCCCGTAAACAAGCTTTGTTACGATTGAACTATCCTGCAGCAAAAGCATTTTGCCTTGTCTGGCCCATGGCCAGTCTCCTGCCTTACATCCTTGGAATGTGCGGTCACAGTAGGTATGTTTGGATTACTTACCTGTGATCTTCATTAATCTTTGTCCTGCTCTTAAGTTTCACAGTACTTTCTTTTGCACTACCCATCTATACAAACGAGTCAGCTCACTCGGTCACCTACTTCAAAATAAGCCTCACTCCCGATATTGCTATAACCATAATATTAACAGTTAAAATTCAGGCATTGAATCTCAGTTTATTTTATCCCCACAGATATTAATGGCTACATTTGTTACATCAATTTCTGCAATGCAAATAAAGGTGCCCCTCGCATCTTTTGACACCCAGGTCCCCTCAAATCCCATACCATATAATCTTCTTATAAAACAGGTGGTTACTCTTGAAAGGGGTGTTAAGCGGCTTCACTTCAACACTACAGCTAAGTCAATGCCTAGTCTGGGATGCTGAGGGAAACCCTTATTGATATATTTTTAGGTCCAGTTCATGTACTCTGGATGACAACCCTTATATAACACCCCTCTCTTAGAATCCCCACTGAGCCAAGAAGTAGGTCTGTTTTTCAAATTTAAAAGGTTTATTTGAGAAATATAACAATATATATCTATCACACTTTTATAATAAATTAATATTGGATATCACACTTAAAATATGACAGTGATTAACAATGGATACTGTTCTACTGGTAACTGATTTGGTTACTTAGCAGTAGTATAGAGGATGAGGTAGCTGAAATGCTTTATGGTTTCAAAGAAATGCAAAGTGGAATAAATGCAGTACAGAAAATAAACTGATACGGTTTCACAAGAGATAATATGTTCACTTTTCCCCTGGTGGCAATTCACCCCCCCCTATATGCAATGCAAGGAGATGGAAGTAACACACACAGTCTTCAGGAATACAATCAAATACAATACGGAATTCAGTTCCCCCCCAGCAAGCTTAGAGGAAACAGGTAGAAGTTTGAAACACAGGCCCAAAATGTTTTTAAATGTGATGGCAATGGATGGGAAAATGTGCTAACTGATTTTAATTCCCTCTAGAGGTTCAGGGTGAGTGAGAGATGCTTGTTGGTATTAGTTCAGGCTCACTTTAGCAATGCTCTATGAGTTATTACCACGTTGCAAACGGATTTTAACAAAGGAAGGAATGGAGCTGCTATTTTGACAAGTGGAGAAATTGAGCCAAATCGCAAATCGCGGTAAATTTCACGAGTGCGTAAATCGTGATTGCGGTAAAAGTATAAGGAGTCGGTTCTAGGCTCGTTGGAAAGCTTTGATTCTAAGCTTTCAGAGGAAAGTTAAAAAACGGTTCCAGAGATACGAACGATTTAATAAAGGTAGATTTTCAGATTTAAAGTAAAACTCAAAATGACAGGTGACAGCTTGCAGCTGCAGAATTGACAGGTGACAGTTGTGCAGCTTTAGAATGACAGATGACAGGATTACTAGGGGGCAGTTCTACTTAGGTTAAAATAGTTTGGATTAGATTATTTTAACTAAGAGATTGGGTTCTGCACAGTTCTGGCGGATACTCACTCCTAATTTTGAAATGAATGGGCCTCGTCACAGATCTGGTCAACTTGACTGGACTTCGGGCATTTCTGCTCACAGCGTCTGGGTCAACTCTGCTCTGCTGGTCTAGCCTCTCTGGATACAGCGGCCTCTGGTTCTGGATACTGCTCTGCTTTCCAGTCCGGATCAAGTGGATTCTGGATGCAACACTGCTTTCTGGGTACTGGCAAGAGTTCTTGGCAAAGAATTCAAACAGCTCGCCCGGCTGTTGAATAGTTTGCAAAAGATTTTGAGGCCTGCTGACAAATGCTGACTCCACCCTCCTTGGATGGTTTTGAGGCCAGCATGCAACAAATCCTGTTTGCTCAAGTTTTCGCCCAACAGATTTTGAACCCACAAAGCCACATGAATGTGTCTTCAAAGCACACGTCTTGTATTGGTGTTTTGCTTTCCATAGAATATTTCAATATTGTTTTTTGGGTAAAAGGTGCACACCTTTTATACATTGCCAGCAGTGTTCGAGGAACATCTCCTCTAGCAGGTTTTTTTTCTTCCGTGTTTCGAAACATTTTGAGAAAGACAATGCTAATTTCTATTTTAATTTTCTTTTATTAGTAAAGTAAAGTTGAATTAAAAGTGCATATTTCACTTTAGGAAACATTCAGTCCCTGTGCGTATTTTACTAATCCCCCACAATTTTTTCTGGATTTGAGCGCTATTGATGACATTTGAAGACCTGCCAAATTGCTTACTTAGACTGCCTCAGTACCTTTCCCGTAAACAAGCTTTGTTACGATTGAACTATCCTGCAGCAAAAGCACTTTGCCTTGTCTGGCCTATGGCCAGTCTCCTGCCTTAAATCCTTGGAATGTGCGTTCACATTAGGTATGTTTGGATTACTTACCTGTGATCTTCATTAATCTTTGTCCTGCTCTTAAGTTTCACAGTACTTTCTTTTGCACTACCCATCTATACAAACGAGTCAGCTCACTCGGTCACCTACTTCAAAATAAGCCTCACTCCCATATTGCTATAACCATAATATTAACAGTTAAAATTCAGGCATTGAATCTCAGTTTATTTGATCCCCACAGATATTAATGGCTACATTTGTTACATCAATTTCTGCAATGCAAATAAAGGTGCCCCTCGCATCTTTTGACACCCAGGTCCCCTCAAATCCCAAACCATATAATCTCCTGATAAAACAGGTGGTTACTCTTGAAAGGGGTGTTAAGCGGCTTCACTTCAACACTACAGCTAAGTCAATGCCTAGTCTGGGATGCTGAGGGAAACCCTTATTGATATATTTTTAGGTCCAGTTCATGTACTCTGGATGACAACCCTTATATAACACCCCTCTCTTAGAATCCCTATGACCCCACTGAGCCAAGAAGTAGGTCTGTTTTTCAAATTTAAAAGGTTTATTTGAGAAATATAACAATATATATCTATCACACTTTTATAATAAATTAATATTGGATATCACACTTAAAATATGACAGTGATTAACAATGGATAATGTTCTACTGGTAACTGATTTGGTTACTTAGAAGTAGTATAGAGGATGAGGTAGCTGAAATGCTTTATGGTTTCAAAGAAATGCAAAATGGAATAAATGCAGTACAGAAAATAAACTGATACGGTTTCACAAGAGATAATATGTTCACTTTTCCCCTGGTGGCAATTCACCCCCCCCTATATGCAATTCAAGGAGATGGAAGTAACACACACAGTCTTCAGGAATACAATCAAATACAATATGGAATTCAGTTCCCCCCCAGCAAGCTTAGAGGAAACAGGTAGAAGTTTGAAACACAGGCCCAAAATGTTTTTAAATGTGATGGCAATGGATGGGAAAATGTGCTAACTGATTTTAATTCCCTCTAGAGGTTCAGGGTGAGTGAGAGATGCTTGTTGGTATTAGTTCAGGCTCACTTTAGCAATGCTCTATGAGTTATTACCACGTTGTAAACGGATTTTAACAAAGGAAGGAATGGAGCTGCTATTTTGACAAGTGGAGAAATTGAGCCAAATCGCAAATCGCGGTAAATTTCACGAGTGCGTAAATCGCGATTGCGGTAAAAGTATAAGGAGTAGAAAGTCGGTTCTAGGCTCGTTGGAAAGCTTTGATTCTAAGCTTTCAGAGGAAAGTTAAGAAACGGTTCCAGAGATACGGACGATTTAATAAAGGTAGATTTTCAGATTTAAAGTAAAACTCAAAATGACAGGTGACAGCTTGCAGCTGCAGAATTGACAGGTGACAGTTGTGCAGCTTTAGAATGACAGATGACAGGATTACTAGGGGGCAGTTCTACTTAGGTTAAAATAGTTTGGATTAGATTATTTTAACTAAGAGATTGGGTTCTGCACAGTTCTGGCGGATACTCACTCCTAATTTTGAAATGAATGTGCCTCGTCACGGATCTGGTCAACTTGACTGGACTTTGGGCGTTTCTGCTCACAGCGTCTGGGTCAACTCTGCTCTGCTGGTCTAGCCTCTCTGGATACAGCGGCCTCTGGTTCTGGATACTGCTCTGCTTTCCAGTCCGGATCAAGTGGATTCTGGATGCAACACTGCTTTCTGGGTACTGGCAAGAGTTCTTGGCAAAGAATTCAAACAGCTCGCCCGGCTGTTGAATAGTTTGCAAAAGATTTTGAGGCCTGCTGACAAATGCTGACTCCACCCTCCTTGGATGGTTTTGAGGCCAGCATGCAACAAATCCTGTTTGCTCAAGTTTTCGCCCAACAGATTTTGAACCCACAAAGCCACATGAATGTGTCTTCAAAGCACACGTCTTGTATTGGTGTTTTGCTTTCCATAGAATATTTCAATATTGTTTTTTGGGTAAAAGGTGCACACCTTTTATACATTGCCAGCAGTGTTCTAGGAACATCTCCTCTAGCAGGTTTTTTTTCTTCCGCGTTTTGAAACATTTTGAGAAAGACAATGCTAATTTCTATTTTAATTTTCTTTTATTAGTAAAGTAAAGTTGAATTAAAAGTGCATATTTCACTTTAGGAAACATTCAGTCCCTGTGCGTATTTTACTAATCCCCCACAATTTTTTCTGGATTTGAGCGCTATTGATGACATTTGAAGACCTGCCAAATTGCTTACTCAGACTGCCTCAGTACCTTTCCCGTAAACAAGCTTTGTTACGATTGAACTATCCTGCAGCAAAAGCACTTTGCCTTGTCTGGCCCATGGCCAGTCTCCTGCCTTACATCCTTGGAATGTGCGTTCACATTAGGTATGTTTGGATTACTTACCTGTGATCTTCATTAATCTTTGTCCTGCTCTTAAGTTTCACAGTACTTTCTTTTGCACTACCCATCTATACAAACGAGTCAGCTCACTCGGTCACCTACTTCAAAATAAGCCTCACTCCCGATATTGCTATAACCATAATATTAAAAGTTAAAATTCAGGCATTGAATCTCAGTTTATTTTATCCCCAGAGATATTAATGGCTACATTTGTTACATCAATTTCTGCAATGCAAATAAAGGTGCCCCTCGCATCTTTTGACACCCAGGTCCCCTCAAATCCCATACCATATAATCTCCTGATAAAACAGGTGGTTACTCTTGAAAGGGGTGTTAAGCGGCTTCACTTCAACACTACAGCTAAGTCAATGCCTAGTCTGGGATGCTGAGGGAAACCCTTATTGATATATTTTTAGGTCCAGTTCATGTACTCTGGATGACAACCCTTATATAACACCCCTCTCTTAGAATCCCCACTGAGCCAAGAAGTAGGTCTGTTTTTCAAATTTAAAAGGTTTATTTGAGAAATATAACAATATATATCTATCACACTTTTATAATAAATTAATATTGGATATCACACTTAAAATATGACAGTGATTAACAATGGATACTGTTCTACTGGTAACTGATTTGGTTACTTAGAAGTAGTATAGAGGATGAGGTAGCTGAAATGCTTTATGGTTTCAAAGAAATGCAAGGTGGAATAAATGCAGTACAGAAAATAAACTGATACGGTTTCACAAGAGATAATATGTTCACTTTTCCCCTGGTGGCAATTCACCCCCCCCCTATATGCAATGCAAGGAGATGGAAGTAACACACACAGTTTTCATGAATACAATCAAATACAATACGGAATTCAGTTCCCCCCCAGCAAGCTTAGAGGAAACAGGTAGAAGTTTGAAACACAGGCCCAACATGTTTTTAAATGTGATGGCAATGGATGGGAAAATGTGCTAACTGATTTTAATTCCCTCTAGAGGTTCAGGGTGAGTGAGAGATGCTTGTTGGTATTAGTTCAGGCTCACTTTAGCAATGCTCTATGAGTTATTACCACGTTGCAAACGGATTTTAACAAAGGAAGGAATGGAGCTGCTATTTTGACAAGTGGAGAAATTGAGCCAAATCGCAAATCGCGGTAAATTTCACGAGTGCGTAAATCGTGATTGCGGTAAAAGTATAAGGAGTCGGTTCTAGGCTCGTTGGAAAGCTTTGATTCTAAGCTTTCAGAGGAAAGTTAAAAAACGGTTCCAGAGATACGGACGATTTAATAAAGGTAGATTTTCAGATTTAAAGTAAAACTCAAAATGACAGGTGACAGCTTGCAGCTGCAGAATTGACAGGTGACAGTTGTGCAGCTTTAGAATGACAGATGACAGGATTACTAGGGGGCAGTTCTACTTAGGTTAAAATAGTTTGGATTAGATTATTTTAACTAAGAGATTGGGTTCTGCACAGTTCTGGTGGATACTCACTCCTAATTTTGAAATGAATGGGCCTCGTCACAGATCTGGTCAACTTGACTGGACTTCGGGCGTTTCTGCTCACAGCGTCTGGGTCAACTCTGCTCTGCTGGTCTAGCCTCTCTGGATACAGCAGCCTCTGGTTCTGGATACTGCTCTGCTTTCCAGTCCGGATAAAGTGGATTCTGGATGCAACACTGCTTTCTGGGTACTGGCAAGAGTTCTTGGCAAAGAATTCAAACAGCTCGCCCGGCTGTTGAATAGTTTGCAAAAGATTTTGAGGCCTGCTGACAAATGCTGACTCCACCCTCCTTGGATGGTTTTGAGGCCAGCATGCAACAAATCCTGTTTGCTCAAGTTTTCACCCAACAGATTTTGAACCCACAAAGCCACATGAATGTGTCTTCAAAGCACACGTCTTGTATTGGTGTTTTGCTTTCCATAGAATATTTCAATATTGTTTTTTGGGTAAAAGGTGCACACCTTTTATACATTGCCAGCAGTGTTCAAGGAACATCTCCTCTAGCAGGTTTTTTTTCTTCCGCGTTTCGAAACATTTTGAGAAAGACAATGCTAATTTCTATTTTAATTTTCTTTTATTAGTAAAGTAAAGTTGAATTAAAAGTGCATATTTCACTTTAGGAAACATTCAGTCCCTGTGCGTATTTTACTAATCCCCCACAATTTTTTCTGGATTTGAGCGCTATTGATGACATTTGAAGACCTGCCAAATTGCTTACTCAGACTGCCTCAGTACCTTTCCCGTAAACAAGCTTTGTTACGATTGAACTATCCTGCAGCAAAAGCACTTTGCCTTGTCTGGCCCATGGCCAGTCTCCTGCCTTACATCCTTGGAATGTGCAGTCACATTAGGTATGTTTGGATTACTTACCTGTGATCTTCATTAATCTTTGTCCTGCTCTTAAGTTTCACAGTACTTTCTTTTGCACTACCCATCTATACAAACGAGTCAGCTCACTCGGTCACCTACTTCAAAATAAGCCTCACTCCCGATATTGCTATAACCATAATATTAACAGTTAAAATTCAGGCATTGAATCTCAGTTTATTTGATCCCCACAGATATTAATGGCTACATTTGTTACATCAATTTCTGCAATGCAAATAAAGGTGCCCCTCGCATCTTTTGACACCCAGGTCCCCTCAAATCCCATACCATATAATCTCCTGATAAAACAGGTGGTTACTCTTGAAAGGGGTGTTAAGCGGCTTCACTTCAACACTACAGCTAAGTCAATGCCTAGTCTGGGATGCTGAGGGAAACCCTTATTGATATATTTTTAGGTCCAGTTCATGTACTCTGGATGACAACCCTTATATAACACCCCTCTCTTAGAATCCTCCTGACCCCACTGAGCCAAGAAGTAGGTCTGTTTTTCAAATTTAAAAGGTTTATTTGAGAAATATAACAATATATATCTATCACACTTTTATAATAAATTAATATTGGATATCACACTTAAAATATGACAGTGATTAACAATGGATAATGTTCTACTGGTAACTGATTTGGTTACTTAGAAGTAGTATAGAGGATGAGGTAGCTGAAATGCTTTATGGTTTCAAAGAAATGCAAGGTGGAATAAATGCAGTACAGAAAATAAACTGATACGGTTTCACAAGCGATAATATGTTCACTTTTCCCCTGGTGGCAATTCACCCCCCCCCCCCCTATATGCAATGCAAGGAGATGGAAGTAACACACACAGTCTTCAGGAATACAATCAAATACAATACGGAATTCAGTTCCCCCCCAGCAAGCTTAGAGGAAACAGGTAGAAGTTTGAAACACAGGCCCAAAATGCTTTTAAATGTGATGGCAATGGATGGGAAAATGTGCTAACTGATTTTAATTCCCTCTAGAGGTTCAGGGTGAGTGAGAGATGCTTGTTGGTTTTAGTTCAGGCTCACTTTAGCAATGCTCTATGAGTTATTACCATGTTGCAAACGGATTTTAACAAAGGAAGGAATGGAGCTGCTATTTTGACAAGTGGAGAAATTGAGCCAAATCGCAAATCGCGGTAAATTTCACGAGTGCGTAAATCGTGATTGCGGTAAAAGTATAAGGAGTAGAAAGTCGGTTCTAGGCTCGTTGGAAAGCTTTGATTCTAAGCTTTCAGAGGAAAGTTAAAAAACGGTTCCAGAGATACGGACGATTTAATAAAGGTAGATTTTCAGATTTAAAGTAAAACTCAAAATGATAGGTGACAGCTTGCAGCTGCATAATTGACAGGTGACAGTTGTGCAGCTTTAGAATGACAGATGACAGGATTACTAGGGGGCAGTTCTACTTAGGTTAAAATAGTTTGGATTAGATTATTTTAACTAAGAGATTGGGTTCTGCACAGTTCTGGCGGATACTCACTCCTAATTTTGAAATGAATGGGCCTCGTCACGGATCTGGTCAACTTGACTGGACTTCGGGCGGTTCTGCTCACAGCGTCTGGGTCAACTCTGCTCTGCTGGTCTAGCCTCTCTGGATACAGCGGCCTCTGGTTCTGGATACTGCTCTGCTTTCCAGTCCGGATCAAGTGGATTCTGGATGCAACACTGCTTTCTGGGTACTGGCAAGAGTTCTTGGCAAAGAATTCAAACAGCTCACCCGGCTGTTGAATAGTTTGCAAAAGATTTTGAGGCCTGCTGACAAATGCTGACTCCACCCTCCTTGGATGGTTTTGAGGCCAGAATGCAACAAATCCCGTTTGCTCAAGTTTTCGCCCAACAGATTTTGAACCCACAAAGCCACATGAATGTGTCTTCAAAGCACACGTCTTGTATTGGTGTTTTGCTTTCCATAGAATATTTCAATATTATTTTTTGGGTAAAAGGTGCACACCTTTTATACATTGCCAGCAGTGTTCTAGGAACATCTCCTCTAGCAGGTTTTTTTTCTTCCGCGTTTTGAAACATTTTGAGAAAGACAATGCTAATTTCTATTTTAATTTTCTTTTATTAGTAAAGTAAAGTTGAATTAAAAGTGCATATTTCACTTTAGGAAACATTCAGTCCCTGTGCGTATTTTACTAATCCCCCACAATTTTTTCTGGATTTGAGCGCTATTGATGACATTTGAAGACCTGCCAAATTGCTTACTCAGACTGCCTCAGTACCTTTCCCGTAAACAAGCTTTGTTACGATTGAACTATCCTGCAGCAAAAGCACTTTGCCTTGTCTGGCCCATGGCCAGTCTCCTGCCTTACATCCTTGGAATGTGCGGTCACATTAGGTATGTTTGGATTACTTACCTGTGATCTTCATTAATCTTTGTCCTGCTCTTAAGTTTCACAGTACTTTCTTTTGCACTACCCATCTATACAAACGAGTCAGCTCACTCGGTCACCTACTTCAAAATAAGCCTCACTCCCATATTGCTATAACCATAATATTAACAGTTAAAATTCAGGCATTGAATCTCAGTTTATTTGATCCCCACAGATATTAATGGCTACATTTGTTACATCAATTTCTGCAATGCAAAAAAGGTGCCCCTCGCATCTTTCGACACCCAGGTCCCCTCAAATCCCAAACCATATAATCTCCTGATAAAACAGGTGGTTACTCTTGAAAGGGGTGTTAAGCGGCTTCACTTCAACACTACAGCTAAGTCAATGCCTAGTCTGGGATGCTGAGGGAAACCCTTATTGATATATTTTTAGGTCCAGTTCATGTACTTGGATGACAACCCTTATATAACACCCCTCTCTTAGAATCCCCCTGACCCCACTGAGCCAAGAAGTAGGTCTGTTTTTCAAATTTAAAAGGTTTATTTGAGAAATATAACTATATATATCTATCACACTTTTATAATAAATTAATATTGGATATCACACTTAAAATATGACAGTGATTAACAATGGATAATGTTCTACTGGTAACTGATTTGGTTACTTAGAAGTAGTATAGAGGATGAGGTAGCTGAAATGCTTTATGGTTTCAAAGAAATGCAAGGTGGAATAAATGCAGTACAGAAAATAAACTGATACGGTTTCACAAGAGATAATATGTTCACTTTTCCCCTGGTGGCAATTCACCCCCCCCCCTATATGCAATGCAAGGAGATGGAAGTAACACACACAGTCTTCAGGAATACAATCAAATACAATACGGAATTCAGTTCCCCCCCAGCAAGCTTAGAGGAAACAGGTAGAAGTTTGAAACACAGGCCCAAAATGCTTTTAAATGTGATGGCAATGGATGGGAAAATGTGCTAACTGATTTTAATTCCCTCTAGAGGTTCAGGGTGAGTGAGAGATGCTTGTTGGTTTTAGTTCAGGCTCACTTTAGCAATGCTCTATGAGTTATTACCATGTTGCAAACGGATTTTAACAAAGGAAGGAATGGAGCTGCTATTTTGACAAGTGGAGAAATTGAGCCAAATCGCAAATCGCGGTAAATTTCACGAGTGCGTAAATCGTGATTGCGGTAAAAGTATAAGGAGTAGAAAGTCGGTTCTAGGCTCGTTGGAAAGCTTTGATTCTAAGCTTTCAGAGGAAAGTTAAAAAACGGTTCCAGAGATACGGACGATTTAATAAAGGTAGATTTTCAGATTTAAAGTAAAACTCAAAATGACAGGTGACAGCTTGCAGCTGCATAATTGACAGGTGACAGTTGTGCAGCTTTAGAATGACAGATGACAGGATTACTAGGGGGCAGTTCTACTTAGGTTAAAATAGTTTGGATTAGATTATTTTAACTAAGAGATTGGGTTCTGCACAGTTCTGGCGGATACTCACTCCTAATTTTGAAATGAATGGGCCTCGTCACGGATCTGGTCAACTTGACTGGACTTCGGGCGGTTCTGCTCACAGCGTCTGGGTCAACTCTGCTCTGCTGGTCTAGCCTCTCTGGATACAGCGGCCTCTGGTTCTGGATACTGCTCTGCTTTCCAGTCCGGATCAAGTGGATTCTGGATGCAACACTGCTTTCTGGGTACTGGCAAGAGTTCTTGGCAAAGAATTCAAACAGCTCACCCGGCTGTTGAATAGTTTGCAAAAGATTTTGAGGCCTGCTGACAAATGCTGACTCCACCCTCCTTGGATGGTTTTGAGGCCAGCATGCAACAAATCCCGTTTGCTCAAGTTTTCGCCCAACAGATTTTGAACCCACAAAGCCACATGAATGTGTCTTCAAAGCACACGTCTTGTATTGGTGTTTTGCTTTCCATAGAATATTTCAATATTATTTTTTGGGTAAAAGGTGCACACCTTTTATACATTGCCAGCAGTGTTCTAGGAACATCTCCTCTAGCAGGTTTTTTTTCTTTCGCGTTTTGAAACATTTTGAGAAAGACAATGCTAATTTCTATTTTAATTTTCTTTTATTAGTAAAGTAAAGTTGAATTAAAAGTGCATATTTCACTTTAGGAAACATTCAGTCCCTGTGCGTATTTTACTAATCCCCCACAATTTTTTCTGGATTTGAGCGCTATTGATGACATTTGAAGACCTGCCAAATTGCTTACTCAGACTGCCTCAGTACCTTTCCCGTAAACAAGCTTTGTTACGATTGAACTATCCTGCAGCAAAAGCACTTTGCCTTGTCTGGCCCATGGCCAGTCTCCTGCCTTACATCCTTGGAATGTGCGGTCACATTAGGTATGTTTGGATTACTTACCTGTGATCTTCATTAATCTTTGTCCTGCTCTTAAGTTTCACAGTACTTTCTTTTGCACTACCCATCTATACAAACGAGTCAGCTCACTCGGTCACCTACTTCAAAATAAGCCTCACTCCCATATTGCTATAACCATAATATTAACAGTTAAAATTCAGGCATTGAATCTCAGTTTATTTGATCCCCACAGATATTAATGGCTACATTTGTTACATCAATTTCTGCAATGCAAAAAAGGTGCCCCTCGCATCTTTCGACACCCAGGTCCCCTCAAATCCCAAACCATATAATCTCCTGATAAAACAGGTGGTTACTCTTGAAAGGGGTGTTAAGCGGCTTCACTTCAACACTACAGCTAAGTCAATGCCTAGTCTGGGATGCTGAGGGAAACCCTTATTGATATATTTTTAGGTCCAGTTCATGTACTTGGATGACAACCCTTATATAACACCCCTCTCTTAGAATCCCCCTGACCCCACTGAGCCAAGAAGTAGGTCTGTTTTTCAAATTTAAAAGGTTTATTTGAGAAATATAACTATATATATCTATCACACTTTTATAATAAATTAATATTGGATATCACACTTAAAATATGACAGTGATTAACAATGGATAATGTTCTACTGGTAACTGATTTGGTTACTTAGAAGTAGTATAGAGGATGAGGTAGCTGAAATGCTTTATGGTTTCAAAGAAATGCAAGGTGGAATAAATGCAGTACAGAAAATAAACTGATACGGTTTCACAAGAGATAATATGTTCACTTTTCCCCTGGTGGCAATTCACCCCCCCCTATATGCAATGCAAGGAGATGGAAGTAACACACACAGTCTTCAGGAATACAATCAAATACAATACGGGATTCAGTTCCCCCCCAGCAAGCTTAGAGGAAACAGGTAGAAGTTTGAAACACAGGCCCAAAATGTTTTTAAATGTGATGGCAATGGATGGGAAAATGTGCTAACTGATTTTAATTCCCTCTAGAGGTTCAGGGTGAGTGAGAGATGCTTGTTGGTATTAGTTCAGGCTCACTTTAGCAATGCTCTATGAGTTATTACCACGTTGCAAACGGATTTTAACAAAGGAAGGAATGGAGCTGCTATTTTGACAAGTGGAGAAATTGAGCCAAATCGCAAATCGCGGTAAATTTCACGAGTGCGTAAATCGCGATTGCGGTAAAAGTATAAGGAGTAGAAAGTCGGTTCTAGGCTCGTTGGAAAGCTTTGATTCTAAGCTTTCAGAGGAAAGTTAAAAAACGGTTCCAGAGATACGGACGATTTAATAAAGGTAGATTTTCAGATTTAAAGTAAAACTCAAAATGACAGGTGACAGCTTGCAGCTGCATAATTGACAGGTGACAGTTGTGCAGCTTTAGAATGACAGATGACAGGATTACTAGGGGGCAGTTCTACTTAGGTTAAAATAGTTTGGATTAGATTATTTTAACTAAGAGATTGGGTTCTGCACAGTTCTGGCGGATACTCACTCCTAATTTTGAAATGAATGGGCCTCGTCACGGATCTGGTCAACTTGACTGGACTTCGGGCGGTTCTGCTCACAGCGTCTGGGTCAACTCTGCTCTGCTGGTCTAGCCTCTCTGGATACAGCGGCCTCTGGTTCTGGATACTGCTCTGCTTTCCAGTCCGGATCAAGTGGATTCTGGATGCAACACTGCTTTCTGGGTACTGGCAAGAGTTCTTGGCAAAGAATTCAAACAGCTCACCCGGCTGTTGAATAGTTTGCAAAAGATTTTGAGGCCTGCTGACAAATGCTGACTCCACCCTCCTTGGATGGTTTTGAGGCCAGCATGCAACAAATCCCGTTTGCTCAAGTTTTCGCCCAACAGATTTTGAACCCACAAAGCCACATGAATGTGTCTTCAAAGCACACGTCTTGTATTGGTGTTTTGCTTTCCATAGAATATTTCAATATTATTTTTTGGGTAAAAGGTGCACACCTTTTATACATTGCCAGCAGTGTTCTAGGAACATCTCCTCTAGCAGGTTTTTTTTCTTTCGCGTTTTGAAACATTTTGAGAAAGACAATGCTAATTTCTATTTTAATTTTCTTTTATTAGTAAAGTAAAGTTGAATTAAAAGTGCATATTTCACTTTAGGAAACATTCAGTCCCTGTGCGTATTTTACTAATCCCCCACAATTTTTTCTGGATTTGAGCGCTATTGATGACATTTGAAGACCTGCCAAATTGCTTACTCAGACTGCCTCAGTACCTTTCCCGTAAACAAGCTTTGTTACGATTGAACTATCCTGCAGCAAAAGCACTTTGCCTTGTCTGGCCCATGGCCAGTCTCCTGCCTTACATCCTTGGAATGTGCGGTCACATTAGGTATGTTTGGATTACTTACCTGTGATCTTCATTAATCTTTGTCCTGCTCTTAAGTTTCACAGTACTTTCTTTTGCACTACCCATCTATACAAACGAGTCAGCTCACTCGGTCACCTACTTCAAAATAAGCCTCACTCCCATATTGCTATAACCATAATATTAACAGTTAAAATTCAGGCATTGAATCTCAGTTTATTTGATCCCCACAGATATTAATGGCTACATTTGTTACATCAATTTCTGCAATGCAAAAAAGGTGCCCCTCGCATCTTTCGACACCCAGGTCCCCTCAAATCCCAAACCATATAATCTCCTGATAAAACAGGTGGTTACTCTTGAAAGGGGTGTTAAGCGGCTTCACTTCAACACTACAGCTAAGTCAATGCCTAGTCTGGGATGCTGAGGGAAACCCTTATTGATATATTTTTAGGTCCAGTTCATGTACTTGGATGACAACCCTTATATAACACCCCTCTCTTAGAATCCCCCTGACCCCACTGAGCCAAGAAGTAGGTCTGTTTTTCAAATTTAAAAGGTTTATTTGAGAAATATAACTATATATATCTATCACACTTTTATAATAAATTAATATTGGATATCACACTTAAAATATGACAGTGATTAACAATGGATAATGTTCTACTGGTAACTGATTTGGTTACTTAGAAGTAGTATAGAGGATGAGGTAGCTGAAATGCTTTATGGTTTCAAAGAAATGCAAGGTGGAATAAATGCAGTACAGAAAATAAACTGATACGGTTTCACAAGAGATAATATGTTCACTTTTCCCCTGGTGGCAATTCACCCCCCCCTATATGCAATGCAAGGAGATGGAAGTAACACACACAGTCTTCAGGAATACAATCAAATACAATACGGGATTCAGTTCCCCCCCAGCAAGCTTAGAGGAAACAGGTAGAAGTTTGAAACACAGGCCCAAAATGTTTTTAAATGTGATGGCAATGGATGGGAAAATGTGCTAACTGATTTTAATTCCCTCTAGAGGTTCAGGGTGAGTGAGAGATGCTTGTTGGTATTAGTTCAGGCTCACTTTAGCAATGCTCTATGAGTTATTACCACGTTGCAAACGGATTTTAACAAAGGAAGGAATGGAGCTGCTATTTTGACAAGTGGAGAAATTGAGCCAAATCGCAAATCGCGGTAAATTTCACGAGTGCGTAAATCGCGATTGCGGTAAAAGTATAAGGAGTAGAAATTCGGTTCTAGGCTCGTTGGAAAGCTTTGATTCTAAGCTTTCAGAGGAAAGTTAAAAAACGGTTCCAGAGATACGGACGATTTAATAAAGGTAGATTTTCAGATTTAAAGTAAAACTCAAAATGACAGGTGACAGCTTGCAGCTGCAGAATTGACAGGTGACAGTTGTGCAGCTTTAGAATGACAGATGACAGGATTACTAGGGGGCAGTTCTACTTAGGTTAAAATAGTTTGGATTAGATTATTTTAACTAAGAGATTGGGTTCTGCACAGTTCTGGCGGATACTCACTCCTAATTTTGAAATGAATGGGCCTCGTCACGGATCTGGTCAACTTGACTGGACTTCGGGCGTTTCTGCTCACAGCGTCTGGGTCAACTCTGCTCTGCTGGTCTAGCCTCTCTGGATACAGCGGCCTCTGGTTCTGGATACTGCTCTGCTTTCCAGTCCGGATCAAGTGGATTCTGGATGCAACACTGCTTTCTGGGTACTGGCAAGAGTTCTTGGCAAAGAATTCAAACAGCTCGCCCGGCTGTTGAATAGTTTGCAAAAGATTTTGAGGCCTGCTGACAAATACTTTTGCTTGCAGTGTGCCTTCTTGGTTCAAAGTTCTGTAGTCTCTGTTTAGCTTGGAAGTCTAAGTGTTGGATCTCTGGATGTGAAGTCGTCGGTCAGCATGCTCCGCAGCAAATGGAATTGAATCTCTCTACCTGTCCCAGCAGTCTCTTTTTATGTGTTTTGGAAGTGGGTGTGTGCGTGGCATAACAGAGCCTGCCCCTCTCTACTTGTCGTTGCCCCAATTCTCCCCTCTCCCATGATTGGGGGAAGGAAATGGATTGTCATCATGATGAGGTCTGTTTATGGGTCAGAGGATCCTCCCCTGGTCAATTTGCCCACAAATCTATATTTGATTCAAATACATATTTCCCAGATACACAATTTGTTGAAATTGCATGTACACATTATATATTCCTTATGGTCCATGCGTGTCCGCCTCTGATCTTCCTGGGGACTTGCATTCAAAAATGACAACATTTTGCGCTTTTTTACTGGTTTAACAATATCGGACATTTACCAAAAATTACACAAAGGTGCGCAAGGAGTATGGACATTAATTGATGAAGTGTCAGATTTTTATCATGCAGACATTTGGAGTAAGACCCTATTTTCCGCTAGCAACCCCCCAGAATACACCACAGGGTCCTAACACCTCTTAAAATGTGCACAGAAAAATCACAAGAATAATGATATTACTTATATAATTCTGACAAGTCCGCACTATGAGTTATCTATCTTTTTAAAATTATGCTCTGGCCCAGATGGGTGTGGTTTAGGTTCCAAAGCACATGGGGGAAGCTTCTGTCTGCCCCTGCCTCCAGCTCGGGTGGCTCCCAGAGGCACTTCTCCTCCCACTTCTCCCAAGAGGAAGCCACTTTACGGCCCCCCCAATATAACATTTGCCTGAGTCCAGGACAAGGCTTTGTGCAACCTCCTGCAGGTGCCCCTCCCCTAATTTAATCAGAGAGGTGTCAACTCCTTTTGGTGGGGAAGCAGGATGCAGCTAGGCCTGGGAAGAGTCGCTGAGCAGGTTTCTCCTGTCAGGGGTAGTTGTCAGGCAGAATTCAGCTAAATGTCACTTTAGTTCCCAGTTTAAATCAAACTTACAATTTTTACATGTACATTAAATAATTACTTCCTTCAAGTCATTTCAGAATATAGTTTTACATTGTATCCACCTCTTAGCAAGTCTTTCCTTGGCCTGGTTTGGGTTCCTCTGTTACACAAAAGTCTGGTGGTTTTAAAACGCCGGCTTTCTGATAGTGGTGAGTACCGGTATTGCATCCATTGCTGGGATCTGTCTTGAATTACTGCATTTCAATAGAGTGGTCTTTTGCTTGATAGTATAGGACCCTTGCTTAACATTGTTTTGATGGCATCCTTACAGTAGAGTGGTGATGTGGAACCCCCTACAAGAAGGTTGTATCTTTGGAGTGGTCTTGTGCCAACTGCGCAGTTCTCCTGGATTCTGGCGTGAATGTGGGCGGCGATAGCTCATCCCCACATCGACCCAGTCTATTGATTTAGTTTGCTCTGGGATAGAATAATGGGCGGTGACAGCTCATCCCCACATCTACCCAGTCTAAGGATTCAACATGGGTCAAAATCCTTGACAGGGGTTAGCCCCTTTCCAAAGTACAAGCAGTAGAACAGTATGGCACACAACATGGATAGAAGGGTTCTTGCTCAGACCTAATGTAATAATATTGCCATGGGCTGAGCACCTGATAACCCTGGTGCAGAAACTACGTACACCTGGGAGTTCTGGACAGCAAGGTTGGAAACCCACCGAAGGACGGCATATGGCAAGGAAGTGAGCAAAAAAGATGAGTTTTCTCTGCGCGTTTCTGAATGTTGAATGTTCGGCATGCATAGTCGGCGAAAGCTGATCCATATTAGTCGACCTGGCATGTGGAGCCTGTGCTGACCATGCTGACATTTTTAAAAGTGAGATACGTCCAAAAGGATGAGGTTCACTAAGTAAATTGAGTAGGCTTAACTTGCCATTTTTTACTGTCAGTAATTATGAGTTGGCCTGTTGAAGGTTTTATTAATAAATATGTATTATAACTAACTAGTTCTGCCATTAACCTTCCTTCTTTTAAAGGCCTATTTTTATAATTATTTTTAATTATTTGTCTGGCTGATAAAATCAACCTTTCAAATACAGTACAAAATATATATATAAACATTCTTAATCATTTCAATATGTATATACATTGTCAATTATTTCAATTATATTCAATCTTAAATTCAAATTCAATTAAACATTGATGGTTATACGATTTACAAAACTTACTTGTTTCATGATAACTTGATTTTCAATGTTATCTCTCAAAAATATCCATAAAGCTTAAATCATATTATGGTTAAAACAATACAAATATGTTCTGTGTTCTAGGATTAAAATTCCCAATGATCTGGTATAACATTCAAGTTACGTTTAGTGTTGTCCGACAAATCAAAAATCATATTATGGTTAAAACAATATACATATGTTCTGTGTTCTAGGATTAAAATTCCCAATGATCAGGTATTGCATTCAAGTTACTACTTAAATTTAGTGTTATCCGACAATAGAATGGAATCTAGATAATGTATTATTGCAACCCTAATCGCTAGTTTTTTGCTTGTGAAACTCCTGTGCCAAATCTCGTCTAAATTCATTGGCATGTACAGACAAAGCAGATTACTGAAATAGAATTGTCTCATCACAGTTAAAGCTGGACATACCACTATCAAATGCTGTAATGTTTCTTGACAAATTATGTTATGGCAAAATCGGCAATGGTCTAACTCATTAGGCAGAATTCCTCGTTTTAACATTACTTCTGTTGTATGTAAAAGATTGAGCATGAATCACAAATATTGGTGTCTATTATAAGGTGAGGGAAACTTTACCAAATAGTCAGCCATTACTCGAAGTTTTTTTGATCCAAATAGCTGTGCATTTAAAGTCTTTGTCGGTATTACATTTTGCCCTATTGCAAATCCAGTCATGTTGGTATAGTTTCAGCTTGGCTCGATCTAGGTTTCTTAACAAAATTTCTAAAGTTATGGATGCATCAGATAACGCATCCAATACACAGCTTCTCCATTTGTATGGAAACGCCTGACTTGAGGCAACAAGATGGTCTGCTACTACACTAGAATGTTATTGTTCGCCAAACCCAATAAGCATTTACGAAATAGACTACACATTTTCCATATTAATTGCACAAAGAGTGATACTAAGCCCAATTCAAACCGAATTATTGAGAGCGGGGAGCATTTTGGTAATTTTAGCACAGATTTCCAGAATCAAGCTTCATATATATCCCAAATCTTGCGCTTCATCGCTATCTTAGTTGCAGCACCATACAATAAAATTGGAACCACTTTATAGAGTAATTGGCGATCGATGGAATCAAAGGCCACCCAGAAATCAATGAATGCCAAATACAATGGCTGGTATTGGGGGGCACAATGAGATTTTAGCATGTTTAGGGTTACGATATTTGGGGAAGTCCTTAGACCAGAGACAAATCCTGCTTAAAAAGGATCTCTTTTTCTTAGATTAGTGACCCACTTGTTCAAATCCCTCAGGACTATACGATTAAAGATTTCCCCAGGGGCATCTAGGAGGGCAATAGGACTGTACATTGCTGGGTCGCACCTATCACCCTTCTTATATACTGGCAGGATACTAGAGTGTTTCCACGACTGAGGTAAGATTTGTGTACGGTTGATATTATTAAACATGTTATATAATATATCAGACCATATTTCAGGATGTTGTTTTAGAGTGTAATTCGAGAGGCCATCAGGCCCAGGGGCCCTCGACTGACTTGCTATGTTTACATAATACAGTATATACTCTTTGTCAAAATCTAAAGAAAAGTTGTCATCTCTGAGTTGTACTCAGGCAACATGAATTTTCAGGTGCTGAATATATGTTCATGTAGTGTTTGACCCATGCCTGTTCTGTTAAATTATTCGATTGCAAAACAATTTGATGCCTTGATGTCCACTGATTAATAATGTCCCAAATTTGGCATGTATTTTTCCCGCTAATACACTCAACATTCTGGACCCATCATTTTGGTATATGGCTGCCTTGTGATTTTGTAGCTAATTCTTGTGTCTGGTTTTCAGTTGTGTTAACACAGCTCCTCTGACGTCTAATGGAAGTTTCAAGGCTTGACATTTCTTTGAGTGAAACACTGTTTTTGCTATTTGAACATCCTTATTAAATGCATGTAACTTTGGTGCTCTCGTTATCATCTGTCTGTTAGATTTACATTGAAACATTTGCATCAGATCATGATAAACAATTTCTTGATGTTGTCCCACATTGACTTTATGTAATTCCAATGCACAAAATTGGTTAAATCTTTTCAAAGATGTTTCATTCTTTCGTAATCTGTTGCATCCAATATTAACTGTTAGAAGTTTTGCTGGGCATTTACCTCCAGGGTCATTCTCTGTTTCCATTATATTCCAACTCATTAGCAAAACATTATGATCACTCAGATCTGTAACATTAATACACATTTTGGTAATTTCTGTGATAAGGGCTTGATTCACATACATGTAGTCAATAATGGCTGAAGTCTTACCTCTGTGCCATGTGGGTTGTGGAGTTATGTCATCTATAAAAGTTCCATTCAGCATCTGAAGACTTTGAGATTCAAAAAAATGGTTCCATAATGTCAATCTACTAGTATTCCTGTATGTGCCCAGAAAATGCAGATTTAGGTCTCCTGCTATAATTACATGGAGTATAGTTTTGTCAAGACATATTAGGTCCATCAAACCATTCAAGTCTCTCATGAAGGAATAATCCGAAATTCCAACAGGGTTCCAATATGTGTTTATCAAAGCGTATGAGGAACCGCCAGCCTGGAGCTTTATCATCTGCAAAAACGGATTGGGAAAAATCCAATTTTCTGTTTTGAGTGATACATTTTGTTTAACAGCACTAAGTAACCCAGATGTTGGTCTTCCATGACTAGCTTTCTGAGCTGGATTTAAATATAGATGATGTGTATCCCAAATCGGAGGAGTGGTTAGCCAGGTCTCTTGCAGGATGACTACATCAAGGTTCTGTATATTGGCGGTGGAATTATTTACGAGATGATGGAACCCTCTTATATTCCAACTAATGAGAGAGACTGGGATTCAGTTTACAGATTGGTCTAGTTAATGAACAATCTGATTGTGATGACATGAGCAGGTTTTTTTTGACAGATGCTCTTGAGTCTGATTCTACATTGTTTGTAATATTCCGCCCATGATTGACAGCGGAGGGCAAAGAATTGGAGTGAGGAGTTATGAGATTGTTTGTTTGTTTGTTTATTTGTTTATTTGGTATAGTGCAGAACCAAACCCGAAAGGGTAGCTGGGCGCAAGCAGTGCAAGATTACTTGAGAACTTAGTTACAGAAGACATACAGTTTATACAGTTCACATTGGATACAGTTTATGCAGTTCACCTAGGTCAGAGGTAAGTGTACAGGGAAAGCAAAAAAAGAAAGGAAAAGTGCAGAGCTATAGTTCAGTCTAGTTGATCGAATGTCGTTCACCTAGTTACAGACGTCTAGTGTCTATGTAGGAGGGGGAAGTCGAGCTAAAAGTCATTGGCACGAATCCAAGTAAGGACTTTTCGCCTGAAGCTAGAGTAGGATTGGTCCATTCTGAGATCCAAAGGGAGTTTGTTCCAAGTTTGCGCAGCTATGACTGGGAATCTAGAGCCGCCAGCTGTACTCTTTTTGTATCTAGGCATCACTAAGGTAAAGGCATTGGTCGATCTAGTGGGGCGGTTTGAAGTTCTCTTGTGGATTCTGTTAGCCAGGTAGGGGGGGGCTATGTTGTTAAGACATTTGGATGTGAGGGAGAGTATTTTGAGGGTGATCCTGTCTTTGATTTTTAGCCAGTGGATTTTTTTCCTAGAGGTGGAGATGTGAGCTCTATTAGGAATATTTAAAGCTACTCTGATAGCGTTATTTTGGAGAGTTTGTAATTTGTCAAGGATATACTTGTTAGATCCTGCATAGAGGGCATTGCAGTAATCCAGCTTGGATATGATGAGGGCATTAGCTAATGTGATGCAGCTAGTCTCAGTTAGAAATGGTCTGCATGCTCGGATCAATTTGCAAGTATATGCAGTGGAGGATGCTAGAGAGTTTGTTTGTTTTTTGAAGGTGAGCGCTGAGTCGAGATAGACCCCGAGGGTTTTGACTACAGGCATCACTTTGATGACGTTATTGTCGATGTTAAATGCAGCATAGATAGGGTCAAGTTTTTTGATGGCCAGCGCTGAGCCAAGGATCAATTGCTCCGTCTTGTCGTCGTTCAAGCAGAGGCCATGGGATGCCATCCAGGCCTGAATGAGGAGATATATCTTATTTACTAAGGCCGTGTCTTCCAAAAAGTTTCCCGAAAGGGGGATTAGAATCTGAGTGTCATCTGCGTAGTTAGTGTAGACAACACCCAGTCTGTCCAACTTATCAAACAAGGGCTTAGTAAAGATGTTATACATCGTTGGAGAAACACATGATCCTTGGGGAACACCGCATGAAGCTTGTATGGGATCAGCGGCTGCTAGGGGGGAGAAGACTCTCATTGTCCGGTTTGCAAGTAAGGATTGTACCCAGGTTATGGCATCACTTGAGAAATGAGCGGCCGAGCTTAGGTGATTGCATAAGACTGCAT
Organism: Ambystoma mexicanum; assembly: GCF_040938575.1. Taxonomy (NCBI): domain Eukaryota; kingdom Metazoa; phylum Chordata; class Amphibia; order Caudata; family Ambystomatidae; genus Ambystoma; species Ambystoma mexicanum. The sequence continues at coordinate 500,221,294 of NC_090937.1, forward strand.
GATCTACCAAGTCGAATGCCGCAGATAGGTCAAGGAGGAGTAGCATAGCTGATTTACCATTGTCCTTCAACTCGTCAATTTGGGTCTTGAGCTCAATCAAGGCTGTTTCAGTACCATGAAGGGGACGGAAGCCAGATTGCCGTGATCCTAGTAAATTGTTAGTTTCTAAGTAGTCCTGGATTTGCAGGTATGCTACTCTGTCAATGATTTTAAGTAGGAATGGGACGGTAGTGATAGGTCTGTAGTTAGTTGGTATTGCAGGGTCAAGTGTTTGTTTTTTTAGCAAGGGAAGCACCCAGGATTGTTTGAGGTTGTTAGGTACTATATTAGACTTAAAGGATGCATTGATGAGTTTCGAAATGAAAGGTGCTAGGTCTCGAGCTGCATCTTTTATAATTTGGGCCGGACAGTTGTCTCCTTTACAATTGGACGGCTTTAGAGATAGTATGATTTTTTCTGTCTCCAGTATGGATATTTTTCTGAAACTAAATAGGTGAGGGGTGTTAGATTGGTTTGGGAGAAGCTGTGGTTGCAGTGTGGGTTCTGTTGGCAGGAGCAAGGAGGCTTTTTTGTTCGCAATTTTAGATTGGAGCAAGCTCATTTTGCCCACCAGGGCATTTTGTATATTAATGCACCAGGGTTTATTTTTAGGAATGTTGTCAGGTGGGGTTATGGGTGATTCCATTTCACGGAGGATGGAAAATAATTCCTTAGTGTCTGATTTGGCTTTAGAGATTCTATCATTGAAGGTATTTCTTTTAGTACTTATGATTTCCTTTTTATACTGTTTGGCGAGGGTAGCTAATTTAGTTTTGTTCTCGTCAGTGGGTGAGTGTTGCCAGATTGACTGCAGCTTTCGTTTTTGGATTCTAAGGTCTTTCAAGTGTGGCGTGAACCAGTTGTTCAGGTGGCAGAGTTGTTTGCTTTTACGCAGCTTGGTAGGGGCAACCAAGTCAAGTGCCTTGATCATAGTACTGTTGTAGGCTTCTACTAGCGACGTGGGGTCTGTAATGTTGTCTAAATTATTAAGAGCGGGGAGAAGGTGGGGTAGGAGTTGTTCTACTGTGATATCTTTTTTACTTCTGGTGGGGAGTGGCGGGGCCATGAGTATAGGTTTAGGTCGGATAAGGTCTAGTGAGGCATTGAATACAATTAAGTGGTGGTCGGTCCAGGATTGCGGTATTATGTTGGTAATGTTGATGTTACAGTTCCGATCAGCAACCCAATCTAAGGTTCTACCTTTGGCATGAGTGGGAGAGGAGACTTTTTGTGTTAGGGCGTAGTCATTCAGTAGTGAGGCGACAGATAGGGCATGTTTGTCGTTGCTGTCATTAAAGCCCAGGTTAAGGTCTCCCAGTAATAGTATTTGAGCGTGGTCTTTAGTATTGTTAGTTATGATACTAGTTAGGTCGTCTTCGAAGGTTCCTAATGGTCCAGGTGGTCTGTAGATGACATGCATGGTGAGAGTCCGGTTACAAGAGAGGTGTAATTTGGCAGTAAGGAGTTCACAAGATGGGAATATTAGGGTAGTAGCTAATTTAATAGGTAAGGTAGATTTATGAATGATAGCTAGGCCGCCACCTTTAGTGTTGGGTCTATCGACTCTTAGTAGTTGGTAGCCGTCAGGTATAGCTAGCATGATGGCAGGGCCAGCCGCATCATGGAGCCATGTTTCGGTTATGACTAGTAAGTCTAAGTTTTCATTAGTTAGGGTGTCCGAGATCTCAGTCGCATGGGCGACCATGGATCTTGCATTAATGAGAGATCCAATTATTGATAGGGTACTGGTTAGTTGAGTCGAGGGTGGTTGTTTGTTTTTGGTGGGGGCATCTCTTTGTGATGGTGGCTGGTTAGTAGTTATAGGAGCGGGGTGGGGAGTGGTAGATTTGGGGTATTGCGAGCGTTTGTTTGCTAGATCGATATAGCCTCTATAATTGTGGTAAGAAGATGGTTCATGAAGACAGGACAGTCTTGCCCTCAGTCTCATGTTTCTGTCCTTAGCAGGGTATGAGTCTGTGGATGCAAGTGCCATGGTGGTAAGAAGGCTCAGAGCAAAGTGTAGGGATTGGTAATGGGTGATTTACATTCTGGTTGTGGGCGGGGAGGATTGGGGAGGGCAGGTCCAAGTTCAAGCTATAGGCGTAGACTAGGTTGCGTGCACGGCGTGTAGCTAAATGGTTCAGTTCACAGGTCTGAGTAGTCTATAAAGAGACCCGTATATTGGCAGTTAGGTAAACTAGGCGAGTACCAATAGGCTAATAATTAGTATTGTTAACATCTATTGGAAATCCTAGTTCATGTAATTGTTTCTTTGCCAACAATATTGTGTTGAGAACAACTCTAGAATTTATCCAAAGTTTCACTGAAGACAGTGTATGTACATCTTCAAATTCAACTAACTGGATATCAATGGAGTTAATGTCTTCTAATTCGGGAATTTCCGAGAATATAGTTAGAATGGATTTGCGATTCAGGTTGTATTGAGCGCTTGGTAGTGGGCCGCATGATATAACTAGGGAGTGTATAGCTGGCCGTTTAACATTTGCTGTTGTGTTGTGTTGTTTTGGATGGACTACTTCGGGTCTGGCATTATTAGAGCTGGGAGGTGCCATAGTTTTAAGTTCAGTGGATTTTGTGATTGCTGTTTCTATTAGACGGTCAATTTCTGGGGCTAATGTGGAGATAAAGTTAGAACTCCCAACTTCAGTGTTCGAATCTGTCTCCCTTTTTTGATTGGGACAACCAATTAAACTGCACCGACCGGAGTACTGTATAGAGTAGGGTTAGATGTGGGCAATGATTGAACTAGGGGACGTCCTGGACAATCACAGGGAGATTTTACAATGGGATGCGAAGAGTTCTGAACCTTCACCATTTTATCAACTGAATTATCCTGTGGTTGTAATTTTACATCAGGATCACAATGGGGAAGATACTTTTGCGCCGGTTGAGCAGTCATGAATGCATCAGCAGCATGCCTAATCTCCTTTCTATGGATTTCCAGTACTTGTTGCGATTTCTCCACAGAAAGAACATGTTTTTTAAATATATTGTTATCCTGTGAAGACACCGGTTGGTCAGTCCCTGGTCTGTTATCAGTTAACGCAACAGCTGCTTCAACTAATTCATCAATGGGACTATATGATGAAATATTTAAGGCAATGTTGTTCTTTGCATTGTCTTTACGAGCCTGTGCCTGTAACTGGTATTTCTTAGATATGGCATTCGAAACCAATACTGCACCTTTTTGAGAGTGCGTTATTGTTTTAATAAATTGTTTGGGTTGCCAGGTACAATTGTTTTTAGTACTAGCCATGTTTTTTGATTTCTTCATTTGCACAGCCATTTTCTTTTTGTTAGTTTTGGGTTTAACCACATCAAACAGTGTATATATGTTATACGGTCAACTGGCAAAGTGAGTAGAGCACTCGCTTTGACATCAGTGCAGAGCCCGCCGACGCAGGTTCGAATCCTGGCAGGCCCAAACTCAGCCTTTCATCCTTCCGAGGTCGATAAATGAGCACCACACACCGTGGGTAATAATAAGCAGCGCTCAGATACCTGAGGGTTCGTGGCGCTATATAAAATGCCAAATTATTATTATTATACTGAGTGCTTGGTAGCTAAACTAATTCTGTTGTTTTCAGCAACAGTCTGATTATCGAGATTTGATTTGATGCTTTTTGGCTCTTTATCATGAATGATGTTAGTAATATGCGGGAGTGAAGGGGATTCTGATTCTGGTGTTGAGCTTGAGTTAATGGGGGTATCAAGAGGTTTGAATAAGAATCAGTTTGAGTGCCAGTAGACATCACAATAACATTAGCTTTACTTATATTCTGTACTGAGCCCATCTTAAAACTAGGTGTGTTCATAGGTGTGTTCATAATGTCGTGTTGCCACTGCAAAACCTGTTGTAGCTTGTTTGTTATTTCAGAACTGCCGGGTTTCTCATTGTCTGTCACATTAGGTCTCGGATTGCGTGGAGTTGGAGCAGAGTAAGTGACAGCCAATTCTGAGTTAGATTGACTAACATCTGTAAATAGGTCGGGAGAGCCAGATACATGTTGTGTTATGGTGTGAGAGAACTGACAAGAGGTGTTATTTCCAAGCTCAATTACAGCCTGATCAGGAGTTTGTTCAAAGTGCTGGTTGGTGGTAATATCTACTGGTGCCATAAAAACATTACCCAATAATACACTATCAGTGAGTGATCTGTTGACAGTATTTGCGTTTGGGGAGATGTTATGGCCACATCCATGATTAACAAAACATTAGGATTGACAGTATTTACAACCTTCACAGAGGCAAGTATTGGTGATAAAGATATACATTCAACAACGTCTGCTCCAACAGAGCTTGGTGTAATAGGGTGTTTTCACTGCCCTTAATTCCATTACCTTATTGTCGGTGTTACTGAAGTCTTGGTAAAAGGTACAAATGTCTGTGTTTCCAACAACTTTCAATGGTAGCTTGGGGTTTGAGCCTACCGGTTAGAAGGGGTGGAGAAATACAATCCATTTCCTGCTTTCTGTTGTGGGATATTAAGATGCCTTCATCCGTGAGTTTTTTTATGGAATGAGAGAGAACTTGAATCCGGCATGTCGGATTTCAGGGACAGCAGTACACACTGCATTTACTTTTCTGTGTAAAAAAAGTTGGACCCAGTTGAAACAACAAAGAAAGACGCAACACATTACCGGAGAGTGAATGGGGGAAATCTACTGCCGTCAGGGTTCCGGTGATAAAGGGGAGAGGGAGGCACCGATTGACCCCAACGCTGCGACCACGTGGCAAAGAGGTCAAGGGGTACTTCGCTGGTACTTGGATAGGTGCGCATGCACTTGTGCACGCGCTGGCCAAATTTGTAGGTTTCCGCCCAAATGGGCGTGGCTTACTGATTTGATGGAAAATACTGGTTACGCAGTAGCCAATTTTACTTCCAAAGCAATTTTAAGTATAGAAACAAAGATTGTTATAGTTGCGTAGGTAGAATATTCAAGAGTCTTTTCAATGTCAGCAACAATATGTACCGTAGCGTTGGAACAGGTCGAGTAGCCACGTGGAAACAGTGAGACACAGCGGTCAAGCAGTACTTCGCAGGTACTTGGCTCGATGCGCGGCCAATTTGAAAATGGTACCTCACCCTTGAGGTCAACATAGCACCTCACCTTTCTGACCTCTGAGTAACTACAATGTAGCTCTGATGGAATTGACCAAATGCCTCTCTTTTGGGTACATGTCACTAAGTCTAGTCATACATGTCTGACCAGTGATAATTGATTTCAGCATTGGACTGCATAATTCTTTACTTAGAACGTTCTCCCCCAGATCTCAGAACTATGACACGAAGCGGAGCAATGGGGTTATTTTTTTTGGAGCTTTTTGAAGTTTTGTTTTTAACTAAATCTTTTTTGTATGGTTCTAAGGCCTTTCACTTAGGTTTGCCAGTTTATTTGAATGTTTTGTAACATTTGCATACAAATTCCAACAGCGTACACCTTACAGAATTTCATACTGTTTAAGGATGAATAGCTTTGTAGGACAAGCCTGTACTTTGGGTTCTACGGAATTTGTACTACCTAGGGCTCGCTCTTCCTTATGGTATGGGTACTTTAGCAGCCCCACTTAAAATATTCTTGGGGAGCAAGGAGAAAACTCTGAAAAGATGAATTGTGGAAAAGATGTGATCAAGCATGAAAGAAACTAGATTGCTTCTTCGCCAAAGTGTCTAGTTAATGTATACACTCTGGGACAGGCAAGTGGGCCTGTTTCTGAAAAGCACTTCTTCGTGTATGGTGAGAAACGATGCTTCTTGGGGCATTCTCCCATATCGATGGTGGGGAACACCCTCCTCACCACTGTTCTGGACATGCATACTTGCTGTGGCATGACTCATAATGAGAAACAATAAATAAGATCACATTTCTCTCATACTAAGGGAGCTTTTTTTACTTCCAAACCCAGCCAGAATATGGCTTTCACCCATGTGTTAGGGGGCGTGTATGGCCAGCAACAGCTCTCCAGTCAGAGCCTACGCAGGCCTGAGCGGAGTGAAAGCCTTGGTGAGGGCTGTGGGCCATCAAGGGTCATGTATGAACAGCAACAAGGGGGTGATTTCTAGTCCCACCCTGGGGCTCCATCCATGGTGCAAATAGTTGTTTGTTGTTTTCATGTGAAAACATGGATCCGGTGTATTGTATTAGCCCAATCTCTCATGGAAACAACATAAAGCCAAGATGGTCCCAGCCATAGTAAATATATTTCCATGGCATGTGCCGAAGATGGGAGGTAGCACCAGGACTGGAGCACAAAGCTCTGGTCCAGCAGGTAAGTGGCTAGTGTGGGAATGGGGTGGGTGAATGGTGCAAGATGTCTTGGATGAGTTGGGGAATGGTGGAGGCATAGGGAGGCAACATGATTGGCTGGGCACCCCTTCCCCGGATGCAAATATTGACTGCATTATCTATAAAACAACTAACGTTTGCACATCTGCATATCTTGCTGCAATTCTCCATATCTTAAGTGGGTTAATGTCCTCCAGGAGCCAGGCCATCTCAAGGCTCGAGACAAAACTGTCAGCCAAGAAGAAAACCAGGAAACAATCCTTCTCTTGCTATGCCCCTGACTATGGGAACCACATTCCAGAGTGACCACATGATCACCCTTGCAGTGCAGGAATGAACTGAAGACTTTACCCTTTGGTTAATGTTAAGTTGCCCCCTAGGTTCCTTGCATTCCTGTCTCACATGCCACTTGCATGGACAGAACGTCCTCTGCCACATATTGTAACACACAGTGCTCTGTGGTTTTCTATCTAGGTTTGCACTATATGAAACCCAAATAAAAATACATTATACACATGGGATTGTGTTGTTCTGTCATCTTGTGTTTTTGTGAGTGTTGTTAGGTGTGCCTTCTGATGTAACCAGAAATAAACTAGAAATGTGACTCTATTATAAACAATAATATGCATTGCATTTTCCTTTATTCCAGCTCTTTTCTTTCCAGGGCCCAGCTGGTAATCCTTTTTTTTTTTTGTACACGAGATGTCGAACTACGTTAATTCAGCAACTCCTAGCCTACCTTTGCACAAGCAAATATTATTATTAGCCAATATGATTTGGTTTTTCTCGCCACCTGAGGCTTGACCGGGCCATGTTTCAACCTATGAACACAGGTGTTGAGCACCAGTGCTCTGAGGATCAATTTGACAGGAAATTCTACTGGAGTTTATCAACATCATTGTCAGTCTATTCAATTTCAGTGGTAGGTGTCCCGTGCTCATTGTCAAATTAGGAGGAGAGCCATTTATGTTTAGAAGAATTATGTTTAAACAATGCATTTTTCCCTCATGGGAGAAGATCTCATCACTGTGCTTTCTGGTTCAAAGGAGTTCAACACATTCGTATCCGAGCAAGGTTTGTCATCCCACCAATTATCCATGTTTTCGAACAACATTTTGTTGCACTTAAATGCAGAAAAAAAAAACTGAACGAAGAAAGCCTCTGGGAATAGAATCGATCAATGGCTCATGGTTTGGAGTGAACGACGCTTACTGGTTTTGGGTACAAAGTAAGTTAATACCTTATTCATTCAAACAACAGTCCTCACTCAGGGGGAGTAAATAGGAATGTTCATCCTCCCCAGAGTGTCATGTTCATATGGAAAGAGCTGCTCACACAGCTGCCTTTACCACCTGGATAAAGAAATACTTGAAAGGTAACACAATCTGCTTCCGGGGTCTCGCTCGGTGAGGTCAGGCCTCAGTGTGGGTCCCATGCTTTTTCTGGTTGGACTTTTCTGTAGGATATAAGAATGGGATAAGGGGCTAGTGCCACAAGCTAGAAGACAACTCTGAGTGATGAGAAGGCAGCAAAAGGTAGACCAATTATTTCAGTACAGAACAAATGCTGCCTTGAGAGAAATGAAGAAGCAGCCCCAGTGGGATGCATTTAGTGATTCATTCATTGATGTATCCCTGTTGTGAAGTGGGCTGCTTGCCATTAAAGCAGCTTCAAAGAGTGGTGAAAGAATAAAAGGCAAAGAGGGTGTTAGTTGGCAGTAGAAGGAAATGTGTGTGCTACTGTTACAGCTAGATTCCATGGAGTATACACCGTACTCGGGATGCATGAGTAGCACATGGTAAAATAACCCCAAAGACAAGGAGCAGTGGCATTGGAAAGGTCACTCGAAGAACTGGAATTTCAGGTGCAGAACCACGAACCAACATCTGTGTCCAGAAACATCCTAGATTGGGTTGTATCTAAGAATTTAAATCTTGAAATAAAGAATACCATTCCCTGTATTTGGTCTGACCATAGTTTCATAAATGTTTCCATACACGTACGTGATATTCCTAAACCTATGCCAAATCCGACCAAAGAGATACAAAGCTGTAACTTCAAGAAAGTAGCAGTCCCACATCTTCAGGCCTGCCTCCATGATGTAATGACCAAAACCTCCAACTCAGACACGCAAGAATTTCTCATAGAGACTTACAACAATGTACTGACTGAAATGCTGAATAAGAACTAGTGAGAGAAAGTTCCAACTGCAGAAAATGATACACCGCTGACCTCTCCACTCTTAGGAAAGCGAAAAGATGAGCTGAACAATGGTGGCTCAAATAACCAAACGGTAGCCAATAAGTGTGAGTGGAAGACCCTCAAACTCTCATACGGACAAGAAATTGTCATAGCAAAGAATAATTTCATCAACAAAGACATTCCTGGAGCCAACAATAACTCAAAGAAACTATTTGAGATCCTGAAATTGCTTGGAAAAGCTAAAGCCCACTCCTTACCTATAAATCCCACTGACCAAGACTGTGAGGATGTCCAGCAAGCATTTTGCAAGAAATTAGCTATAGCCCATGATAAGATCAAGGAGGACTTTCAGAAGGATTTAGGAGACCGAATGGCTCCTTCCCCCCATTATCTTCCCTTCCTTGTACATGTTGAGGAACAACCCTGTTTCCTGTTTAAATTGATATCCAGTCTGGAAAAGGAACAGGTTCTATCCTCCATGCATCCAACTTCCTGCTGAGAAAACATGCTTCTGGCCAAAATGGTTCCTGGCAATAAAATCATCTTTATCCTCTTATTTGCTAGGCTCATTAACTCTTCCTTCAAGTATGATTCTGTTCCTGACTCCATCAACACTGTCACCATAACTTTGCTGGTGATGAAGGTAGGACTAGATCCCAACGATGTGAAAAACCTTAGGTCAATTACTAACTCTAACCTTTTACTAAAATTACTGGAGAAGTGGCAACTCTTCGACTTCAATCCTTCCTTGAAAACACTTCCAGATTCCATATTAAACTATCAGGTATTGGAGCTAACCATAGCAGCGAGACAGCCTTGCTTGATCACTAAACTAATGTGTTGGAAACTTTGGATCGAGGGAAATTAGGGGTATTTGTCCTATTAGGTCTGTCTGCGGCATTCGACCTCCTAGACCACAGTCGCTTCCTTCTAACCTTGTAGAACTTGGGGAAGTGTGCCCCAGAAGCTACAACGTGGATTCGTTGCTTTCTATTGCACAGACTATACTCAGTGTGCTGGGGTGACTCCTCCTCCAACTTAGCCCCTATTCCCTGCGAAGTACCACAGGTGCTTTCATATCACCCACACTGTTTAACCTGTACAGTAGACCTCGCTGTGGCCTATTAAAGAAACAGGGGGTCTTCTTTACGAGTTATGCTGATGACGCACAGCTAATCATGGAAACCAGTGGAGATTATGATGCCTGAAGGCACTTGTCACACCTTATGACATAATCAGAATTTGCCCTCAAGTAATACAGTACTTTGTAATAGATCCAAGGTGAAATTAGCAAAGGGGCTAGGAAAGGCTTTTCCTACCCTGTCTGCCTGGTAGTGGAATTCGTTACCTTCCACCTTACGAATGAATACTTGGACTCTTTCTGGCTTGCACTGAAAACTCTACTCTTTAGCTAAACTCGTATTGAGCATGAGCATGTAAGTTGTACCTCGACCTACATTGTCCCATTCACTTAAATGTATTGCTTGGTTTGCTGTTCCAAAGTGTAGTCCGTTTAAACTCACAGTGCTAATGCCAGAGCAGATGAGGACAATCTCAGGTTTGTGCGTTGGCTCAGTTTTCTCAAACCACCAGTTCACTCTATGGTTCAAACACATTAGTTTGATGGTAATTCTTTGTTATAGTGTAATGTGGCAGAGACATTTAAGCACTGTTGTAATTTAGGGCCTGATTTACGGATTTCTTTGCGTGGTGCACTGCTCCATGAATCAGGTTGTTTGTTGGAAATGCAAACTCACTTTGCATCAGTGCAAAGTCACTTTGCACTGCACTAAAAAGTCCATAAATCAGGCCCCTTGTGTTCTCTGAAGGCCCAGAAGGAGTCACGGTACTTGATTTTGGACTAGTTGTCCTTGGTGAATCATAGTGTCCTATTAATATCATACACCTTTGATAGCACCAACAACTCCTTTAAAATAAGCAAAGAAAGAACTTTCTTGAGTAGATGAAGAAGATAACGAAAATGTGCATTTCTGACTTGATAGAAGAGGGACTTGAAATAGGAAAAAAGAAAGATGAGACACACAAGAGATGTCACATCAACTCCCATGTTGTCCTGGAGGTGTTGAAGGAGGAAAGCGTGGACATCCGGATCACAAGCCATGAACATATCAAGGAGTATCACAGCTGCATGTTTGTCTCTGCAGTTCCACTCTTTCTTGTTCAGTAGCACTGTTTCAGTACCTCTGATAGACCTGAAGATGGATAGGTGATTGGGGAAGAGGTTTTCTCTTTGCAATCGGTGGGTACTGTTAAGATGGATTTCTAAACAATGGCCTGGTGGACAGATGTTTATGAGGCCACCCTAGTTATAGTGAAATGGGGACATTTCTGAGAGTTTAGCCAAACCAATTAAGGTAGCATAGAAGGTGGTCTAGGTTTGGTCTCAAGAGTGGTGAGTGGGGTCAGGGGTCCACAATGAGTCCACACAGTGAAATAGTCAAGGCTTACACTTAGACAGTAAGTATAAAAATACTATCTTTATCATCGGCCAAAGAGCACACTATAATAAGGAATAGAGCAGGTAATGCTATCATACAATACTACTAATATAACACATATATACTCACTGTTAGTCAATGCACAGTATATTATTCACCCCAAAGTATATTATTCACCCCCCAATACCTGAAAGGGAATTAACAATGGCACCAACGGTCCACTGGATTAGAAACCCTAACTTGTATAGTCCAACCCTAGTTGATTGGGGTCTTGTGCCCAAAAGTTCACAAAGTTCTCAAGTAGTTTTAGGAGTTGGGAAAAAGTTAGGGATAGGGTCTTGTGAATGGAATATTGGTCCAGAAGAATGTCCAAGGAGTCTACTGGTGAGTAACATGCTTTTGTATCTTTTGCAGGGCTTTTGTAACCAAAGCCCAGAGTTGTAAAATTAAACAGAATTCTTCACAAACACTGAACGGGTGGAGATAGAGGCACTGGTAAGTACTGTTACAACTCACCACCCATACTCTTTTCTCAGACTTGGCAGGAGGTAGGTTTTCCCGCCGTTATGTCCGGTCGAAGATGCCCAGGAGCTGCGGTTGCAAGCAAAGTTTCGGTCAGGTTCAGGAGCTGTGTGCAACTCCTTCCATTGGAATAATTCAGCAGGCACAGTAAGAAAGGGCTAGACTGGCTGCCCCAAATACCTCTCTAACCAAATAATAGCTTGCTTTAAAGCCGAATATGGTATGCATTTTTACTTGGATAGACTGCCACTTTGGGCAGCCAATTTAGCCCTTTCTTACTGTGGCATGACATTTTCTCTGGGCATCCATGATCAACCAAGAGTGGCATGTGTTATTAGTTGGCTAGACTGGCATTTTGGGGCACAGTGTAAGGCGCTAATGAAGGGAATTGATTACTGGTTATAATGACTTGCATCACTCAGTCAGAGAGATTGTAGCTGTGGCGTAAAACCGGAGGTGCTGGGGTTTGAGTCAGGAGGCCCGGCTATTCCTTTTGACATAGTGTCAGCTTTGTCATGCAATTTCAGCTTAACCTAACATGCTCATTGTCTCTGGTCTCAAATTAATATGGCTTTTACAGCAGATTAAAACACTACTCTAAGGTGTGAAAATGGTCAAGGCGATGCAGACTTGCCTGCCCTCCCAGAACCTTGATTCTGCTAAAATAAGTATATAGCAGCACCAAACGGTAACACAGCAACAATTCCATGCAACTTGCACACCTTCGCAAAGAACTGAGAGCTCCAGCAGCAAAATGGCAGTCTGCCGCTGACGCCATGCTATGCTGACGTGTACATTTTGCGACACAATGCCTTGCCGCCCCAGTGAAACGTGCCTTGTAATAAGAAACTCTCATTTTTTATGAAGAAACCCTATTTCAATAGCAACACCAATACTATGTTAACGCAACCTAATGTTTTCCACTTCTAAGTAATGTGTGTGTACTAATTATGCAATTTTCTGAAAAACATCAGGCGGATTAATAGAGAACTTAATTATACTTTTGATTGTACTTAAACAAGCTGTGAAATCCGTTCTATGAGCGCAGTTGCCTCATGAATGCAGAAACAACAAAACGCATCGAGAAGACCGCTCACAAGTGCCTCCTTGTTGACAGTTTTGAATGCACGCAAGGGTACGAGTTACCAAAAAGTCCTCATGAGGCCATAGCACGGTGCTCGACCTCAACAAAGAGCGCCGAATGCATTCTTGGCATTCGGATAAAGAACGGCTCTTCTTTCATTTCCCGTTCTCATCAAGTACGTGAATGGATCACGCGGCGCCAGCAACGAAGGCATGGAACGGGAATCCAAGTGCCTCAGCTGGTGTCTCTCTCATCTAGCAATGGAAGACCAAGCTCCCTCAAGGCAACACGCCAGATAATGCGGGTAAACGCACGATAAGAGAGGCGGTGCTCACATTCAGTGTTGCGTCTCAGATTGCAGTCCTCAGCAGAAGTGTGTGGGGATCCACTAACGAAAGGCTTCTTCACATATGACCAGGGAGGAATTGGGCCAAACAGCTGTGCTTCAGGGAGATCTGTGTAGATACAAGACCCACGCACATCCAAGTTGGGAAGCTTACTGACCTTGACTGCCGTGAGTCTCCTGAACGCTGTGTCTCGTGCAATTGAGTGGAGCACGTTTTCACAGACTGCATCTGAAAGTCATCCTTTGCTCAGCAGCCATGGTGGTCTTTGACAATCCACAATTATACTGTCACAAACTGTGTATTGACATCTTTTTGTCAGTTTGGTTAAACTGGCCTTCCTGTCAGGTTCTTCTGTGTATTCACTGTCTGAGAGTGAGCTTACCCTAAACACACAATATGGACTCTGCCCCAGCAAAAGCCTTTCTATTCTTTGGGAAAGATGTGTCACCTTGCTGGAAGACAGGAAATTACCCTAGGGTCAGGAACATTTCCAGTGCTTCAAAGGAGAAGCTCTGTCAGGCCTCAGGATCTCACACCATGGTAGTAATTAACAGAGATCCCTTGCGGTAGGCAGACAGGAGAAGGGGGCAGAGGTAGCGTAACCTGGAAAGAAGCATCAGTCCACAGAATGGTCCCATCATCTTGGATTCTCTCACAGGGCTCCCAAACTTAATTTGCTCCCCTTCTAATATCCTGCATACAAAGCACTTTGGGCATGACATCAACATGCCTAGGGTACTGATTCTACCCCTTACAGACGGCTAAAAGGGAAGCAATGCACTGTGGAATATCATCGATTAAATGGGTGAGGCCACCCCTCTGTTCAGTCATCTTTGGATATCTGAAGAAGATGCAACTGAAAAGGAAACTATTTTGGGAGTACAGAGTGCTCCAAATCCATCTGACAAAGAAGTGAAGACAGAGCTCACCAAGAAAGAGTCAATCCTTTTTCGTTAACCATCCTTGAGGAACATTTTTGGTGACCTGCTTGCTGGGCAGGGCCTACTGCAGCAGAGATCACTGGTAGTCAGGAACCTCTCCATTGGCGCCTGCAAGTAATCTCAAAAATTCTTGGCTAGGAAGTGAAGACGAAAGGACTTATCTTGGCCTCTGGGAGCAAGGATGGGGTCTCCGATCACCCAAACAGCCCAAACAGCTTTGGGCCATGTTTTCCAGCTTACATCCATTTTCGAGCGCACTCTACCACTCTACCACTTCAAAATGTTTTGCTTGCTGCTGCAAGCACTTGATCTTCCTTGACAGTCACTGCATTTTAATCTGCTATTGAGTAATCCGGGCACTAACAACAGCTATTGCTGGCCTCCTTTCAGCCGTTTTAGGGTAGATTACAACTGAAGAACCACATTTCATCATTGGATGTCTTTGAGCAAGCTAGACCGATTTGAGACTTGGACTCAAGCCATTGCCTGTTTGGTGTATTCATCCAATTGGAGCGGATCACTGCTATACTCCATCTTGATCTGACTCAACTGCCTCCACTTCCGCGATCCATTGGAAACCACTGACTTGAAACCTCAGAACACCAAATTAATCCATTTACAGTGCTAGAAGCATGGCTCAACACTGGTGAGGCCCAATAACAAGTTTTGCAAGTATTTGAAGTGGATCTATCCGATGGAGTTGTGCTGAGTTGAAGCAGTCGCTGCACTGGAGAGTGTTTCTTCTCTTTTTTCAATGTGACAACGCGAGGAGGAGTTTCATATTAAAACCACTGTAACAGCAGAGGGGAGCAAAGTTGTGCTGAGATGAAGCAGTCAGCGCGGCCCACGCTAGCCGTCCTGGCTGTTCTGCTCTGTCCTGGCTTTCCGGATCACGGGTGAGTTAGAATGATTGATTGAATGAACTTTGTCCGCCTGTTTCTCCCATTTCTGTACTTCGATTGGCGGACCTTGGAAGCACTCGTTTACAGAACTGTATTGCTGTTGGAGATTTCTTAAGCAGCCCTCTGTGTCGCAGCTTATGACTGGCAAGCATAACCTGACGCTTCAGTCCATGTATGATCTAAGAAGTAGTAATAAAATGACGCCTGCTAATGATGCCCAGATTTCGGATGCTGAAATGCTAGCTGTCATGATTCTACCTCTGCCTCCTTCCCCTGAGGCTCGTGGTTTATCACCAACGGAAGGGAGACCATCTGACCCCCTGGTGCCCACTGTTGGCCAAGGAAGAAAGCAAAGAGACACAAAGATTACTAGCTTCTTCACAGCTGTTTCAGTAGCAGGGACACAGTCCACCTGCTCTATTGCTCCTCCCCTGTGGATAACCTGGTAACAGTGGATTCCTCTACATTTCATGCTTTAGCACCTACTGACCTCGGGGCGGCACATTGGTCCAGGAATCCTTGCCTCACACGGCTCCAATTGATCTGAGCCCAGTGGACACTCCCCTGCACTTGAGTTTTGAGTTCAATCTGTCCCGTCGGGACAGGCATTATCCTCTTGGCTCGGATTCCTTTGCATCAGCACCAGCCCCTCTTCCCCTAGAAGGCTCTCTGGGGTTCTGAGAAGAATTAACGACCACAGTGAGGACAGACAAGATGGACCTCTGGCCGAAAATTAATCAAGTACTTTTTCTTCTAGTTTCTCTTTATGAAGGTTTGTAGCAGGAAACGAAATCTAACTCTGTTCTTTTGGAATTTTTGCTGTTCAAATTTGATAACATAAAACTGCAAGTTGCTGCTAAAGAATTTCTGTTAAATCACACGAAGGCTCCATCACAACCTTCAAACTTCATGAGGCCCTTTTCCTTGCGCTTGAGCACTGCCCCTCTGCAGGGCTAACCGTTTTACCAACAAATGTAAAAAAAAAAATGCTGAACGTGCGTTTGGTGCGCTTTTGGCATGGTTAAAATAAAAAAATGGATTCTCATAATGTTGAACAAGGGGAGCAGAGGTTGCGGGGGTGTCCTCCACCCCCCTCGTTGGACATTTTATGGTCTTTGCAGTTTGCAGGGGTGTCCCCTACTAGAAAGCGTTGGACAATAAAGGAAACAAAAAGAAGAAAGGACCCTGCAGCGACAGCTCCAACCCACATCAGTGGGAGGGAACTGACGCCACAGGGATAGAGGGGAGTCGTGGCACACACAGAGGTGTGCTGCCGAAAAAGGACATGGATGGAAAAGGGGTGGGGATGCAGAAAAAAGTGATCTATAGTGTGGCGCTGCTCCGTGTGGGACGCGCACACGGCAGCGTGATGTTGCAGGTCGCCGCATGCAAGTTAAATAAACGGGGCATTCCCGGACGCTTCAGAGCGACCGGGGAGCCCGAACTAGATGGACGTGTGTAGTGTGTGGTCTGTCTAGTGTGGGGGCACACGGCACGCACGAGGGCCAGGACACACCCCCAACAGTGGCGACGAGTGCAGAGGGATGCCCGGGCCCGGTGGTGAAAGGCATTCCGAAATTTTTCTTCATGATACGGAATGTTCGTGAGTGTTTCGTTTCATGCCGTGGCTGCGAACCGTACATGCGGCTGGCGGCCATTTTGTTTATGAGGCTGTGGAGTTTCACCAGGCTCCGGTTTGGAGGGTGAAAGCGACCCAGGTCCAATTTTTGGATATTCTGATTGCAGGCAGCATAACCTGCATGCCCATGCCTGATTTGTGTATTTTACTCCAGTTTTGGGATTCCTACGTCGAGTGAAGGCAAGGGGAAGGCTGGGCCGAATTAGTCCACTCCACCATCTCAGCCTAATTTTTGGAACATCCATACCACTGTGGCCTGCAGCAAGGTGGAGGCACGGCTTTTCTTTGTTCCCTTCATCATCAGGACGCTGTGGTTTCTTCTTTGTCTCCTTCATCATCACGAGGTTGGCTGCAGTGGATGCTCTTCTTCTCGTCTGGTGCATCGTCACAGATCCCCCAGTTTGGTCTGCCATTGTGCCTGGAGAGGGGGAGAAGGTCTGTTGGTGTGGTGCTGAGGGGCAGTTGAGTTGCAGCCCCCAGGACACAAGGTGGGGGTGCCTGTGCGCTCAGGCCCATGAGTGACTCTGATGATCAGGAGGGTGGTGACCAGGTGGCACTGCCTCAGCAGGCCCTATAGCCTCCAGTGCTTCCAGGACAGCGACCAGCGCTACAACCTCAACAGGTTTTCCCCGGGGCACAGCTAGGTGCTCCTCAAGTACCTCCCGTCATGGCTCAGGCTAGAGCCCAGGCTGCCCAAGCTGCCCTGCAGCCCATCCCTGAATTCGATGCATCGGGCCCACCTTCAAGCATGGGGCCTCGGTGGAGGAGGTGGGTTGCTCGCCTGGACATGTACTTCAGAGCTGCTCAGGTGACAGACAATGACAGCATGGTGGCCACAATGTTGTATTCGGCGGGGCCTGCGGTCCAGGAGATCTTCGAATCGCTCACCCCGGTGGACCAGTCTTATGATGAGGCCAAGGCAGTCCTGCTTGCTCACTTTATACCCCTTGCCAATGTGGACTACGAAAGGTTTGTCATGTTGTCGCAAGCAAAAGGAAGATGAGACTCTGGATACCTTTTATGGCTGCCTGCGCAGCCTCTCCCAAGGATGCGCATGGGGGGACGCGGAGGACATGATGCGCACAATGCTGATTCAGGCATGCTCCTCTGGCAAACTCAGGAGGCAGGTCCTGAGAGAGCCAGGCCTCACCCTACCCCGCATATTGGAACTAGGCCGGTGTCATGAGGTGGCCGAGGCTCGCGCCAATAAGATGGAGGCGGGGTCATGCTCGGTGAAGTCAGAGGAGGTGTGTGCGGTCTGGCGGGGTGGCAGAGGAACAAGAAGACCTGGGGGAGGACCCCGGGACAGGGCAGGAAGATCAGGGGAGTCGTGCCAGAAGTGTGGCTATGACCTCACCCACCCGACAGAGTGCCCGGCAGCGGGGACGTTTTGTGGCCGGTGCGGCCAGGCGGACCACTTCTCAAGAGTGTGCAGAGCGGCTCTGCTGGTGCTGGTACCGAGAGGTCCGGCCCGGACGTGGACTCCGCACCAGAGTCGACCACCAAATGTGGCCCAGGTAGACCAAGGTGAGGAGGAGGCCCAGCTGGATGAGGCAGAGGAAGATGAGGAAGAGAACATTTCCTTTGTTTCGAGCGTGGGGATCCTGAAAAGGAAGAGCAGGAGGCAGCCAAGATGTGTGGTGGAGGTGAACCACTCGCCGGTTCCGGTGCTGGTGGACACGGGGGCCTCAGTCAATGTCATGGCGAGGGGACACTACGATACCATGTGCCCGCCACCAGACTTGGCCACACCGAGAGCCTGCATATTTGCCTTTGGACGGCTGGAGCCTATACCGCTGGATGCTGCATTTGTGGCGAAGGTGGAGCATGAGGGCTCGACGATCAAGGCTCGGTTCTATGTCACCCCGGTGAGCAACAAAACGCTCCTGAGTTGTGCCGCTGCAGAGGCCCTGGGGATTGTCACTTTCGCGTACTCGGTGTACTTGGAGGACATCAATGACCTGCTCGACAAGTACACCGCCCTCTTCAACGGCATCGGGATGATGACTGGTGACCCGGTCAGGCTGCATATCGACGAGTCTGTATAGCCCATTGCCCTAAAGCACCGGTGGGTGCCGTTTCATCTGAGGGAGCAGGTTGACAAAGAGCTAGACAACCTGGTGAATCTGGATATTATTGAGAAAGTCGAGGGCCCGACGCCGTGGGTATCTCCTATTGTTGTGGCAAGGAAACCGAAACAACCGGACTCTGTTTGTATTTGTGTGGACATGAGGCTGCCCAACAAGGCCATCAAGAGAGAGTGGCACCTCACCCCGACCACCGATGACATTATCGCCGAGGTGCAAGGAGCCCGATTCTTCTCCAAGCTAGATCTGCGAGCAGGATACCATCAGGTTGTCCTCCACCCTGAATCCCGGTACATAACCACGTTCACCACCCACCGGGGGCTGTACAGGTACAAGAGGTTGAGCTTTGGGGTGTCTTCGGCTGCGAAGTATTTCAAAACATCATACGGGGCGCCCTCGCTAATCTGGAGGGTGTCCTCAACATTAGCAATGACATTCTGGTATTTGCCAAGGCGGAGGTGGACCATCTGAGGAGGCTGGCAAAGACCTTTGAGAGGCTGCAGTCGCTGGGCCTCACCCTTCACAGGGACAAGTGTGAATTCCTGCGCCCCTCCATTGAGATCTTCGGGTTTGTGTTCAAGGAGGTCCAGGACATTAAGAAGGCGCAGCCCCCGGAGTCGGTGTCGGGCGTGAGAAGCTTCCTCAGTATGGTGACCTACTGCGGGCGCTTCATCCAAAACCTGGCCTCGAGGTCTGAGCCGCTCAGGGCGCTGACGAAGAAGGAGACAGTCTGGCATTGGGGCCCACTGGAGCAGTCGGCCTTTGAGGACATCAAGAGTGCACTAACAGCAGAAGACACCATGGCGTTCTTCGACCCGGCGCTGCCGTCGGAGATCATTGTGGACACAAGTCCATTTGGCCAGGGGGCTGTTCTAACTCAGGTGGACCGAGATGGGAGCGTTCGCCCAGTGGCGTATGCCAGCAAGGCGCTCTCGGACACGGAGCAAAGATACTCCCAAATTGAGCGCGAGGCCCTGGCGGTCCTCTGGGGATGCAGCCATTTTCGACTCTATGTCTTGGGGCGCCCGGTGACCGTGGTCACTGACCACAAGCCTCTGCTCCCGATTCTGGCTGGGTCGTCCTCAAAGCCCCCGGCCAGGATTGAGAGGTGGATGCTCGCCCTGCTCGAGTATGGAGTCACCCTGGTGTACCGGCCGGGGGCCAAAAATGCAGCGGACTACCTCTCCCGACATCCCGGAGTGCGCGGGGGAGAGGAGTAAGACACCTGTGCAGAGGAGGCCGATGACCATGTCTGGATGGTGGTGGAAGGGGCCACGCCAAATGCGATGCCCCTCTCGGAGCTGGAGGCTGCAGCGGCGGTGGATGAGTGTTTTCAGATCCTAAAGAACTCGATGCAACACGGCTCCTGGAAATCCATCTTGGAGGCTCTGGCGGGGCGGACCCAGGAGGCCAGGACTGGACTCGAGCAGCTGTGGAAGGTGAAGGACGAGTTGTCCTTCTCAGAATCGGGTTTGCTGCTCCGGGGTGATCGCATCGTGGTCCCCCAGTGCAAGGTACAGGAGGTGATCACTCTGGCCCACCAGGGGCACCAGGTTGGCGCCAAGACCAAGGCGAGGCTGCGGCGGAAAGTCTGGTTCCCGGACTTGGAAAGAAGGGTGGATGAGTTTGTGGCGGTGTGTGTGTGTGGTGCCAGGCGGCCTCCCCCGTGCAGCGAGAGCCGACCATCGAGGAGATGCCCCGGGGGATCCGCCCCTGGGAGGTCGTCCATGCGGACTTTGGGTCCACGGCCATGGGAACCCACTTCATCGCAATTGTTGATGAGTACTCCCGGTACCCGGAGGTGGAGTTCATGGAGTCCGTGGCCTTTGAACATGTGGTCGGAGCGGTGGAAAAGATATTTGCGGCCCATGGGTTCCCTGTGACTCTGTGTTCGGACAATGGGTCGCCATTTCAAAGTGAGCGGTTCTCTGAGTTCATGGAGAGCTGCGGAATCAAGCACAGGAAGATATCCCCGTTGTGGCCTCGTGCTAATGGAGACGCTGAAAGGCTGATGCGGACCCTGAATAAGACCTTCAGGATTGCTCAGGGACAAGGGCAGCCCCTCCAACGTGCTCTTTATCAATTCCTGCGGGTGTACCGCACCACTCCAAACGCCTCCACCGGGGTCGCCCCTGCGGAGGCCCTGTTTAAGCGATGCCCCTGGGGTCTACTGCCTGAGGTCCGGGAGAAGGAGCCCGGGGTGATCGACACTCAGCAGGTTGAGGCTGATAGGAGGACCAGGATTGACCAGGAGAACCTGCGAAGGGGTCTTCGCCCCCAGCGGTTGGAACCGGGGGACGAGGTGCTCATTCGAAACAGACACCCCCATGGCAAACTCTCGCTCCCCTACGAACCGGAGCCACTGGACGTGGTGGCTTTGAAAGGGTCTATGGTGACGGCTTCGGATGGACGATCTGCTGTCACCCGAAATGTCAGCTTTTTCGAGAAGCTGGGGGACTCCCGAACTGAACCACCCCTGGACCCTGACATGGTGGAGGTGCCTGAGGACGTTGGAGTCCCTGTGAGTGCCCAGAGCTCTCCAGTCTGGGGAGCTGTGACTGGTGGACTTCCCGTGCCGGAGGTAAGCGGGAGGTACCCCCAGAGGGCTGGGCGAGGGAAACCCGCTTATCTCAGCGAATACGTGTTGGGACATGTGAAGGATCAACTGGAGTGAGGGGATCCGGGTGGCTGACATTAAAGGGGCATGGGCTCATTATGTTGATCTTATTTGTATGTGTGGTTTGCAGTGTTTAATAATAGCAATTGTGTTTCCTCCCGAAAAAGGAGGAGTGTGGCGCTGGCCCGTGTGGGACGCGGCGGCGTGACGTTGCACGTCGCCGCGTGCAAGTTAAATAAACGGGGCGTTCCCGGACGCTTCAGAGCGACCGGGGAGCCCGAACTAGATGGACGTGTGTAGTGTGTGGTCTGTCTAGTGTGGGGGCTCACAGGCACGCACAGGGGCCAGGACACACCCCCAACATATGTGATCAACGTGTGGTGCAATTTTCGAATTCGGCATTTTCGATTTCAGAATTTCACCCCACGCAGTAATTACATAGATCCGGTTAACTATGCAACATGGTTACGTGCATATGCAAGTGGATAATAAATCTACTATTCCAGTTGATTTGCATGCCATGAATGCCAGTGCCTCTTGTCATCAAAAAGCCTTCCCAGTAACATTGAATCCATCAGTGACACCAATTGAAACACAGTCCTCGCAAAGTGGGGATTCAGCATTAAATGCAGAGGTTGTCTGTGTTGATCTGTTTATTAGAGGTGAAAATCGACCTCTCAAACAGTCAAATAAACAGTCCTCAGACACATTTCTGCACTCACTTTTTGCTAAGCCTGCGTTAAAAGGTGCTTTGTTTATTGTTCCCACAACGACATTGCCACCTGATTCATGTGTTATTAATTTAATCGAGTCCATGCCTGGTACCAACCGCAAATATCTGGCTCTAGGTATTCTTACCGGTGGCGATACCGGCTTGTCTGAATGAGGCTGTAACTTGTCGAAAAGTATCAAAAGTCTCCTCTGTCCCTGGTGGCCATTTTCAGAGTTGTGCCTATGAAGGTAATCCAGCTTCTATCTGTTTACTCAGTCAGGGTTAGAGTATCTCCCTTAATAACAGTGTTTTGTCCACGAGCTTGACAATGGGTCTACAACCATCTACCCAGGGTAATAGCTCAACAGTGGCTAGCATGGGGCATCAATTGAATGTACCTGACACCCTATGAGGCCCTTCTCGGATAAGTACTCAGGAAGGTGGCTTATCAGATCGTTTTGCCCACTGGCCCAAGGGGTCCCCAGTTATTTTCCCACCAGAACATCGGCCAGAGTGTGGAGGAATATGCATTGATCTCTGGTGCTGAACCAAAAGAACATTCTCCGTCTTCTGAGTGAGATTCCAGCTTTGTCTGACATTTCTTCTAAGAACTGGGAAAAGATCGATTTTATTGATCTGTATAGAACAGACCGATCCGTCATATTTGTGTTTGACATTATCCTTCGGAACGGGAAAATCTAAGAGTACTGGGTTTTGATGTGTTACCTTTTACGGAAAAAAAATGTGTTGGTGATGGTCCACCCGTGGACCGGAGGCGTGCGACCTCCGCTGACTCCATGAGATGTTGTGATGTTTTCGAGGAGCACGTTTTCTCACTGAAAAGGAAAAGGAAAGTAGGGATTGGTCCCGGTTGCTAGGTGTGTTGAATTGAGAGTGTTCTGCCATCCCAGCTCTCTCCTTTCCCCTTGAGCTCTATTTTCTATCTGTTCTATCATTGAACTGTATAGGAGGTCCCAAATATGGCCTGCACTCCAGCCACCCATGTCGAAATGCCAGAAGCATACTCACCAACATATGTGATGTATAAGGAGCAAATGAACCAACAGAGAGCCACGGTGGGGCTCTGTCCAGTGCCCATTAGAAGGACATCTATAACTATTGAAGCGCCAATAACCAGACAACCGTGGGCTGCAAGGTATCCACTGAGACAACCATACCAGCAGAAGACACGAAACGAAGACTACTTACAGACTGTCCCCAAAGAGGCCCACACAGCCTTAATGGAAGGCAATTGGTGACGACATAAGAGCCCAGATGTGACGTACAAGTGTGATAAAACAACAAGCAAAACAAGGTACACAAGGACGAACTGTAAAGAATAATGATGTGACAGGCGTATAAGAAGATACCACATTGCAGCTCAAAGAACATACCCAGGATCAAATTGTGCAACTGACTGAATGCATGTAAATAGGCTTGGAATGCAAGAAGCTAAGTAAACAGTACTGCTTGCAATGCTTAGTAGAAGCTTAGAGCGGCACACGCTAATTATATATCTACCTCAATGTATACAAGTGCGACTCCATTTTGTGAAGCAGAACTAAGCCCAGGTTGCAAGGGGCCATCATGGCCGAGACTCATATTCCAGCTAAAGCCAGAAGGGAAGAGCAGAATCGAAACTCAGCAAGAAGTAGCTCATGCTTAGGAATTCGAGGTCAACTGCAGGAAGGGAGGAGAGCAGCAACTCTGAAGAACCGAAACTTCAGAGAATGACTGCCAGCCAGTGAAGGTCGAGATAAGGAAGCCCCAGGCAGGTGGCTAGGCTGAACTAAGAATCAAATATACGAAAAGAAGGAAAATGAAGCAGATTCACGAAGAACAGACACGTGACTAGCCAAGGACAAAGAGGTACCAACGTCTGATGTCACCCAGAACCCAAGGATGCCATAACTTTTCCTGATAAGAAGCTACAGTTTTGAGGCCATCGTCAGCCAACTAATTGACACATAGCCCTAGAGCGCTGATTGATGAAAGGGAGGCAGGGTGAATCTTGGGGCAATCCGCATCTGGGTGTCAATTCTGTATGCTGCTAATTAAAGTGGAGATTTATGCCTAGGGGTGTAACCCACCCAATCACAATGGACCAAATAATCTAGGATCCTATAGTTTGTAGAGCCAACCAGACGTCGTAGTTGTAGTGACGTCTATCACGAGTTAGTAGAGGGATGGGCATAGACGCTCATCCGATAAGAGTTATCCAATCCGCACACACTGTTACCATATACAGATATAGCACCTATACTTAAGTTACCTTTTCCAACCAATAGAATTGCATGTCAAACTTATGAGTTTTACACGACAATGATGAAGCAAATTTGCTATAAAAGTTACTGTCAGCATGAAGAAGTTGGGAGTTGAAGCGAGACAGGCGATTGCATCATTGATGATTACCATTTGTTTCCCCGTTTTTTGTACTTGTCATTAAACAGACTTCCCTTTGCCAAACTATTGAGTTGTCCTTATTGAATTGTTGGAGTAAGTGAATCCTGCACCCTAACCTCCTCAAGGTGCAGCTATCTTGTCTCACAGGTACTAGAGGGTGAGCTCTGACTTACGGGCCCGCCCTCATGTACACTTGGTAGCGTGAGGATGGTTCGACCATCAACTATTGATTAATTAATAATAAGACACCCATGGACCGACGGCACAAAGTAACTCTAGGCCTTCGGCAATATCACGAGTCCTTCGCCATTCGGCTGAGTAGACTGAGTAGCTTCCCGAAGACAATGATAGAAGTAAATCCATCAAATCTGCAGTAGGTCTGAAGGAACCTGCCTTTCCAAGCATAACCCTTCTCATTCCCACCGGCAGCGGATCGGACGAAAAGACTGCAACAGGTGGGAAAAAGGAGGGGCGGTGATCCCGAAGTTCCAGAGAGGAAAAGATGCAAGCAGTGAGTGAAACAATAAACTCATTACTTTGGCAAATGTCTTATAGGCATTAGAACAAGTAAGAGAAAGGTAACAGATGTAACGGAGGGTGGTGGAGAAAATAAAAATAGTCAGAAGCAGAGGAGACTGTATATATATATATATAAGGGGTTAATTACTCGAGTATAAGGGATTAAAAGTAAGGTTACTGGGAGGACACCCGAGAGGAAAAAGTAAGGTTGTCTTATAGGCATTAGAACAAGTAAGGGAAAGGTAACGGAGGGTGGCGGAGAAAATAAAAATAGTCAGAAGCAGAAAAGACTGTATATATGTATAAGGGGTTAATGACTCGAGTATAACGGATAAAAAGTAAGGTTACCGGGAGGACACCCGAGAGGAAAAAGTAAAATTACCGGGAGAACACCCAAGAGGAAAAAGTGTACCGAGAGGACACCCGAGATGAAAAAGTAAGGTTACCGGGAGGGCACCTGAGAGAAAAAAGTAAGGATTCGCCCTGTTCCTGCTCTTTAATACAGCGGTCAGAAGAAACGTGAACTCAGAGCCCACATAATGGGGGATGATTAGACTACGGTGACGATTAAAGACGGCACTAAAGGGGTTCGTTTAAACCCCATGTCGGGGTATTGATTAGACGGCAGGTATATGTGAGTCCAGCTGGTGTCCTTCTAGTCTGCCAAATGTCTGTCATGCGTGTCCTGTTACATGTCAAATGTGAAGAACTGTATCATTGAATGTTTGAAATGATTTTGGGCTTTACGCAATTCCATATTTAAGAGGGAATCGCCAATGAATTGATGTTCTTGAGTAAATTGATGATATAGAATTTTGGCGAGAAAGGGTGGATTGCAGCTTGCGTATTTGGTGCTCGCTCATACTGTTGGACGTGTGAAAAAAGCATAAAATATTGTTGGTAACGAAAGTTGAGAATGGAGGAGGTTACCCCAATTGCCCATTTGTGCAAGCAATTGCCCAAACACGCAGCCAAGCTTAAGAAGTATAGTGCGGAGTGGGTTAAGGGTACTGCCCACAAAATGTTTATGCCGTGGCCACAGAACGGGTCTTTATCTAAAGCCGTCTTACAGCATATGACGACTTATCTACATGCCACATACACAGGCAAGAAACTAGAGAAACGTCTTGCTGTTCTAGAACTGTGGAAAATGTTCGAACAGCCAAAGGAGGAAGAGCCTCCTGCAGACTGGATACTAAACGTATGCACGGAGGGGGGTGAGACGCCTACCACGCCAACAGCCCCGCCTGAGCCAGAGATCGAGGGGAGTAAGTCAGAGGGACTCTATCCACTAAGAGAACTTAAGGCAGTCACAGGGTATAGCAACCCCGCGTATGAGTCACCTCCGTACAGTAGTGACAAATTCAAGGAGAAGGAGCAGAAAATTAATCATACCTCCACAGTCCCGAGGGACCAGGAGAGACGCGATGGTGAAGGGAAGGGCGAGGCACAGATTAGTGCACCTCTCGTTAAGGAAAGAGAGAGAAAGAAATGGAAGGGAAGCGAAGGAAGAACTGATGAGATAGCATTCGCAAAAGAAAAATGGAAGGGAGGACAGATATTGCTGAAACTTGATGGTAAAGAAAGTGATGATATAAAGCCGAGAGAGAAGGCTGATGAGGCACAGAGAAGGGAAAAGGAGAAGGAAAAGGAAATGAGGGACGAAAGAATGAAAAAGAAAGATAGGCTGAGGCGAGAACAGCTATATCGCGAAGAGCAAAGAAAACCGCTCAGTCACAAACAATGTGTAGACTATGCACAGTACAGACAGAACATGCAAAGGTTGGAAGAAGAGCAAACAGTACGTGAAAAGAGAATAAGGAGACAGGAAGATGAGGAAGTTAGACGGGCAAATGAACGTAGAAATGAGAGAAGAAGAGAAGAAAAGACTAGAGAAGAAGCGAGGAAGCACAAGGAAGTTGGTGATGACATAGAACACAAACGTAGACAGAGGGCACGGGATCTTGAATATTTGGAGCGGGAAGTTAAAAAACCCAGTCCTGTTGTAGAATAGGAAGACATCAAAGAATTCTTCCCTGCAAATGAGTCAGTATCAGGCATGAATGAGGCAAACATTGAAGATGACTTCGATACCAGAAGCATCGGGGAAACGATTGATAAAATATACGATGAAATGGGGCTGGAACAAATTTCCCAAGGGGGAAGAGAAGACGAGCGCTTGGAAAGCACTCAGCTGTATGACCCTGAGGATGTCACCCGAAGTAGTGGGAGCAGGGGACTGTCCCTGGACAGGCTAGAAATGAGTGAGAATGAAGAAGATGCAAGGAGTTGTGTGAACTGGGAACAATCAGCGTCCGACTCCGGTGGGGAAACTGAGGACGAGACACACGAAGAGGGGAGATGGCGCGAGAAGCGGCTCCCAAGCTGCCAAGTGGTACAGTGATCAGATAATAGCGAGTCCGCACCTAGGGCATCGGAGTCCGCTGTGCAGCCTGGCTGACATGAGGGAATACCCCGCGGTCAGAGGGGGGAGCCAGCACCAGCCTATGTAGACAGATTGAGGACATTGCCAGGTAGATGGCGATGCGGGAATGCTACCCCATAGACAGGAGAGCTATGGGGAAAGAGAAGGAAGACTGTACATTTCAGTTCCCGCTGCTAGAAAAGGGTTGCGCAAGACCACAATATATTCCATGTCCACACATGGTTCGAGAGAACCTGAAAAAGAAGCTTCCAATGCTGACATCGAGAGCTGGGAAATGGATACACGAGTTAGCAAAAATGACAGGGGGTTTCACGTTGGCTATAGGGGACATTAAAGGTCTCCTGATTGACATACTGGGTGAGAGAGCAGACAATGTGTGGAAGCGGGCTGGGTATCCTGGGGTAACCATAATTAACACTACCCATGATGGAGCACCATTCAATAATTGTGGAGCAGCAGTGTGGAGAGCACTACGATTGCTGTACCCAGACACTTCTGATATAAGAGCTATAATGACTTGAAAAATAAAGAGTCAGAGGATCCGTTGATTTATATCCAGAATTTTCAAGATGCATGGGTGCTCGAAACGCATGAATCTTGGTCGAAATCCATCCCTGTATTCTACCACATATTGTGCCAAGGGTTGCCTGAACCAGTGCAAAAACAGCTCAAGAAATTGGTAGGAGTAGAAGCTAAACCTTGGGCCGAAATACAGTTGACAATTGCACACTACTGTGGATTGTTGCAAGAAAAGAATCGAAAAAAGGAGGCAACTCGTAAGGGTGAGGAAGCAAAGCTGGTGCAAAAGAAACTCTCAAACTATGCTCTCGAAGGAGCCATGTTGACCCTCCCAGCTGAACCGAGTACACAACAAGCGACTAACTCATTGCAGAATAACCAGGGTAACGCGGGATTTTACCCGAGGGGAAGGGGATTTAGAGGAAGAGGATGGCACAGTAAAAAGGGAGGGTTTTAAGGTAATCTGGGAGGTTTCCAGAATAATCAAGGGGGTTTTCAAAACATGCAGATGGGCAGTCCAGATATGCCAAATGGGCAGATGGGCCGACCACCGCCAGTGTTTTGGCTGTGTGGAGTGGCAGGACATGTGGCACGTATGTGCAGAAGTCAAGGCACGTGGCAAAATGGACAAGGAATGGGAAGAGGCATGGTGAACCAGCCTCCCTTCCCAGAACAGGGCGGTACACAGAATCACACAGTGCAGCAGCAAGCACCGGGCGTGCAGCAAGGTGCGCAGCAAGGGGTACAACCCTCGAACATGGGGAACTTGCCACAAGGGCAATCCCAACAGAAACCGCCACAAATATCACAGGGAACAAACTCCGGAGGGGGAAACAACCCTGGAAATGGAGGAAATCCACAAGTATACAGTGGACCGAACTTATACATGAAATAGGACAGCTCGCTGGGAACCCTGATGTGTTCTATCCTATCAGTGACACCAGACCCTAACAGGGAACCTAGGGTAAATGTCGTTATAGTGGGGAAAGAATATTCCTTCTTAGTTGACACAGGTGCAACACGCTCGTGCATACGAGAAGGCAAGTTTTCCTTGTCCGGCCAGGCCATAGAAACTCAGAGTTTTACAGGAGCTCATAGTAGCGTTACCTTTACGGACAATCTCCCAGTCTCTGTAGGGGATTGTGAGATGAATGTACCCTTATTATATTCACGACAGACTCCAGTAAACATTTTGTGTCGAGATTTAATGACAAAATTGAATATGGCTATATCATTCACAGAGGAGGGCATAGTGTGCTCCACTCCAGGAATGTATTATTCTAACGTGTGCGAAATGATCAGAGCGTACTCTGGAAACATAGCCATGAGAGCTATATCATTAGAAACGGACGTCTTCGCATATGCCGTGCGTGTGCTTATGGCAGGATTGCTAGGCCTCGCATATAAAACTATTAAAAGCCCTGATGAGTTTCTATTCAGACCAAGAATACCTATGCATGAAGAAGAGGGACAAGTATTTCCCTTATTGATACATATTACATATTGCAGCAGTACGAGGGAAGGTAGTAATGGTCAAAGGGTACGATGATGAAGGCAGACAATGGTGTGCAATTATCGCCATTGAAGAATGGTACCGAGTGACTGACATCACCGATGATGATCTGTTCAAAGAACACCCTGACTTAGAAGAGACTAGGGTGGAGGTGAGTCTCATATTGTTGGTCAAAATGATCAAACGAGAAGTGCCACAGAGAATGATGTTGGCACTGATCCGCCCTGCATACTTTGATGACGATATGGCCCAGGTGCCTGTTTCAGTATGGACTACAGGACCCTATGATGTAGGCCTCCTGAAAGGGGCAGGAGAAGTGAAAATTCAACTGAAACCAGGAGCAATTTCACCAAGAGCGCGACAATATCCCATGTCCAGAGTGGCGGATGAAGGGATCGCAAAGACAATTTCCGCTACGATGGAGCAGGGCATCCTAGTGACG
The DNA here is from genome assembly GCF_040938575.1 of Ambystoma mexicanum. Taxonomy (NCBI): domain Eukaryota; kingdom Metazoa; phylum Chordata; class Amphibia; order Caudata; family Ambystomatidae; genus Ambystoma; species Ambystoma mexicanum. The sequence goes on from NC_090937.1 coordinate 500,250,995, forward strand.
TCAGAATCACCCTGTAATATGGTGATTTATCCCGTCAAGAAATCAAAGGGAGGTTCTTGGCGTTTAATCCAAGATTTAAGAGCATTAAACGATATTTTTGAAGCTGAATTCCCTATAGTCCCTAATCCATCTATGATCTTGTGTAACATACCGATCGAGGCGAAATACTTTACAGTGATTGATCTGAAGAATGTTTTTTTCTCAATCCCGAAGAACTGACGTCCTTCGCGTTCAGACAAATGCACCTAAAAAGTATGAGGTTGCCGTAGGGGTACTGTGAGTCCCCATCCATTTTCAACAGAGTCTTGCAAATGGACCTAGGCAAAATTACAGTAGACAGTGTTGTTTTGCAGTATGTGGATGACATTCTGATCTGCAGCACCACTGAAGAACAATGCAGGCACAATTTATTCAGCTACTGACTATATAGGCTGAGAAAGGATAAGGTTTAGAAAGAAAAGTTACAATATTGTCAACAAGAGGTGCTGTACATAGGCCAGCTAATCTCGCATGAGGGCAAAAAGGTCACCCCAGAAAGGGCTGAAGCTATCATGAACACGGCTACGCCGCTCACGATAAAACAAATGCAGAGCTTCCTAGGCCTGTGCAACTATGTTAGGGCATGGGTCTTTGATTACAGCTCATATACCAAGCCCTTGCTCCAGGCCCTGAAGAAGGCCCGAGCGACAAAGGAAAAAATTGAATGGACTGAAGCGATGGAAAAGGGGTTCACAGAACTAAAGAAAGCAATTTGTGTGGCTCCAGTTCTCGGCATCCCTAATTATGCAGAGGAATTCTACCTGTTCTCGCACACTAATGGCAATGTTATGACAGCAGTACTCCCTCAAAAAACCTCTTTGGGGTACAAGCCCCTGGCGTATTACAGTAGGAATCTGGACCCAGTAATGAGAGGCCAGTTCCAATGCAAACAAAGCTTAGCTGCCGCAGAGTTCGCCATATAGAAGGCGACAACCATTGTAATGGGATGCTCCATGACGTTATATGTTGAACACTCATTATTTGCCATATTAGAGAAACCAAAAGGTACATTGATATCTCAAAGGGCCTCTGCCTATGAGGTGATTATATCAAATCCATCGATCAAAATAGTTTGATGTAAAACAGTGAATCCAGCCACATTTACAGCTGAACCAGTCACTGAAGGTGAGCCGATACATGACTGTGCAAACTATGAAGAATTCTATGATGAAATCCCCAGGATAAAAGAAAATTTCCTGGCGGGAGGTGAGATCATTTTCATTGATGGTTCTTCAAGAATGGATCAAGAAGACGGACAAAGATATACGGGCGTTGCTGTAATAAAACACATAGCAAATGGAGAATTTCAAGTACTAGTTAGTGCACGAATACCATCTCATTACTCAGTACAGGCTGCAGAATTATTGATGTTGATACTCGCCATTGAGAATCATGCAGACCAGGAAGTAACGGTGTACAGTGACTCAGCCTATGTGACGTCAACAGGGCACGCAGGTTTGGCGCGCTGGAAAAGGAGGGCTACCTCCGAGTGGACGGCACGCCAGTGCAGCACACAGTCTTATTGGACAGGCTGATCAAGGCACTACAGTTCCCAGTGGGCATAGCGGTCGTGAAATGCGCCGCCCATGCTCATGGGACAAATTTTGTGTCATGTGGAAATCACGCAGCAGACAGGGAAGCCAAGCGTATGGCATCCAAAAATGAGACAATCGTGGAAGAAGATGTGGCATGCACCCATTAGCGTATGATGATAGCTCGAGCCACACCAGAGGCCTATAGTAATATGGGGCAAACTCAATTGATGGAGCTTCAAGGGGAGGCACCACAGGACGAAAAGAACCTGTGGAAGCGTTGAGGGTGTTCTTTAAACCCCTCAGACGGATTGTGGAGGCAAGGCAGCACTGGTAATCCAGTAATGCCTGTAGCCCTACTAAAGATAACATTAGAGCAACTACATTATCCATTACACTTATCCAAAGAAAATCTTGCTGCAACGCTCGCAGAAGACTGGTTTATACCGAATTTAGCAGAGCATGTTGCATTCTTTATAGTGAACTGCATAATCTGCCAGCAGTTCACCGCTGGGCACACATTAAAAGTAGTGAGAAGAGTCATCCCCCGGCCAAAAGGGCCATTTCAGCGCTTATACGTTGATTATGTCGACATGATTCAAGTATGTAACGGGTACAGGTACTTAATTGTAGTGGTGTGTCCATTCTCTAGATGGGTAGAAGCAGGTCCTGTACACACCCAGACTCAACCTGTGCTGCCAAATTCCTAGATGGGGGTGTGTGAGGTGATGATATCAGATAATGGGGCTTATTTTGTAAATGCAGTTTTTGAACAGATTAGCTTGTTGCTTGGTATAAAGCACAAGTTCTCGTCAGCGTATCATCCAGAGGGGAATGGTATATGCGAGAGGCTCAACGGCTTGTTAAAGGAAAGGATAGCCAAGTTGAAGCTTACTCTAAAGAAGGGATGGCTGCACTGTCTACCACTGGTATTGTATGCACTTCGGAACCAACCAGACTCCGACCATCATTTTACGCCGCACAGGAAGGAGAATGAGAACCCCCCTTACCACTCGAGATAGAGCTAGATGTGATCCTCAGTCTATCCGAGAGGTCCTGGGAACCTAGTTGTCAGAATATCTGAACTGCATGACATCAAGCCTCGCTGTCATTTCAGACCAACTGTAGCGACGACGAAAAGGGTGAAGCACAACACCGGACCCAGAGGGAGATGCTGAAACAGACACAGCTCAAGGTCTACATGTGCCCATCATCTTCCCTGGTGATACAGTACTTGTGAGGAATCACACAAAGAAAAGGTGGGACGAGCCAAGATTCAATGGCCCGTTCATCATAGAGGACTGCACTCCCTCAGCTGTGAAACTGCAAGGCAGGAGAGCTTGGATCTTCCTAAATGACATTAAACCTTATATCGGTGAGATCCCTTTAGCTGTACCCCACCACGAAGAACCTACAGACAACGGAGAAGAACCTCAGCACGTGCAGACGAGAGCTATGACGAGGAAGAAGGACGCATGAGCAGGGAAACCAAGACAAAGAACCCGTATACAAGTTTTGGCTTAAAACTGGACAGTTCCTCCAAGCAAAGGGGGATAAGGACATAATGAACACTCTGTGCATTCTAGTTGCAGGGTGAAGAAGAGAATCGCACATCTAAGCCACAACACACTGATAATACAAACTTTTGAATCAGGCCATATCCAAGCATTATTGGTAACAAGACTTTGGTAAACTAAGAGCAAAAGTTAAGACCATCATACAGTCACCTGAATCAACCAACACCCAGACTTTGTTTTGCAGAACATATGACATCCCCCAACAGGAATATCACAAGAGATGTGCTGTCCTGTTTTCAGTTAGTACTAGAGACATATCCATCGCTTGTAGGGAGAGTTACCAGTATCACAGACTTCATCCAAAATCCTGCCAACAAGAAAGTAATCTGGCAACTACTGACTGTCATCGCGGAAGCCTTCATTGTACTGCCTGAGTATGTTGATAAAGACACAGATGCTTCCTCCACAGGTGATCATAGATTAACTCACTTATACGCTTTTCTTTCGCATCATAGAGGAGTGCCCAGGACTCATCGGGAGAACTACGGATACTCTAACATACATCAGAGATCCAAGAAACAATGAGTATCTGAACCAACTGTGGATCAAGCTGAACTATGTGGTCGCAATCCACGCAGCAGGAAAGTGCAGAGATTGTTCACGTCCAAAGAAAGGCCGGTGATTCAGAACCCAGCAAAGCAGGACAAATGTCCCTATCACCCGAGGACAGCAGGCTGGCTCATAATGTCCTATTTCGTCTAGTCACTGAATATCCAGAAACAGTGGGAAGGCCTGCAGATGTTGATGTCATCACCTTCCACAGAGACCCAGTTAATGTTGCACATATAGGCACACTCCTCCACGGAATCATGCTCCAGGTGGATCCAACGTCAGCAAGAGTACCTGAGGAGATTCCAATTAAACCGTCTGCCGAGGGACAGATCCAGGAGACAGAGACACAGTTCTTCATCTTTCCGCCGTGGAACAGATCGAGAAGAGCAGAGAAGAGAACTTCACAATTTTTGTGTTATTTTTAATTTTTTGTTAGCTTTACTCATATTCTTGATGTGATTTTGAATGGTACCATATGTCCATTTTTTCATTTTTTCCCATTTTTTCACTTTCTTCCATTTTTCCATTTTTCATTTTTTCGCATTTAAACAATATCCAGCATGTCTTCAGGACTAAAGCAAATTCGGGGGGTGGAATGGGAATTGACCTATTTTGAATATGCATAATGAATGTGACCCACCAAAGAGGCTAGTCTAACCTGTTTTCCATAGTCTAGCAAGAGAACCGTATCCCGTATCCAGAGACAATCATCACCCGCAAGAGGGGGGACACTTGCAAAGCACTTGACACTTTATGTTACAAACTTTCTGAAAGACAATAACAGAGTCAGCGAAAAGAATTAAAACTCTGACATTTGACTCATGATTGAAATGGTGGCCCAGAACAGTAGCTTGGTCCTCCCGCAATCAGAGGGGCACCCCCACTTTCCTGGAAGAAAATGCTGCAAATTGTCCTACCGAACAATAATGTGCATATGTCTAGTTATTATTATTGTTTTTCTGTCACTCACTATAAGAACTGCATTCTTTATTGGTGTACGAAGCGCTCCAATTTCAGTACACCCACCAGATAATGTACGTACGAATCCCATGAAAGCACCCAGACCCTATATAGTCATACCAGTTCCAAGAAAATCTGACGATAAAGTAAACAAACTAAAATTGACTGTAATTAGCAGTGATTCATACACACCTGAGGTAACGAATAAAGAGAAAAGCTGGAGACAGGGTCAGCGTGGAATGAATGAAAACATAGCACCGACCACTACACGCACACACACTAAATACACATGAGCAAGGGCAAGTGTCATTGGCTACAGAACCTCAAATGATGGCAACAGAGAGTAAGAGACTGCCTATCGAACAACCAGTTCCAGAAAATAGTGGAAGTGACCAAGAGGAAGCAAGCGAAAGGCCAACTGAAAAAGATATAACCAAAGCACTCAAGAAAACAGAGACTGCTGCAAAAGAATTCACTGCAAAGACACAAATGCTGATAGACAATTTGTTCCCATTTACAGCCAGAGCAAAGAAAGTGCATGAGGAACTGGAAAATAGAACCACAGTGACTATCGCAGCTAGCACATCAGTTCATACGAGCACCAGGCCCACGATGAGGCCACACGTAGGACAGACGATACACAGATAGTGGTTGAAGCAGCCCTACGGGAGAATGCAGGAGGAGAAGAAGAGACACACAAAACCTCTTCCTACCACAGCGATACAAGTAATGAAGCCTGCTCCTCCAACAAGCATGCCCGAGAATCCTCCAGCAAGAAAAAGTCACACAGACGCATGTAGAGACGTAGTTATAGCTAACTACAAAAAGACATTAAGAATCAAGAGAAACCCACATGAAGACAACAATGAACTAAACAATTACCTAGACAGCACAGCACATCTAGGAAATAACATTTGGTACAAAACACATGAAAGAGGTCAGAAGAAGAAAAGCTGAAGGAGAATGCTATGTCTGCGCACTCCTACCGTACAGCATGGGAAAGTCCAAGATCTTCGTGGCTGTAGAAATTGATGTCCCGTCAGCACACTGTTTGTCACACGTAGCAATGTGCAACACCAGAGGACAATTCATGGGGAGAGATGCCTCACTGATATGGGCAACAAAAACAGCATACCCTGATGAAGATGATAATATCCAAGACATCAAGAAGAGAAACATAGCTCCCACCAGGAATCACGTGATTAGGTATGCAAAACCAGAAGCACAAGGAACAGGAACAAGATGGGAGATAAACCTGAGATTGAACGTCCAAGGAAAAACTCCAAAAGAAGTGCAAATTTGGAAAAATAGAGGCCAGATGCAGATTTGGGGAACAGTGCTTTACCCTGACGGATGGGAAGCAGGAGTAGTGATATGCCTAGCGTGGATGATCCTTGGAGCCTGCAAGGAAGCAATAAAAAACTCACAAAAACTGTGCAAACCTCTATGGCCAAAGTTGGGGAAGTTATTTACATGGGTCGAAGATAGAGGAGGACCCCTGCAGATAGTGCCACTGGAAAGCCCGAAATTGTGCTTTAGAAACAATGGCACGAGGAAGATGGGAGAGAATCAGAACTGTGACGGATCTTTGAAGCTCCAGGTATGACTCACGGAACCGCAGTAATTATGGATCATTAGTGGGCGTGTGGATCCAAAGTATACATAAGGTTGCCGAAAAACTGGGGAGGCATATGCACGATAGTGAACATCCACGTTCCAGCACTAGTGATCCCAAAAAGTGACATGAGCATTGACAGCTTCCCAAAGGCAGTTGCTCACATGAGAAAGAGGAGGTCTATGGAACTGGCATCCCGAATGAAGAGAGAGAATTACTTTTCTGCCAAATCAGAAGAAGCATTTCATGCAATACCATATGAACACAGGCTGTTTAGCCTCACCTGATCGGTATTCACAACTTTGCTCTTGCCCCACATCCAATTTGGAGTAAATATGAAATGGTTGCAGATAACCAGATGGGAGTTATTGCAGACCATCAACACCACCATAAAAGGATTCAACGCAATCAAAGAAGAATTAAGAGCAATCCGATCGATGACCCTCCAGAACAGATATGTACTCGACATGATCACAGCAATGGATGGAGGTGTTTGCACAAAAATCGGAGAATCATGTTGCACGTTTATACCTTCACATGATGAAGAAAATGGAACCCTAACAGAAGCCATAAGTTTGCTGACAAACCTGCAGAATCAGATGATCAATGAAACTGACGAATTTGATGATGACAGCTGGGTCGGAACACTGTTTCTATCGGTCCCACAATTGATGGAAGACATATTCAAAATTCTGGGAGCCCTGCTAGTAATGATACTACTAGGATTTTGGGCCTCATTACGACCCAGGCGGTAAGTTACCGCCTGGGTCGTACCTTTACCGACATGGCGTAAACTGTGTTTATGCCATGGTGGTTGGCGGATTTACCGCCCCATTCCAAGGTGAGTGGGGCGGTAAATCCCCATTTCCCATTTACCCTTCCCCATTCCCATTTTTGCCCTATAGGGCATAATGGGAGTGGGGAAGGAGATAATTACGCCACCGTAAACTACGGTGCCGTAATTATCTCCAAGGTCCCTTAGCGCCATGGATTTTAACGCCTGCAAAAAGCAGGCGTTAAACTCACCATGGCGCTAAGGGACCTTGTAATCAGGCGTTAAGGGTCGGCGCCGTTTACGGCACCGTAAACCCCTTAACGCCTGACTCGTAATGAGGCCCTTTGTGTTATCAAGATAATTATAACACAATGCCAGAAAACTGCAAAGAAAGCCATTTGTATGAAAATCATGGTAGATGTCGAACCAGGATGGAAGCACAGAGACCTAACGGATGAAGAAATAATAAACTTCGTGAAGGCCAGCGAATTTGCGCCAGAAGGAACAAAGTTTGCATACCCCAGAAAACCAAGAGATATGAAGGGAAATGGATTTACTGCAGCCCAAATGGGCAATGCCAGCTAATGACCTGGAACAAAGGCGAACACGTAAAAACAACAGGAAGTTTGAAAGGAGTGATAAAAATATGGACTCCAAAGATGCACATGTTCACACCATAATGTACAAACCCAGTTGACGAAGAATTGGATATAGAAGAACCAAGCAAGAATAATTTAAAGGAAGAAGGAAAGGTGGTCGATAAACCAACCAGAGGGGGGTGTGAAGAGGAGGTCCCAAATATGGCCTGCACTCCAGCCACCCATGTCGAAATGCCAGAAGCATACTCGCCAAGATATGTGATGTATAAGGAGCAAATGAACCAACAGCGAGCCACGGTGGGGCTCTGTCCAGTACCCATCAGAAGGATATGTATACCTATTGAAGCACCAATAACCAGACAACCGTGGGCTACAATGTATCCACTGAGACAACCATACCAGCAGATGACACGAAATGAAGACTACTTACAGACTGTCCCCGAAGAGGCCCACAAAGACTTAATGCAAGGCAATTGGTGACGATATAAGAGCCCAGACGTGACGTACAAGTGCAATAAAATGACAAGCAAAAGAAGGTACACAAGGACGAACTGTAAAGAATAATGATGTGACAGATGTATAAGAAGATACCACGTTGCAGCACAAAGAACATACCCAGGATCGAATTGTGCAACTGACTGAATGCATGTAAATAGGCTTGGAACGCAAGAAGCTAAGTAAACGGTACTGCTTGCAATATTTAGTAGAAGCTTAGAGAAGCATGCGCCAATTATATATCCACCTCAATGAAGCACGCTATACAAGTGCGACTCTATTTTGTGAAGCAGAACTAAGCCCAGGTTGCAAGGGGCCATCATGGCCGAGACTCATATTCCAGCTAAAGCCAGAAGGGAAGAGCAGAATCAAAACTCAGCAAGAAGTACCTCATGCTTGGGAATTCGAGGTCAACTCCAGGAAGAGAGTGGTTATAGGTCAAAGGTTCGAATCAAAAGGATCTAAATACAATAGGGTTGAATTGACTCGACCCTATGTCATTCAATCCTTTTGCATTCGAACCTTTGACCGGACACTGAAGGGTGGAGAGCAGCAACTCTGCAGAACCAAAACTTCAGAGTATGACTGCCAGCCAGGGAACGTCGAGATAAGGAGGCCCAGGGAAGGTGGCTAGGCTGAACAAAGAATCAAATATTTGAAAAGAAGGAAAATGAAGCAGATTCACAGTGAACAGACACGTGACTAGCCAAGGGCAAATAGGTACCAACATCTGATGTCACCCAGAACCCGAGGATGCCATAACATTTCCTGATAAGAAGCTACAGTTTCGAGGCCATCCTCAGCCAACTAATTGACACAAAGCCCTAAAGCGCTGATTGATGGAAGGAAGGCAGGGTAAATCTTGGGGCAATCTGCATCTGGCTGTCATTTCTGTATGCTGCTAATTAAAGTGGAGATTTATGCCAAGGGGTGTAACCCACCCAATCACAATGGACCAAATAATCTAGGATCCTATAATTTGTAGAGCCAACCAGACGTTGTAGTTGTAGTGACGTCTATCCCGAGTGATGTAGAGGGATGGGCGTAGATACCCATCCGATAAGAGTTATCCAATCCACACACACTTACCATATACAGATATAGCACCTATACTTAAGTTACCTTTTCCAACCAATAGAATTGCATGTCAAACTTCTGAGTTTTACACATCAATGATGACTCGAATTTGCTATAAAAGTTACTGTCAGCATGAAGAAGTTGGGAGTTGAAGCAAGACAGGCGAACGCATCATTGATGATTACCATTTGTTTCCCGTTTTTTGTACTTGTCATTAAAGGGACTTCCCTTTGCCAAACTATTGAGTTGTCCTTACTGAAGCGTGTCAGAGTAAGTGAATCCTGCACCCTAACCTCCTCATGGTGCAGTTATCTTGTCTTACAGGTACTAGAGGGTAACCTCTGACCTATGGGCCCGTCAGAGGACGTTCCGCCCTCCTGTACAGAACACGGATGGCTATTAGTATCTTTTTAACAGTCCTTAGTTGGGTCTTTGGCTGGGGAACCATACTATCATTATCCTCCAAGAAACATGGCTCAAATCGCCACCCTCTCTGGATGGTTATGTTGTCTACTTCCAGAGGGCTCATCAGGGGGACACTACAGTAGCCTCTTAACCTTGGTGAGATAGTGTATTGAAATATAAGGGGGCTTGATTCCTTTGACATCAGTTTTGGTACTATGGCCACACAAGTTGAGATCCGTGGAGAGAGCTATTTCAAGCTGCTGATCTTCAATGTGTATTGGCATTCCAGTCTAACTCCACTGTGCGACAAATTAGATCTTATAATGCAGTTTGCAAATGAGCAGATTAACAACTTCCCTGGTTGACATATTATACTTTTGGGTGACATATACTCAAACTGTATCCATTGTCATCCTTTGTGTGATGTGGGGATCTGAAGTGTCAGCAAAATCTCAAACTCATTAATGGGAGTAAGTGGCTTGAAGGGCTAACTGGTTTGGGTCTCTATCCATTGAACAGGAATATCATTGGAGACATTCCACCTAACTCCACCTGGTCTTATGGGACATTTCACTCCACAATTGTCCACATCGTTGTAAGTATTTGGAAATTGGAGAAATGTTCCTGGTTGAAAATTAATCCAACTGGCTTTAGCAACCATTCCATGCTAATCCCTCATCCCCAAAGAACCAGAACAGGTTAAGATCCAATAGGCATCCACAGAACTTGTTTCCAGGAAAAGAGAAATGAGTCAGGCAGACACAGAAAAATATGGCCTTCCCTTTAACTGAGAAAGGTGTCCTGATCAGAAAAGCTTGGAACTCCTAAAAAAATTGGCTGTATGGAAATCGTGCCCTTAGGGGCCAGGCCAATGCTGGATCCATGCTGGTCATCCTGACTAATAAACATTCCCAGGCCTTTTGGAGGTGTATTAATAATCTGGATTCTACGCAGTCAGGTCAAATGGTAAATGCAGTTTCAGAGCAAGACTGCGCATCCCATTTCCAGTCCCTTTATTCCCTGCATATCGGACTGTGCCAAATGTGAGGGAAGCCATTGTCACTTGTGACAAGGCATGTAACAACAATATAACCAATGAGCTAGTTCTGAAGACAATTATCGGGATTTGTTCTTCATGGGCCCTAGGGCGGAACCAGCTCTCAAATGATCTATTTAAATCTGACCTGGCAATTTGGGCAACCGATTTGACCATATTGTTTACCAACGTGGTCAGCGCTGAACTTTTTTCATTGTCTTGGTCCCAGGTGCATATTGTCCCCATTTACAAAAGGGGTGCTAGATCAGACCCCTGCATTTATAGAAACATTTTGATCCTTGCTGCAGAAAGGAAAGTTTTTTGCCACCATCCTACTTCAGCACCTGGAATCATGGGCATATCCATCTGGGCATATTGAGAAATGGCAGACAGGCTTTCGAAGAAATATGGGTACGTCACTAAATGGTCTTTTGGTTAAATGGATCCAAAATCTCTTGTGGGAAAAGAATTATGATTCTGTTTATCTCGCTTCCATTGAACTTACAACAGCCTTTGATTGCAATTTATTGTGGTGCAAGTTGAATAAGTGGGATATTTCTAATGGTTTATTAAGATTGATGACAGGCTTATATAATAATAATTCACATTTGTATAGCGCTACAAACCCTCAGGCATCTCAGCACTGCTTATTATTACCCATGGTGTGTGGTGCTCATTTATCAACCTCAGAAGAATAAAAGGTTGAGATTGGCTCTGCCAGGAATCAAACCTGCATTGGCAGGCTCTGCACAGATGGCAAAGCTAGCACTCTGCTCGCTGTGCTATCTAACCACCGGCGATTGACAATTTCAGCATTCAGGTTTGCTTGAATAGTCATGGTTTATTGTCTCATTCAATCTCTACCTCTCGGTGGGTCAGGCAGTGCTGCGTCGTGGCCTCTTGCTTGTTCAACTTGTACATGGCTGATGTCGGTGAATATTTGCAACCTCAAGCTTTTGTTACCCCTCAACTGCATAACCTAAGACCATTATGGTTGGCTTATGCCATTGAATTTCTTCACTTTGATTGTACACTCATAGGCCTGCAGTGTTTACTCAATGGTTTCTTTAATTTTCTTGACAAACATTATTTAAAGATCAATTCAAAAAGGTCCAGGATTATGCACCTTTCTAATCAGAAAAAGAAAGCTCCTTTTAGTTGGCGGATTCAGTCTGTCTGAGCCTGTCGATAACACTGACACCCTTCTTTATTACCTCAAAAATAAACAAAATCAAATTGTGGTCTTGGCTGAGAAGCCATGCCATTGCTATGGCAAATCAGTTGTGTAGGGTGTACGGTGGTCTCACGCTTCGGCAAATTTTCCCTGTTGCCTTGCATTCGGTTTTACGTAACGAACATTATACCAAAGATCCCTTATGGAATTGAAATTTACAATGTGTCTATTTTGGATGCCTACATGTACTTAAAGTGCTGATCAAGAGGAAAGTCTTTCCTGTCCATAGCTCCGTCCGTCTTCTCGCAATGCGATACGAGCTTGGCATAGTTTCTTTGAAAGCCTCAGCTCAGTGGAAGTGTCTTTCGCTCCACAGGAAAATTCTGTTTCCCAACAATGGATCTTTGTTTGTGGATTTCAAAGAAATTTTGTTGGAAAATGGATGTGGACTATTGCGAGAATTCAATGAGCTCTCTACAGCCTTAATTATTGAATCTGGGTATACTGCGAGTGAGCTGAAGGGGAACCCAACTGAATTAAAACAGGCTTTATATTTGATTGGATACATACTGTTGATGGTTTCCACCAGTATGCTTCATTGTCTCACTTGCAGATGACAACAAGAGGTTGGGGACATTAGCCCCCTTTCTGGCTATCTATCCTGACAAGAGTACCAGGTATCTATATCTCAGGTTTCGAACAAACCTTGTACTCACCAAAGAAGTCTTGTTCCGATTTGGGCTGATGCAGGAAGATTGTGCATTGTGTCGGTTTCCTCAGGAAAAAGACCAACATGAAACCATTAAGCATTTGTTGGTTTACTGCCCTGCATTTCATGGATTGAGGTGGAACTTCTTCAAAAGGTTTATAGATTTCTTGGCTGAGGGAGAAAATGAATTCATTTGGAAATACTGTTTAGCGGGATTCACTACTTCTGGTGTGTTGGTCACTTCAATTTTAGGACCATTGAATCTTGAATCAGTGTACCAAAATGAATTCTGATTCTTTTATGTTTTGAAACACTTGTGTATGAGCACGATAGAAATAAAATATCAATATCAATTTTCTTTTTTTCTCTTTTATACCACTGTTTTAAACTTATCTTCTGTGATAATGTTTTTCAATGTAATAATTTATTTCAATGTTCAAAGTTTGAAAAAAAAACATTTTGTTTTTTTATAGGTTTATTATGTTTAACCATATACAATACAAGGTTTTATCCCTTTAGCCTGCCTTAAAGGGGCCTAATGAATAGTAACACCACACTCGCTACCTTTTTAAAGACATCCACAATGAAGTTGACATTGCTGCTGAAATGATCGCCCGGCTGCCCCTGTTTTCAGACCCAGAGTGCCCCCTTTCATTACAAGTCTGCATGTTCTGTCTCTTCATTTACAGGCATGGATTACAGTGTTTCGATTGGTGTTTTTGTATTGTTAGTTTAATTAAAATATCCTATTTTTTGCAGAACCTTGGTTGGACATTTGTCTATGTTGGTACCATAGTGGTGTTGTTCTTTGGTCTGCTTCTCTGTACCTAAAATCCCTCTTGAAAAGGATAGCCTGACCTCGGCTCATGCTATCTGCATAAGGCGAAGGAGGAATATCTGTTGAGCTGTGCCTGTTTCACCTTTGTGATTGGCATGAGTGCTGGTGTAGTAGTAGTGTGGGGCTTCAGAGCAGTAGTCATTTCTCACCGTTTGCCTCTGCCACAGCTGTGCTCTCGTCCCGCTGTCCAGTGCCGAGTCTTCCATCATGTCAGTGATGGTGAAGTGGTCTATGTGTCAACTCGCCAGAAGACGAGCACCTGGCTTTTTGATTTTTCTCCCGCTTCTGCTAATTTGAAAAACAACAATCTATGATGGACTATGCTGTGCGACCAGCCAATGCCATTTTATAAGTACAACCTACATATAAATGCATATAAATGACATTTTTCTAAGTGTCATATTCAATATCAAAATAATAAGTGGATGAAAAAGACAGAATTATACACAGCCATATAACTGGCCCCTAAAGGCAGATTCGCCTTAAAATAATATTCTTTTGAGCCTGCGTATTACCGCATCACTTTACGTAGGAAATGTCTTTCAGAAATGGTATTGTCTGCTCAAAGTCTAATCACCAGTCTTTCTGTAACATATGAAGAACATTATCTTGTGTTCACCTTCCCAAAACAATCATTTCAAAACCCTTTCTATTTAAGAGCCAGATCCTTGAACTGAAACTTGAGAACGCTATTTAGGACAGGACAGGGGTAGTATCCGTCACTGGGAGGTATAACGCTGGGGCTCTGCCACTTTGTACAGGTTTTCCTTGAAACAGAAATAGGACATTGGTGGGTAGCCTCCCTATAAAGTCTCCAGGATTATCTTTGCTTCTGCCTTCTGTAAAACCAGCCCTCTTACATTGCTTCTTCTTGTGCAATTTTTGCAGTCTTGGGACACAGTTTGTAGCCTCACAGATCTTTTATTGACATGTGTTAACTAAAAGTTCAATTAACAAGGCCTTGGGAACAATTCAATAAAGTGCTCAAAATAGATGCATAGCAGAACGCATGGCACACGTGTCATAGAGTGCAACCTATAGCTGAAATAAAATCCATGAACATTGCAATCACAACTCCACATTGTGTACGTACATCATGGTATACCACATAAATGTTTATGTATATCAGAATTACATGGAACAGTCAACAAAGAACCTAAAGAACAGCCAGGAGCTGATGAATCACTGGCACGACCATAAGGCCACAGTGACAGTCTATTCTCCAGGCCAGTAGCTGTGGATTATGCAGCCTGTCAGCCCCAGAGCCTTGCAGGACAAGTGGACTGGGCCTTACTGTGTGCTGGAAAAGGTAATTGAGGTGAATTATCTCATTGACATGAAAGGACCTAAACATATGTGCAGGGTCTTTCACGTCATCCGGCTAAAACCCCATTATAGATGGAATTACTTGGTCATGGCATTAGTGACTGACGGAGAGATGGAGGAGGAGACTGATCCGCTCCCAGACTTCATGCACGCTGAAGCCACAGATGGGTCAGTTGAAGGTATCAACCTTGCAACAGACCTGTCAGAACAGCAACTGACAGACTGTCGCCATTGACTGGGAAAGTTTGCTGATCTGTTTTCTCTGACTCCAGGTCACGCAATATGGTGCATCGATTCTGTGGACACTGGAGACTGTAATCAGGTCCATAGTCGGATATACTGGATGTCCGGTAAGGTTAGGGACACCATAAAGGAGGAAGTTTCCAAGATGCTGCCACTAAGAATGATAGAGCCGTTTGACAGCACCTAGGCTAGCCGTGTGGTACCAGTCCCTAAAAAAGACCAGATGTGGGAAGACTGAGGTTCGCTTTTGTGTGGACTATAGGGGGCTCAAAACTGTCACAAAGACAGATGCTCATCCCTATTTCTCAGACAGATGAGTTCATTGGCAAGCTCGGCACTGCCAAGTACATGAGCAACTTTGACCTCACAGCGGGGTATTGGCAGTTCGGATTGACAGATGGATTGTGAGAGAGGTCAGCATTCTCAACCCCGGAAGGACATTATCATTTCACTCTGATGCCTTTCGGATTGAAGAATGCCCCTGCCACTTTTCCTCGGATGAATAACCAGGTTTTGTCTAGTCTGTAAAACTTCAGTGTCACCTATTTAGACAACATTGTTGTGTTCAGCCACACCTAGGAGGATTACTTACCCCACCTGAAACAATTGCTTTAGGTGCTGCAGAATGCAGGTCTGACTATCAAGGCCACAAAGTGTCAGATAGCACAGGGCACAGTGACTTACCTAGGCCACCTGGTCGGTGGAACTAAGAAACAACCTCTCAAAGCTAAGGGACAGGCTGTGAAGGATTGGGAAATCCTTACCACACAGACACAGGTGAGAGCCTTCCTAGGTCTCACCGGGTATTACGGGTTGTTCATAAAGGTGTATGGGACCATTGCCATGCCCCTGAATGATGTAACTTCCAAGAAAATGGCAAAGAAGGTAACTTGGACCTCTGCCTGTCAAATGTTCTTTCAGGATTTAAAGGACGGATTGTGCAGGGCCCAAATTCTGAAAGTGCCATACTATGGTTGGGAGTTCATTATCTAGACAAACGCCTGTGATTTTGGGATTGGAGAGCACAGCTGAAATCTCAAGGGGTAGAGCAGTCTGTTGCCAACATTAACAGGCGATTGACAAAAAGGGAAAGGGACAAGGTCCTCACTGAAAAAGAGGCTTACGCGGTCATGTGGCAGTAAAGAAGCTGAAACCCTACATCTTTGGGTCACTCTTTACTATCCAAACCGACCACCAGCCTCTTTGATGGTTAATGGCCATGCAAGCAGAGAACTCTAAGCTTTTGCGTTGGGCCAAATCCCTATTACAATTAGATATGGACATCGAGCAAGAGCCAGGCTCCCAATATAGAAATGCAGATGGCATCAGCTGGTACTGTCGCATAGGTGATGAAACATACCCCCAGTAGGGAGGTGGTTCACATTTTGAGGCTGGGGCCATGTAGGGAATTCAACCATCCGCACAATGGGTGTGCGCTCATCTGGGCTTTTATTGAGAATTTGAAGTAAATGGAATGATGGTAGACAAACCTCAGTAAAATGTGTGGGGCTAATCCACACATGTTCCTATGCTCACAGCACAACAAACTCATAGACCCCTGTATTCTGGGTGGACAGAGCATACGGTGAATCCAGTCCACCCTGCCATATTTAGTTTGGATATGACAGCAGGAGTACATAATGCATCTTCAGAAGGGGGGAGGACTAAACCTTTCCCATGTTATGGCAAACCTGATTAAATAACAAAGGCTCCATGTATCAGCCCTGTATTTTTGCTGGTGGCAGCGATTGTCATACAAATAGAATTTACTTCAAACAGGCCCACATGGGGCCTGGCTGCAGAGGTTAACAAAGGAGAGAGGAAACTCCAACAACCTTTCATATGCAAGTGTCTAAACTTAAAGCCAGCTCCTGCCCTCAGTATTGATGGCAGTGAACTGTCATGTCTGTGACTGCATGTTTACAGTAGTCCACCCCGCAGGGGGACCCCATTCATAAGGTATCAGAATGTGGTTTGCAGGAGCCAGAGAGTCTGGTCTCGCCACAGCTTCAAGGGGGACCTACCGCTTCAATCAGGAACCACAAAGACCACCATTAACCAGAGAAACCCTTTGATCCACAACTGACCGTAACATGGGTGGACTTATTATCACATGTTTTGGCCCTTTACCTTTTCTATTGCAAAGCACTCTGGTTATGACCTCACACATACAGGAGATTGCTGGTGGAGACCCCAGGATTGGCTCATTAAGGTAGGTTTAGCCTACGCCATTCACTGTGGCCCATTTGGCGTTAAAAGAGTATGAGACCCTCTTTTGGCAGATAATCTGAAGACTTTGCAAGGAGTAGCAATAAGAACCCCATCATTGGACCCTGGCTGAAAATACAGTCTGCCTTACATCTTCCACCAGTGTGGAGGTCCCGGCAAGGAATGCCGGGACCTCCAAATAGGGAATCAAGATCCCTCCATTAAATATCTCCCACAGAACTGTGGGAGATACTGAATCCAGAGTACCCTTCAGCAGCTCCAAAACTGAAACCCAGCCAGCACACAGTGTGCCCTGATAGGTTCTGTTGCAAGCTTTCTAGGTGGGAAGTGCCTGAAGGTCTCTGTACCCAAAACCAAGGACAAGGTAGTTGCCTGCTACACACTTCTGAGCTTTGGGCCATCCGAGCTTAAAGGAAAACAAGAGCCCAGTGAAGAAGCTGGGAGAAGTGCTTCAGTGAGCATCTACCGATGTCCACCTTAAAGGACTTTTTCAAGCCAGTTGAGCTCCTTGAGCTGCAACCAACTGCAATGCTGACAGTTGCTACACAACAGTTTCTTAAAGACCTCTGAGACGTCTCGACCAGTGCTTCAGAACCACCAACCAGCACTAGGACAACGATTCCTGAACCTGAACCGCTGTGTAGGCCATCCTGCAGCCGTTAAACCAGCACTGCTCCCCGAATTGTCGTCCCGCTTGATAGCTGCAGCTGTCTCCCGTCTTCAACTCTGTCACAGAAGCATGAAAAGAACTATGAAGCCAACTCAACCCTGTCAAGCACCAAGAAAACCTACAGCACAAGGTAAATTGTGGTTCTGTCCCCCTCGTCCTTCCCGGAAAGCCCATAGACACATTTTAAGGCCCATACTCCCTTTGTGCTGAAGCCAAGTAACTTTAAACTGTTGTGGTTATTAACCATACCGACTACCCTCCTGTCAGTATCCAGAGTGCATCAATGTTCGTTCTTTGAAGCTGTCTGCCCTCTTTTACAAGGTGGGTTGTATATCATAATGTTGCTAGAACTGTCTGTTGTGATAATAATAAAGAAGTTATTTTTATACAACCTTGAATGGACAGTCTCTTTTATCATTGGGTAATAATTGCATTTTTGTTGTCTTTCAACTAACCAACGATCCACAACCTTTCGGATGTAAGCCTGCCGTTCTCTTCACGTCACAAAAATTGTACAAGGGGGTTTATATTTTGCCTGTTGCCCGAATCTGTTTGGAATCCTTCTGGTGCACTAGAGGTGAAAGTGTAGAGAAGGAGCCAAGTACCCCTACTCCACCTGCCCCGCCTACATTACCTGAGAAGTATGAACCAAAGTATGTGACGTATACTACACCAATCAGAAAGCAGGAGAAGAGCAACAGCTCTGTGCAGTACCCATAAGAATACCTATACCTAAGAGAATATGGGAAATAAAGTACCCATTAAGAAAACCTTACCTACATCCAAGAGAATATGATGGCCATTTGAACGTGATTCCTGATGAAATAAAGAAACTGAATGACCAAGATGAATGGTGACGTCATACAAAATTGAATCGACTCCATATAGAAGATAATCAGACCAGAGAGGCAGACGGTTTATAAAGAATAAAGAAGTACCAAGGATAAGTAACATCTTGGGATCAAGATAAAGAGATTCATGCCATAAGCATGATGAAGATACTTAGTTAGTTTAAACGTGTACAGATGCAATGAAACGCAAGCAGCAAAGCAATCATGAAGCTAGCCAAAAGCTAACTCATAAATACATATGGATTGACTAAAGAGTAAATGTTCCACTAAGTATATAGCAGTCTTGAGCAACAAGGAAGGCCTCAATTCAGTGTTTCAGTAACAAAAGCAATTGAAATAAAAAGAATATATTTCAACTAAGGGGTTGGATGAGCCAAGAGAGACAAGGTCTTATCAGAACTAGAATTGTCTGATATTAGATACAATTAACATGAAAGAATAGAAGCTCCTGTTCAAGAAGGTCAAGTGAAAACAAAAGACGTCAGAGAACTATTGAGGAATACAATCAAATACAAGAAAAGGCTCAAATCGTGGTGTCCAGAGATGTGATGGAAGAAAGTTGGACGCATGAGGATATCACACCTACGCACGAAAGCCAGACAGTACCCATACTTCTTAAAAAATCCCAGAGAATAGTACAGACTCAAGGCCAACTTCAAAGAGTAATTGACACTGAACCATTGAGGTGATGATGGAGTGTACTTTTAATTGGTGGGAAGCTGGTATCAAGACAAGCTCACCCGCACCTGGTTGTTCTGTCTGCATGCTGCTCACATAGGTGGAAAGTTATTGGCAGGGGTTAGAAGCCAACCAATTGTAGAGGACCATGTAATTGGGGGTCCTATAGTTTGTGTAGCCAATGGGACGTTGTACATTTAGTGACGTTCATAGTCGCCATTTTGTAAGGGAGGGCTTAGTTGTCCAATTATTTCTCTTCGTTAGTCTGTACAGATATAATACCTATACCTCGTTATTCACTTAGAGTCAATCCAACTTCCATATAGGTTTTAGAAGTTTGCCACGTAGGATGATGTTGGTGATGACGCAGGTCAACACGTCAGCTATGACCAATTTATGGTTTAAGAACCCAGCTTTTTTATGAAATGATTGAGAGTTGAGTATCGAGTGATTAGTGATATTTGTTGTACTTCCTGTTTTACTTACATTAAAACAAACTTTTTGCCAAGCTATCTTAAAGGGCTGGAAGCATCCAGTTCAAAGGGCTTATTGATGGTTTAGAAACCAATATTCATCCCTGAAACACTGGTGCCCCGGAAGCTGATTCATCCCAATGTTGCTGTTATCCACAATGATATGTGTTTGTCCCTATGAATGGGCACCTATGCTTACTCTTTTACAGTTTATGCTGCCTCCACATTCATAGAACGGATACAGTGGGAAAACACTTCCAATGCATTTTTACCAAAGATCAGCTTATCTTCCTTACTCCCTTTGCCAGTGTTAGAGCAATAAGGTGTGTGTGGGCACACCCAGAGTATCTCAGATGAAGATCTAGGTGACCTTGCGAGTTCGCACAATCAACGGGGTGCCAGGCAGACACTCCATCTGTTGCCTTACCAGTGCTTTTCTCCTGTACCCAGGCGGTACACAGAGGGTTGGCTCTAGACAGAGGAGTCACGCCGAAGGTGTCCTGGCGTTTGCTTAATTTGTTTATTATTTAATCTCATTAGTTCGTAAAATATATGGAGGACAAAATGTGCATAGGGCAAACAATATCTTCTAAGCCCGGAGAGACCAATATTAGGAACTGAACCACGGTTTTCCCTTATAAATTGGGGCAGCTGCACATTTCTGGTTCACTGGCCACATCATTTTAAATGGTTTGCTGGTTGGTATCTAGGCAAAAGTGAACTATCTTCACTTTTTTTAAAAAAAGGCAGATTTTTTTTCCCTTCCTCCTTTTTCAATAGCACATGACTTCACTTTGGAATTATCGCTTAGAAATTATTTCTTTCCGACAGACACTCAATTGGAAATTGGTGAAAGGAGGAACAAAGGGGCACAGAGCAACTCTACTGTGAGAAAGAACACAGACACACATCGCAAAGTCATGGATCATAATCTGATCCTCAACGAATAGTACAGCGGGAGGAGTTAAAGTCAAAAGCCTTCCCAGCTAAACAAGGAGCCCAGAATGTAGGTGTTACCTCATGGCGTTGCGTGCCTTCTGGGACCCCAAAAAGTGGAACGCTGCCATTTTACCTCATCGGGATCCAGCTTCCCTTTTGCACCCGCCTCACATCTCCCCGCCATCATCTACTCCCCCCT
The DNA here is from genome assembly GCF_040938575.1 of Ambystoma mexicanum. Taxonomy (NCBI): domain Eukaryota; kingdom Metazoa; phylum Chordata; class Amphibia; order Caudata; family Ambystomatidae; genus Ambystoma; species Ambystoma mexicanum. The sequence continues at coordinate 500,271,986 of NC_090937.1, forward strand.
CACCCCTATCACTCTGACATCATGCATACACACCTTGTGCTAGCTTCCTCGTACACCTGTTTGTTTTATCTCCTGCTGGTGTGCCTCTTGCCTGCCGCAGCAATGGTTGTTATGCAAAGGGAGAAGGGACCATGAGTAGTTCCCTTCCCGCCAAATTTCCTGTTAGCTTTTTTAAAGCCATGAAATGGTCATGGTGCTGTTTCACAACTTTATTAAAAAACAAACAAACAAAAAATAGTAATACCCTTGACAGCATGCCGGGGTGTTGATAACTATAACTCCCATTGGTGGGTGGCATTATTGCTTCCTAAAGGTACCGGGCCTTCGTTAAGGCCCTTGCTTCGCTCCTGCCTCTAACTTGGGACCCAGGCCATTACCACGAGATAATGCCCCCACCTCTGTAGTTATTGCTGAGGTAAAATGCAATCATAACTTAACAGATGACAATAAGAGCTAGAGAAGCCCCAAACGACGCATACAAGTGTGGAAGACATGGAAGCTAAGAACAGTAGAAGAGAAAAAGAAATTAAAAGAAGAGGTGAAGCACTGAAAAACTTGAACCGAGAAATAAATGTTGATCGAGAAGCATCACATAAGTGCCAGGCTATCATGCAAGTCTATGCAAAAAGGACGACCATACTCGTCCTAGGCACTTAAGGGGTTAAACATTAAAAATTTGACAAGGTCATTAAAGAGTCTCATAGAGAGGAGTCTCCCAAAATACAGTTTAAAGTACACAATCAAATGGGAAATCAGACCAGACAAGCAAAAATAATATCTCATAGCTGTCTGATGTAGTGTGGCTGCCTAGCAATCCAGGTGCATGCAGGGACATCATTTAGGGGTCGCCAGAGGTCACAACTGCGACCTCTGAGGTATCCCTTGCGACCTCTGTGGTCTCCCTTGCGACCTCTAAAAAAAAAAAAAAAAGATTTATTTTTTCTTTTTTTTTTGTAATGCAAACTCATAGGCTGTGGTCAGCACCATGTGGCTCTTAACTTCTGGAGTGGCTGGCTTTATTGTTCAGGCCCCTTAAAAAAAGAAGAAGAATAAGAACAGGAGTACCACAAGTCTAACACTTTCAGCACTGACCCTAAATAATAAAGAATAGGAATACCAAATAATGTGTCTTTCTGGAGTTCTATACAATAATTGCTAGACTCGTTAAAGGTTTATTTCAGGCACACTTCAGGGGGTGAGTCACTGGTTTAGTCTGTTCTTAAACGCCTCAACTCAGCCTTTCATCCTTCTGATGTCGATAAATGAGTACCAACACAGGTTGGGTGATATAAGGTGTATATTCTTTCTATATAAAGCGCTTAAGCGTAAGTGCTATATAATAACACATCATTTTCATTTGGTCATATTGGTCATAGAAGTCTGCTTGCATTCACAGTAATAATCTTAATGATACATATGGCGATCCATTCTTGTATGAAATGGACATCACATAGTGATATCGTAACCATATTTTTCGTAGTGTACAATGCTATGTGATGCCACTTCCTGTGTGTCAATGGCCTGGCCTTTTGGTGAAATGACGTCCCTGATGCATGCAGGCAACTGGCCTTTTGGTGAAATGACGTCCCTGGTGCATGCAGGCAACTAGTTAACCACTAAACATGTCTTAATCTCCTATTTTGAATTGGGAAAGCAGGGTTGGGTTCCTCGCCAAATGTGTTAGCCTTCAGTGGAATCTGGAATCCGTCATCACGGAAACTCGCTTACTTATTAGGGAAAGGGATGATGCAATAACGCTGGCAGTTGTTTTATTCAGTTAATTGAACAGCATCGCCATTCTTCCAAGACACTGTCTTTGTTGTGTGTTCCTTAAAAATGAATTGTTTTTTTTTTCTCACTAACGTCAAGGAATGTGAACATTATTATTGGCCTGCTCAACTAAAAATAACCATGTCTTTGTGCTGCCTGGGAAAAAAGTGTTCAGCCAAGTTAACCGGTGATGCTGCTGCACGTTTCCTCATTCTGAAAGCACGAAGCACTCCACCCCACCCTCCCACACAGAAAGCTGCTGCGAGGAGCCAGGGAAACCCTGCATCAGTCTATGACATGCACATACCACAGCAGATTTGAAGGAGAGCTGAGCCGCTGTGTTACAAGCACCAAGGTCTAACCAGTCAACAATAAACTCGACATATTCCACCCTGTGCATCTGTGGGAGAAAAACTCATCTCTCACACATGCGCATGACGTGCCTCTACATATAACACTTTTGCTTTATCGATTCTTTGCATTTCAGAGATAGTCTAAGTAAACTGTAACACATCAGGCCACAAATACAAATGATATCAAGGCCATAACAAATGGGCGTCCCCAAGACTCAATTACTCACCCACATATTGGGAAACAGATCAAATTGAACTACTTTGAGACGTGCAATCTAGGTTTGTGTGCTACAGTTTGACATGTTCATGATCCTTGCTGTATGTTGGCCAAGCAGCCAGCTAATGGTCATTCCTCTGAAATAATGGAACGCTTCAGTAATCAGCTACACAGACACGCATTTGCTCAAATGAAAGAACAACTCTTGGAGGCAGATCCTCCACTCCAAAAGGGGGTGACTGTTTACACAAAGCATGTCTGCGTGAAATGTGGTGGATGCATTGTCTTCAATCACCACATTATTATCATTATTATTAGGGTATTTGTTAAGAGAAGACCTGGCGTCAGGAAGCAACGGAGCACTTTTCAAGTCAAAGGGAAAAGAGCACAGTGAGCAAAACAGAGATACAAGGGAGCAGGAAGCTGACAATGGGGGGAGGGCAAGCAATTTTGCAACAAGGGATCTACAAGCAACCAGGGGAGGGAGCAGGGAGAGCAGATCACCCAGTGACAAGTAGGATGGGGAGTGGAGGGTGTGTGGACATAGGTGTGATGGAGGAGCCATTCCTTGAAAAGGAGGGTCCTGAGCTCCTCCTTGAATGAACAAGACCAATTCATTACAAATTGATAGGCAAGGAAAATAAGTTGAGTACCTATGACTGGTTCATAAAGAGGCTGACATTCTAAAATCAATGTTTGCCTATTGTTTCACCTTAATGTATCCATTTGATTTTGCCATGGCTTAATATTATGTCAATGTACTCTGATTTTGAACCAACATGTACAGACATGTAAACTTTGAGCACTGCTCACCAATAAATCAATAAAACAAGGATTTCCGTGGTACCTGCTCATATTAGATTCAATGCAGTTATCGACATCCACATCAATGATTCGATGGTTGACTACTTTCATTTTATTTACTATTTGTTTAAGTTGATCTTGCAATTGTGTTTCTTCTTTAAATTTGTTACCTTTGATTTGATTGTGTTGTATTGTTATTTCTCATAATGTGAGATCACTCATACTCTCAGTATGGGGTTATGGTTACACAGCCATATATTTGTGTAGAGGGCTTTCCACCATGTTCTCCACTTTAGAAGCACATGTCTGTCACATGATAATGCCATATCATACTATATGCATGTGTAAGAACGATGGCCATGGGTTCTCCTTTTTGTTTGAGAGTGTACCGACAGGCCCCGCAATATTCCCAGGGAAGTACCTGCTTAGTCAGCGAGTGTCAAAGCCTGGTGTTGAATCCACCTGGACTTTCCCGAAGATAAAATGGAAATTCTGTCTCCACTCCAATTCTAAATGTTGAAGTCTTCTGTCCCCTGCCCCCTCACAGCTGGGTTTAGCCACAAGGATTCTTTCCCTGAAAGGAAGGAAGACTGTTTTTTGTGATAGTATGTGTGACGTGTTAAGTTGATGTTTGTGGGTTCAGGAAGCATCACTTTGGGGATTGTTTACACCTTGTCCTGGGGAGAAGCTCTTAAAACGTCCCACCATGGGGATTTGTAACCTCCATATCTACCGTGGAGGTCCTGCTGTAGATCCACCCATGGCAAGGTGGGAACTGTGGATATACAGAGGAAAATAACATTAATGACTATTATTGTTCTTGGTTAATATTTTCCTTGGGTAGCTTTTACAAACCCCTCACCCGAAAGGTAAGTCCCTAAAATGCACATAAACACCGACTATTTGGTGGCAATGAATTCATCCCTTGAGGACTGGACTCCCAAATAGGTGTGGCCTGTCTGTGCATACATACATCTCTGGAGTTTACCCCTTGCAACCTGAAGTTCTTCATCGAGGGGTATCCTGCTTGCTGCTCACTGACAGGATAGAACGTAGGAACGGCAAAAGGGTTGTGAGAAGATTCCCCCCCCCCCTCCCCGGGCTTTGAGTCTATCTGATCAGTGGTGGTAGTAGCTTCGGGTTCCCTTTGGGTTCACTTTGACAGGTCTCTTCCATTCACTGTCCTGTGGCAGAAGTGCCGGGCCTAGGGCAATGGATGGCACAGCCTACTTTCTGATGCACTTTGAGAAATCCATGATCCATTTTTCATCTCTTCTGCTCCACATTTAACTGATCTCCCTGTGAAGAACCTCCTGCAGTAGTCTACAATATTCCGGGACGAAGGAGAGAGAGCATCTTGCATGCACCTTTGCTCGCTGAAGCCACTGGCAACCTTCACATTCCACAAGGGCAGTCTGATATGCTGCAAAGCCTTCTTTCTTTGTCTCGTGAATACAACATATTTTCTGTACAAAAACATGCAAAGGGTTACTCATGTGATTACCCCTTTATCACTCGGGCGGATTTTCATCTTTTTGGCACCTGGAGTGGGGGGACAAGGAGGGATTAATAGAACAGGCCTGCAGTTTCCTGATACCCTCCCTGCTCTGCCTACCAAAATTGAATGATGTCTTCCAGCCTGTGATTTTCATGCTGGTGGAAGACCTTTGGTTTCTGATGGAATCTGCTAGTTGTTAGCAGCTGCTCAAAGATGGTAGATACCATAGGGTCCTATGTAAATGCATCCCTCTACGCCAACATTGTGGCGGCCTTTGCACTTCGTTGTAATGTGAAACTCAAAAAATACATGCAAACCCGAATATGCAAGGTTTTAGCATGCACATTGTGCACGGTGGAGCCTGAAGTGCATATGAGGGCACATGTTGGCAGTCCCCTCTGTGCAATTTAGACTTTTTTTTTTAAATAAATGACACCCTTGCCAATTTAACACATTGGGCTTCATTACGAGTGTGGCGGTCTGGAAACAAGGGTGCCGGTAAGGTCACCGGCACCCTTGTTTCAGGACCGCCACACTACGAGTCTGCCTGCCGGGGCTGCTGCAACAGGCAGGTCTGACGTCATCACAGAAGCATCGGCACCGTTAGCAACGGTGCCGGTGCTTCCGTCCCCCCATTCCCATAGAGTTCTATAGGGAATGGGTAAATGACCCACATTTACCCCAGGACCTTACGCCTATGTCTCCCATGCCAAACATATCCAATATGATCCCTAATCATAATCAGATGGTATTTAAAAAATAGAAAATATTTAAAATACTGCTTGCTTTTACCATTAACACATACTAAAAATAAGGGCCTTGGATATCATTGTTTTAGCTGATGAGATTAGATTTGTGAAATATGTTTATGACACCTGCTAATTTTTTATTTTTTTTTGCTTGTTAGAAATGTGGCCCACCATCCCGAGCCTAGGTGGGCCCGAGCGAAGCAAGGGCCTCAGTGGGGGCTCAGGGCCGTAACCGACCCTGTACGCCCACCATGAGTGGGGTTGATTGCTATTCACACCCCGATGTGTGCCTGGGGTGCAAATATATATATATATATAGACATTTTTTTTAATGGAAGATGGGTGTATTGCCCAAGCCCAATCTCCTGTAAAAAATAAAAAAATCAAGATGGAAACGGCTATAGGAAAAGTGACTTATACGGGTATGGGTAGGGTGAGCGTCGGGACTGGAGCACAATGCTCCGGTCCAGCAGGTAAGTGGAGAGGGAGGGGGTGAAGAAAGGGTGTGAGATGTGTTTGGGGGGAGGTGGGGACATGGGGATGCAACACGGAGAGTCTCCTTGTTGCTTCGGGAGAGACTCCCTGTTGCCTCCCTGCTATAAAGATGGCGCCACCCAGCGACGGGTCTCGGGTGGCTGGAAAAAGCAGGCAATACATGGTGTGTTCTCGGCCGCGTGTTCATCCACCTGATGGGCTGAGCACCCTTTCCCATATAGTCGGTTTGTGGAATGCACTGATTCCGTGTTGTGTGTGAAAATCCGACGGCTCTGAATGCTCTTCTGTATACAGCTGTGTCAATACCATGGGACTAAGCATTGTACAATTGCTCAGTGTTGTTCAGTATAACAAGGCTACCAAATGTGTGAGGTGTCATTCTGTGAGAAGGGAGACAATGCAATGAAGTCACTGCGCGAGATGCTGCTTGTTTTAAGATCACCTGCAGGAACCAGTAGGAAGCAGAAATCATGTAGTCTTGGGACATCAAGTAACATTATTAGCTTAATCGTTAAAATGTGGCTTTACTTACCTTGCTGCTTCCAAAGAAGAGGCCACAGGGTCTTGCATGTAACATTGAGCCATGGCTTGGTTTGAAATACCATTGACTGATTGGCTATACTGGTTTTGATTTGATTGTTACTGCCTAAAGCCTCTTGTAACGGTTCTATTACTAGCTTATTGCGTTGCATTGTGTGGTATGTATCTGAACATTTGACGAAAAGCCATTTTTTTTTTTATTACTAAATTAGCCGGACATAAAATCAAAGTTTTTTTTATTTTTTTGCATTATATTTGACATGTGCTGTATTCAATTAATTTGAATCTGGCAAATCAGGGTAACACTAGCATATTGCTGATCAGTTTCTCTTTAACAATTTATTTTGATGTTTTCATGGTTGAACTTTCAGCAGTCTTTGGTACAACCCATCCCAGGTTGCTGGACTGGTAAGTGCAGAAGACTACAGGTATCGGTAGACTGTTTTGAAAATAGTTAACCTTTTCCTGCATTGCTGATCCCAGTAGTTACCTATGGTTGAATATGTATATGACAGTATCCCCGGCAACTTTTGGGTTCCCTCTAGGGGACTTATGATAACTGCTTTTGCTCCAGGGTATGAAAGAACACTGGGGCACACAATCTGGAAGCTTGACCTTCCATGCTGCCATTATGCTGGTAACACTCCCCTGCAGGACTCGTTCAAAGATACCCTGCCATAATACATAGGTCCGCCTGCAATGTCTGACTGGCATATGCTCCTAAAGGTTGTCCATGATTAGATTGAATGAGAAATGTCAGAAAGAGAAAAAAATGAAAGTCATTCAAATGAAAATACATTTCTGGTAACCCGCACCCTCTCACCCCCTTACTTTCCTTATGGCGGCACCCTTTGCTGTGTGCTGCCGATTCCTCCATTCTTCTGTGACACTGGTTCCCTTCACTTACTTGAATAGGAACTGGTCCTGTAGGGTCCTTTTTTAAATGTTATTCTTTAGCTCGCAGGGGACACCCCCGCAACCCCCATGCGACTATAGTGAACAAGGGTCCGGGGGACACCGCACCCACCCCTGCTCCCCTTGTTCATTATAATAGCACCGAAAGGGATATCTTTTCAAAATAATTTTTGGCTGTTTGTAATTTTCGTACAGCCGAAATTCGTATTTGTACGGATTGTGTTCCTAAAAGGTGAGCAATGGTCTGAATATGAAGCATGCTGATTGTGGGCTCTGACGAATGTCTCAAATTGTTCCTGCCATAGTGTGCCCCATCCAGGTAATCACTGCGTGTTATCTCTTTGAGTAAATCACGAAGATACTTCAACGTTTGTGTAAACTGTATTAGAAAGACAGATGCTAAGGTGGGACACAGTAAATTGACACAGTGCATTACTGCAGACATATGTTAAATGTTAAAGGTATTTGTACCGCGCACCGTCACCAATGGAGTTGGTCTCCATGCGCTCTGGCGGATCTGCAAATGAGAAGGTGGGATGGGTTTGTAGGTGAAGCGGGAGTAGGATAGTGAGAGGAGTGGTGTTCTGTTGGCAGGTTCAACTCGGTATACACTGGGGGCTGAGCTTCAGTGGAAGTGTCGGATCGATGTCAGTCCTCATGTGCTGTTGGTGTTGCTTATGTGTTGATGCGGTGGTGTGAAGTGCGTGCGGGTTGTTGTGGGAGAGATGGTTGTGTGAGATTTTTGGGCGAGATAAGTCTGCATAAATGCTGAGTTTTTTGTTAGTCGGTTGTATGAAGTTTAACAGAAGCTCAGAGATCTGTCAGAGTGTGGTGCTCGCTAATCCTCCCATTTTCCTCAGGGTGGGCAAAGGGGTTACACCTGGCAGGGTTTGGTTTGTGTGAGGCGCTCCCTGTGCTGTTCTAACACGCTTTGTAAGTGTTCTGATTGCTCCTTGCCATTCTATTCTAGCGAGCTCTGTGGGTGTTCTAATGCTGATGGATTGATTAATTTGGGTTGGGTGTCTATTCTCCTCCTTGGGTGCTGGGGCTGGTGTGATGGACTCTTCTAACAAACCTTCTATCTAAATGTGTCTGCCGGTGTGGATATGGTACGTCCGGGGGGGGGGGGGGGAGTGGGTGAGTCATTTAAGGCTTTCGTGGGTCTAAGTATGTGATCAGTCTCTGGAGACCTCCTTTTGTGGCTATTTCCCATGACATTTTATGGTCTGTCGTGTGGTCGGTTCTTTGGGTTAAGAGTTTGTCCATTTTGAGAGTGGCCGAGGTTGCTGTTATTTTCATTGTTGTTTTAATGCAGTGGGCATTCTATTGCATCGCTGTTGTGGTTACGCTGCGAAGAGCCATGATTGTGTACTTAGCCTGACAGTTGTAATCAGTGTGAATATAGCAAGATTTCCCTCAATGGCTATGAAGCCCTACGTTCAATTCCAGGCTTTTGTGAATTCTTGAATCAGTGACTAAGCTCTCAGTGTATGATAAAGAAAGGTGGGTAGCCAGTGGAATTAGTGCTGATAAAATAATTTTAAAACACACTATACTGAGCTCTATGTAGGTTGGAAGAAGAAAAAGAGGAACACCATGATTAAAAATGGCACGCAGCTTCCCCAAAAAGAGCAACACGAGCACCACCCACAAGATCTGAAGCGCAGCACTTTCATGGAAGTCTTGTTTTGTGCATACTGATTGCCAGATGCTAACGCTGCATGGGTGGCATATCAGTGCCAAGGCTGAAACATCTCTTTACATGAATAAAGCACAGATCGAGTCACCGCTGAACTCCATAGATGAGTATCACCTACGCTGCACACCCACGAGAGTGCTATTAGGAGAGTATTCTTAGCGTGTTGCGTTGAGAAGCAATTGGCACACGGGAGATGCCTGAAAGCACTAAATGACATACACTGAGTCACTCTGTGACAGATCTACCACCGCATAGAAGGGCACTGCGAGCCACACCGAAAGGTCACTTTGAGGGACTAGTTGACGCTTCTATAATTGGCGATTCAAGACATTTGTTTTATGGTTTATAATGTCTGGTCCCAAACTCAATATTGATTACTGAGGAACATAAAGCTTGATTTCATGTTCTTGGTTACAAGCAGCAAACTCTCTCAGAGCAAAATCTCAGACACTTTGTTTCCTTCATTTATGAAGGAGTTATTTTCTGCGACGACATTTCACCTCGCGGAGACGTCAGGGTGGTAAAAAGTGGAGCACTCACTTTAGCAGGAAGTCTCAACATGAGAGTTTTCACACGTTTCTTCATTACAGTTCTACTTGAGGGAGGACAAATGGTTACTGTCCTCTTCAGGTGGGAGGTGTCTCTGGCCTCTGTCTTAGGACTTTAAAGGGGGACTATATGAAGACAGCGCACAAAAGCAGGGAGATGTGTGCTGTTTTTGCCACAGAGAGGTATTTGAGACATGGGATCCATGTCCACGGGTTGCACACAAAAGGTTGCACGCGTGGGATGCAGCACAACATGCTGCATTCCGCTGGTGTGTTTTTTTGTGCGCGGCCCTCCATTGGTCCATGTCGGGGTACCCCCCTCCCGAACTCCCAGTCGCTACATGGCACCCTCCGCCCCATGCATCTGCTCCAAACCCTCTCCACCTCTCCCACTTACCTGCTGAAGGCTTCGGCCTCCAGCTACCTGATTGTCTGCTTCTTGGGCACTCAGCATACCACAGCGCCAGAAGCCTGGGGCACGGCACACTTTTGTGTGCAACTTTTTATGCCCTGGGCTTCCGACACCACAGTATGCAGACTACATACTGAGTTACGAGCTGCCACAGGGAAGCCATGCTAGAGGGTCAACATCCAATCTCAGAGGCCTTGCAGCATGGCAAGTCTCATGCTGCAAACCATACACCGGTGGAAAGTGCTAAGGCAGACTATGCTCGTCCTATTTGCATAGAATTGCATAGAGCTCAGCATATAAGAGGTTAAAGAACCTCTGTGCTAGGAATGGGAGCAGGAGACCCTGTGCAGGGAGACAGGAGGAAAGATGTATATCACACATTTTAACACTATCTAACCCTATCCTCCTAACAGAAGTATAATATTTCTGGGAAGCTGCCACCAGGGCCTTTTTCTTTGGGCAGCTGCCCTAAAGTTCAGCTCTGGAAAGCAGTGTGTCCACTCTGTTGTGTCCAGATTGTTCCAAACGTAAGCCATATCCTAAGACCAAGGCACAGGGGTGCACTGAACCAAAAACAATCCCTCACACACTGCCGGAGCCACCCTTCCCCATGAATGGGGCCTTTTATCTTCAGCTTTTCTTATTCCCACAGGAATCCAAAGCTCTCTAAGTCTGTCCAGACACCATTTGCTTTCCCATAGCATGGGTGGATGTTTGGTCAACTTGATAAAGATGGACGGCAGGGCTATGACTGGCAAAAAACATCCTGCTTGGCCGTCGGGATTCTCTCAGAGTTCTGCCATACTTGGGTCCAGCTAAAAGCACCATATTGGGACTTCAACGTTTTTCGATGACTTTTTCCCATACGCTGTCATGGAATTCGGCAGATATTTATGTTGACAGTGGTCCTCATTGACATTTTTTTTTAAATAATCAAGTTCATGAAGCCTCATTTTTTCAGTTTTTATTTTTTCTCCTCAACTTGTAATTTTTCCTCAATCTTTTTGTCAACATGGTTTGGACCCTACATTCTTTACTATTTTAACATGATGGATTTATTATTCCTTCCTTGTGTACCCTTCGGGTTTCCCAGAACGCGTGTCTTCCTCCATTAATCAGATTGTTGTGGGAAATACGGCATAGCACATGACCATTCTCTGGTCGCACCTGCTTCCAGGTGGGTTGAGCACTCCTCACACATAACCTTACCTGTTTCCTTTTTAATATGTGAGGCGAAAGCCGAAGAGTTTCTCTGACACTAGAATCACATTTTCAGATGTACGCATTCTTCATATTTGTGGTGCTCAGTGCTTCAGCCAATCTCCTCTGTGCAAGCTTGAAAGTGGTGGCACCCGGAAGCTCCCCGGGCAGCTTCTTGGACTTCTTTGTCATTAAACATCCTCACAGACCTTTAACATTCCGAACATGGCACAAATAGTCTCAGGGCTGTGTACCTGGGATCCCATTTCTGTTAGATGCAGAGGGGCTCGTGGTCAGAACTCCTAAATAGAGATTGCGTACCCCAAATTTAAATGAACATGTTCTATGTTACTTCAATCACACAAAAATGCACTGCCTACTGGACTGAACACCCACCTTTCAAAGTCACACACTCCATGTATGCTTATCTCAGGCCCTCTAAGCAATCAGATGTCAGAATCATCATCCATGATTAATGCACCCCTTACAATGGCACGGTCTGAAGGCCATTCACAAACCTTCTGAGCACTCACTGACCATGCCTTGGTCATATATAACACACTTTTTTCATAGCCTTCATTCTCAGTGTTGTAAAGCAGGCGTAGAGGTGGGTGGGGCCAACACACAAGTAAAGCTCAACTGAGTCAGCAATAAACATCCCTTGTGTATTTTATTTGCATGAAGTCTGCTGGTTTAACAAACAAAATCAAGATTTCGGTTTTAATAATAATCATGTGAATACCTGTGTTAAACAATAATTATATCCAGGTGACCATGCTGCCCAGTTTCGCTTATATTGTTGTTATGTAGCTTTCCTTCTAGAAAGAACACAATTCCGAGCAATTATTGTATAGTATTGTATTATGGTACTTTTAACCTTCCATCCAGGATGCAGAGCACACAGCTGCAGGCATACACCGTGTTACTTTACATACGTATTTCAATCTCTATAAAGGCATACATCATACCCATTTGTAACCCCTGCAGCTGAGAGAGTGCATGACAACATTTCTAAAGCCCAAACATGATCACCATTCCACTTTGCTCCTAAATGTAAGCGTGTGACTGAGAATGAATTGCATTTCCTTTTTATCTGTTCAACCTTTTTAACATTGTATTTGAGGCCGACCTTTCTCAAATAGGGAATCAGAAATACTGCGGAAGCATTGGAGTGCTGCTATAGGGTAGAGGAGGAATGTATAGTGCCTACTCTTTTAGAGTGTGGTGAATGAGGCAAACAGAATTGACTATGGCAACATGATTGCTTCTATGCGTCTTGGCACATGGCATCGCCAGGCGACAACCATGAAAGGTAATACAGGTTAGTGTTACAGATATTGAAGTCCTGAACCTCCTGTATCACACATACCTATCATAGCAATGGATCTTTTTCAGTTGCACCTTTTAAAGCACTGAGTGTGATAGGATCATTATAGGGGAACATGTGAAGCTCGGCGTCCTAGAACAATAGTTACAGGCATATCCAGAAATGCTCTACTCTCTTTAGTGAGATAATTATCTATTGCATATAACAGTGGCGATATGATCTGGTCATGTTCCCAAAGTGTTATGTGGCAAACACGGGAAATGGGATGATAATTCCTATTGGTGCACTTTAATTCTTTCTAATATACTTTGTTCAATGTTATATGGGTTTTAATGGTTCACATTAGATATTAACAATTGTGTATTTAATTGCAGTTTGTCTTTATGCAATGTTCTTAAAGAGTTGGGTGGCAAAGAAACGTATAGAAGGGCATTGTGATGATAAGCGTCACTAGTGCATTTTAATCTTTTTAATCCTTTATACATTTCATTTAATTGTTTATTGTTTTAATTGAGATAGACCTGGTATGTATATTATATTCATTGCTTTTGTTTTCTTTGAAGGCGGTCAGCTGAAATAAAGTATTTTGACTGGCTGACTGACTTAAGTGTGTGATCCTAGACACATGATTTTATATCTCTGTGCCCTATTTTCAAAAATTGTGATACCATGAATCAGTTGTTGTAGAGGGTTGGTAGGCAGGATAAGAGGTGTGGGTTTAGTGTTGTAGATAGTGGGAATGCAGTATATCTTCCTGGTCCAGAAGAATGACTCCCTTCTTTTGGACAATGCGCCACAGTTCTGATCGTAGGGGGAATTTCGCCTGTGAGGATGACTCCCTTCTCCAGGTCTCAGCTCCTTTCTAAGGAAACGAAGTTCCAGTTTGTGGTACTATAAGGGTTCACTTACAACTCAAACATCATTCCTTATTGACCATAGTTTTGCTTCCCTATTGGGTTCCTTGAGAATGCCTCCCTTCTACAGGTATTTGGTTCCAGGAAGTGTTGTTTCCTTCTCCCGAGGTCTCTTGGCTTCACAGTTCACAAGGACTGGGTGGGATGACTCCCTTCAACCAGGCCTTTCTTAGACTTTCACCATTCACAGTTCAATATCACCAGGCAAAGGCCTGTCTTCCCCTGGCTTGCTTTGCACTTCAAAAGTTCACAATTCACATGAGCTCCCAGTCGTATTGTTGCGGGTGCCAAACCTGTGTGTTCATCTTGAATTGCTACAATAGACCTGGTTCACCTTTGCAGCCTCATCATGTGATTGCCATGTGTTCATGTTATATATGCTTTCATCTACACATGACATGCTATCAAATCTTGTGGTACAGTTGGTCGGGGCCCTTCTCACCCATTCATCAGTACTAAAGTAATGCATACAAGGTCAGTTCCATTACATGTTGTGCATTCTAGAAGGTGGATGCTTGAACTCTGTTTGCGGTTGACATTGACCTTACAGCACACATTACTCAGTACAGAATTCTCTAACGATGCCAATGCACCTATATGTAGCAATGGCCTGCAAGACACATGTCATTGGACACACTCACAGTGACATGCTTGTGGAAAGTGCATTTGAACACAGATTTTGACTCACATGGAATAACACAAAGCATTGGCCGATGTCAGTGGTATCCATTCAGTGGCCCTGGCCGCCAGTGGACATGGATGAGCAACAATGGCACCAAGAAGTCGTATGAGGGTGTGTCCCAGAGGTTGCAGTGGTTGGCCAAAAGATGTTCATTACATATGTGGAGTGTCAATTAACCAGTGGTCATGCAAGTACACACTGGTCATATATATGTTTCACTCCCCCTCACACATAGTTGAGATGCATGTGAGTGCGGGTAACCACAATTCTGGCCTTGGGGTGATAGGCGTTTTGGCAACACAAATGCCTGCATGCAGGTTTGGTCTGCAGGAGAAAACGTGATACTTCCAGACGTTGCAAGTAGGGATCGTTGTAGTAGAAAAGGGGCTCATCAACGAAGGACGGACCTTCATCCATCTACTGTTAGGCCTTCCACTGTCATACATATGTATGTATGGTCGCCTACTCCTACAAATAAATGGCCTGATGTAGGGCCTAAAATGCAACAATATGATTACGCAGAGCATTGAATGTCAGTCAGCTGTGCCTTTTCCACATTAGGATGCCTGGTTTCAATGAGTGTTGTGTTTGTGTGACTACCTCTATTGCATCACATATGCATGTTCGTTCACGTCGGTAGGCTTCTGAATATTATTGTAAGATTTTGTGCAGGCGAGGACACAGCAGAGGAGGAGGAGGATGACAGGTGGATGAGGCACAACTATCCACCAGTGCACCCTGGGGTGCTGTACTTGGTGAGATTCCCCTTGTGTTGCCGGCCATCATCAGCAGGTGTGCAGATTTCTTCGATGATGCTGCCGAATCTGATGTGGAGGGCATACTCACTATTGTTTTTAAGAAAACCTTGACAACTTTATTGACAACTTTATTTTTTTACCTGATTTCATTAGTTCTATTTGACTCTGCTCTGGTTTTAACTGGTTTTATGGTCCATATTCGATGATGTTTTATGTTCTGGCTGCCTTCATTGATTTTTTATCCTGTTTCTGTTTTTATCTGCTTTTACTGTTTTTAATTGTATTCCTGTCTTATCTTTTTGCAAGTTCATTATTCCTTGCTTGTTGTTGTGTTTGTGCCTGTGGTGTCATTATTTGTGTGCCCATTTGACCTTGGGCCTAAGGCACATTAGAAATGCATTAAACCTTATCTTAAAAATATTGAGGGAAATGGTGGAGGGTCCACCATGGAGTAGTCTGGATGCCATAGAGCTCTTTGAGTTCGTTGAGGCTTCTGTGTCAGAGGAGGAGAGCCAGAAGACCCTGGGCCTGGTAATTGGAAGCCCTGCATCAAAAGTGGCTTCAGTGTCTGCAAGCTTGCCTTCATTCATCATAGAGGCAGCAGCAGAGGCTGGTGTCAGTCGGAGGGTGGTAGACCACCAACCAGTGACAGTGCATTCACTGTGTGCGGGACTGGGCTTCAACATCCCAGCTTGGTAGGCCCAGCGCACATGGTGGACGTGTGCCTCCTGTACACTCATAGTGGGAGGAAAGGATGCTGCCTGCAAGTGCCCAACGGGGTGAGATCCTGCAGGAGATGGCCAGAGACCATCTTTTTGGCACAAAGTCCGTCCCTTTCACTCCAGAAGAATCATCAACAGAATTGATTTTAGGTACATTCATTTCTGAGTTCAACTATTTACCTATAGCTCTGTCATAGGCAATGTGGGAAGAACTATACTTGTTACTCCTTATTATGCAGTAGTACACCATATCTAAGCAGTCTTAGAGCATTTGGTCTACTTAACAGAGTACTATCTAAATAGCTGGATATCCTCATGTAGAAGTGGAATGAGGGCCCTAACCTGTGTTCATGGCGTTATTATGTTGTCATTATGAACTAATTTGTAAGGGTATGCTGTTGTTATGTTGTGTTGAACTTATTCTCTGAATGTCCCTGAGAAAGGTGATATACTTACGGCATCTGTATGAATATTGTCTGACCACAGTTCATGTCTGGCTCAAGAAGAAGAGACAGTGATCTCGAAACGCATCAGCCAATTGATTTTGTACTCTTTATGTACATCTTGGTTGATGATATTGTTCACCCATTAAATCTTTGTGTCTTTTAACTATAACTACAGGATAAGCTGTCTTCCTTGAATTCATGTTTGATGATATGTATCAATATTTCTAGAATGTAATATTTAATCATCTTTGGACGGTATTAGACAGTGTGCAAGGGTCAGGAGGGTTCCCATAATGGATCTTCCTTTCATGTTTGTACTGGTGGTTCTGTGCCAGGACCATTTATCTTCCCCCGCACCTTGAAGAATTAAGAGAATATATTTAAGAAATCTAACTATCCCATTTAGTAGAATAAGGAGTGCAGCAACAAATCCTATCACAGAGACATCCATCGTCAGGCAGAAAATGTCATCTCCTCAAATTCTGCACACACTGTTGAACTCTGCCTATTGCGGCATGAGAGGAGAGAGGACATGCAACAACTGATGCTTCTAATGGTTCGGCTTTTAGAATATCCCTGCATGATTTGTTATTGGCCTCAAGGGACTACCAGCAGCAGGAGTTGGACACCTTGAAGCAAACCCTGTATAATGAGTTACTGGTCTCAAGGGAATCCCAACTTCAAGACACAGATTCCCTGAGTAAATGCCTGAATGTGGAGATGTTGGCCTTAAGGGAATCCCACTGTCAAGACATACATTCCTTTAAGAAATCTCTGCATAATTAAATGTTTGCCACCAGGAACATCCACCGTCACAGAATGGACTCCTAGAGACAATCACTCAACATTGAGTTTCAGACGTCAAGGGTCAGCATGCATAACAACTCTTTGGTCACTAGCGACAGTCATCATCAGGACCTTGGAGCAATTGGGTCACTCATGCACTCATCCTTCTCACGAATGGCCATACCCAATGAGGGCACCGCTTTGGCCATGCGTGGTGAGAGTGCACCATCCTGGGATCCATCACAGGATGGGAGTTCCAACTGAACCTCACAGTTGATGCCATTGGTCCTGTCCCCACACATGCCTCTTGCCATCACCACACCTCCTTCATGCATCCTGGTGATCATGAACCTGTGGTGGGGACATGGATTTTGTTTTCCTTTATTTCATGCCCCCCTTCCAGGGTGGTATGTTTTTATCTGTTCTTTTGTATTGCTCCATCTGAGGTGGACTGTATTATTTGTTTTTCTCCTTGTCCGGGGTGGTACTACAGGTGGTGCATATAGCAATATGCCACCTGAGTGGTCAAGGGAGCAGATGCATGACTTAAGCACTCCAAATGTGTGCTCCACTATGCCCCTAGGGGCTATGTGTGCTGCGTTGGTTGTAGTGCTCCTCACCTGCGGTGGCTGGATCCCTAATGGGTGTCAAAAGGAATGGTGATAGCAGGTAGGCACTGTCCGCTGCAAAGGTGTTCATGGTTATTAATTGCATTTATTGTAATTTCTTGTGTTTCTGTGAATTATGTGACTGCTTGTCTGTGCGTGAAAGTGATACTCACCCAGGAACCAGGTGTTTTCAAAGGTTCCCGACGCCAGAGCCTGGTATATGGGGGAATGGCCGAAGATGTAGCTATCATGCATGCATCCTGGGTAGTTGGCATTGGAATGCATGGTGTGTTTATTGACATCACAGATCACCTGTACATTGATGGAATGCCAATGTTTCCTGTTGTGATAAATGTGCTCTGTTTTTTGGGGGGAGGGATTGGGGTTGCAGTGGTACAGTTGATGGCTCCCAGGAACCAGGAAAAGTTTGTAAATGCATTTATTCCGGCACACTCTCTGCCTTGCCTGCAGTGTGTGTGGCATGTGAATGTGCCTATGCACACATGCTAGGATGCAGCACAAGACCTGGAGGAGGCACATTGCTTATGTGGGCTGTGATATAGCATCCACCATGGCTGTGGTGTGTTGGAATGAAGTATAAGGCTGATAGCACTGTGACTTGAGGTGGCACAGCCTGTGTGTGCATGGTGGGTGATATAAGGCGCAAACGAGGACTACTATTGTTGAAAGCGTCGGTCGATCAAAGCCAGATAAGACTACTGCGGAAAATTATTTCACCTGATGCACTTCCATTATTTAAATCGATTCAGAAGGAACTTAGCCAAGGACACTGCATCGCCCTAAACAAATGGGAGCAGAAACTGCAAAAAATGCTGGCAGACTTAGCCTGTACATCCGAGGATTTAATGCAAAATCCTGGTAAAATAAAGAGGAAAATAGCTCAAGAGGATTGGATCCAAACATGTGAGGCAGCCATGTCAAACAAGCTACTTGCCCATCTACTGCCTACAACAAATAAGCTGGCTTTACCTCTGAACTATTGCATAAAATTTCCCGATAAAAGACTACAGAAAATATTCATGAAAATGAGATTCAACCTAATGCCAACACAAGAAATTAAAGCTATTCGGACTAAATCTTTATCCAAAACTTGCAGACTATGCCCAGAGACACAAGCAGTGGAAACCGTAAGACATTTACTCTTGAACTGCACCAAAACAGCACATTTATGAGAAGCTTTTCTGTTACCCCTAATGTGCGATGTGACACTCCGAGAAGAGGACACATGGTGGTGTCACCTGGTCGCAGGTGAAAAGATAAAATGGACCTCAGCGGCAGTAAAGATGCTGGAGGCTGCACTTAAACTTATGATAGAGACTGGCAGTCCACCCAGTGTCACATAACTAAGTTCTATCATTTGATCCGGATCCTCATTTTCTTTCCGTTATCCTGGGTGACCCTCTACGTTTGCAATGTTTCTTTTGTTCTGTCAATTTTATGATCTTCATGCACTATTCTTTCATCTTTCTTTCATCTTTCTACTATGTGTGACATGAGATATGATTTCTTGTAAAAATCTAATTTTGTTTTGATTATAGGCAAGTAAATAAAAAAAAAAAAAAAAATAAGGTCATCTCTCACTCCCTGACCATGTCTAGGATGACATGGGGAGGGAAGCAGTATCTACCATGCACCTCCTCTTCTGGCATCCCAAATAATGTTGTTTGTGGATGTAATATTCTGACTCTCCTCTGTCTCTTCCTACTTCCATGTAGCAATATCAGCACTAGCAATGCAAGTTCCAGCATTGTGGCAATCATACGTTCTTTGGGGTTCATTGTAACTTTATGAGAGTTTCATTGCGCTTTGTGATTAGCGACGGGTAACGGGTAGCGGTTAGATTGCGGGATGATCGTTCTCCTTTGGATTTAAAACTATGGCACGATGGCTTCTGTGAATAGGGTTTACTTAGCAATTGATGGGACATTGATGTTTGCATGGTGCCTCCCTCCCTATGGCAATGTTCTTCCTCATTTTCCTTGTTTAATGAGGATTTTGCATGTTTGGAAGGGCCACCGCAAAATCAGATCAGTAAATCAGAAATTGGCTTTTAGCATGGCGTAAAATGTGTTTTTACAGTTCAAAGTTACTTTGCACCATTCTAAACATTATGCAAATTAGGCCAATTGATGTTCTATGCGCAAATGAGGGCTTCCACAGGCCACACTCTTAATCACGTCTCCATTGTCTGTTCTGCAAGGGATTTTCTTGTGTTTCATTAGGGGATCGTGCTTTAAATATGCTTATTTGCACTATCCGGCAACCCACTCCGTTCCTAATAAAGGGAAATCAGAATTTCTTGATAAGCATTGCTCATTTGGTGTTGTAAGAATAATGGTTTTTTAATCTTGGTGTATGGAAAAACAAATAGTTTAATGGTGAGTAAAGTAAATTCTGAAAAGAAATTATAAATTAAATGCTAAGTGTTATTTTGTGATACTAAAATAACACATTTGTCTATATATGATAATCATTTTAAATGTAAAACTTGGTTTGACTAAAAATGATGTGTGGAAGGTTATGAATTAATCTGAACCACTGACGCTGCTCTGACCAAAATGCCACACCACCGTTTTTTAGCCCATCTACGAGGCCGAAACATGTTTGGTGATTCTTGTGGTCTCGTGCAGAAGGCGTGTGACCAAGCAATTTGGCCTGGTCTGCCCCTTTGGGTTGGGACCAAGCCTGATTTTCACATGGTCTTCCCCTCTTGTAATGGCTTGGCAGGTGAAGAACAATGGTCTAGAGGGTTGCCCAGAGCAATACCAGAGGTTAAGATTATTTCTAAACCTTCCAGCCATCACCTCTTTGTTTTGATTGTAATAACTCTAAGTAGGACAAGTATGCCCAGACATGGGTCCCGTGCCTGCTGAGCCTAGAGACCCAAGCTACCCCTCACTAATGATGCCCACCAACGAGGTCAAGCATTTTTGGGGGATGCTTGTGGTCTCGTGCAGAAGGGATGTAACAAAGCATTTCAGGTTGGACTGCCCCTTTTGGGGTGGGACCAAGCCTGATTTCCATATGGTCTTTCCCCTTTTGTAATGCTTGGCAGGTGAATAACGATGGCCTTGAGGGATGCCTAAGAGCAATGCCAGAGGTTAAGATTAATTCTAAACCTTTCACCCATCACCTCTTTTGTTTTCCTGTGAACTTGTGTTGACCACACAGCTTTTATTAAGCTGTAAACTAAGAGTAAAGTGTTTGTCTACACAAATGTAAAACCATTGTTCTGTTTTAGGTTTCACTTTGGTGGTTTTGGTGCTTTAAATTTGATGTTGGCTATTCCATTCAAGTTATATACTAACCTATATAAAATACGTTCTCTTCTTTCAATGTCTAATACTGAAATCACAATGCTTGAAATGCAGTCAATATGAGAAGTTATTGGCTGCATTCTGAACATTCTGATTGGCTGTCAAAGATAAACATGAAGTGCTTATTGAAATTTCACTTGCCCGTACCTTTGTGAATTGTCACCACATACATAAAAAATGGGTCTGCCCATCTCAGATTATACTATTTTCATTTCAATTTTCAATGGGCAGGTGGGACTGTGAGCACATGAAATAGGCCTTGGCTGTTGTTATTACTGACGAATTATGATTTCATGCACACTGCGAGGAGTGTTGCGATAGCGATAAGCTTCGCAGGGAATTGGATTCTGAAACGTTCCAATTTTCCCATTTCACAATGTAATTTAGAACTGGCGAGTTTCATATATTTTACAGTAATCACTTCCTCCTTAGACAAGATGCTTTCATTTTAGCCCTTTAATATATGAAGGAATGTACTGATATCATCCTGCCTAAAACATTTGCTAGAACTATAACAGTACGTCCATTGTAAAATCTCGTTGTTTATCTAGCGAACGAGGACAGCGTTGCTTCCTTATGAAATGCTAATGTGTCCTTCATAAATATTGATGGCAATAAGTTCAGCTCTGCTGCATCTCGTCTCACCTTCAGCTCATCATCCACCTCCGAGGTAAAACACCCGACAGCTTCTCTCTTCAATTCAATGTACTTATAAAAAAAGAAGCCATAATAAACCTGTCAGATTTCATCATGGCGTTGAAAGAGCGGCTGGGAATCTTTCAACCAAGCACGGAGTTGAACCGGCCATCTGCAACATTCCCAGCTATCATACTGTCATGAAGAACGTTTACAGTCTGTGGTAGGAGGAGGGAAAGTGGATCTCTGAAATAGAGACAGTACTGTGCATAGCTCCAGAAAACACGGCAAAGAAGTTGGAGGACAGCAGCAATTGTCACTGTGTGGTGAAACAATCACCAAAGCACACACTTCAGCAAACACTGACACATGTACTGCATGCGCGAGGATTTGATGAAGTGGACATGGCTGCTGATAGGCCAGTCCAATGAGATCTTCTGTTATTAACTCCGGATTCGGAAATGTAGTCAATAGCCCTTGCCACATAATAGGGGAACATAGTTCAGCAGAAAGGCGGAGATGTCATCTAGTGATTGGCATGATAGTGGACTGTGAAATGAGAAGATCACACATTTAAGCGTGGATTATGCATCTAGCAATCAATGAGTGACCCTGGGCAAATCATGTCATCTACCTATATCTTAGCTACTTTATCATGCATAGATAGAAGCATCTGAGGAAAGTCTTCGTATTAAAAAAATATAATATTTCCATTGCCTTAGTTTCCTTCAAAAGGAAGATTTATCTTTTGAAAGATAATTTATAGCACCACCTTAATCATCACCTCATTACATCCTGTGCATATCACTGTGCAATATACAGTAATATGTTCACATTTCAAATAGTGTTTAGAGTTCATGCTATCATCAGAAACAGAGTTCAATTGCATAGCAGGTTCATTATTTTTAGTACCCCATTTAAGTCAGTTTGCTACTCACATTTAACTTGTCCAACCTCCATATTTGGTTTTCCTTCTCCGCCCTCTCCTCTTTCTCCCATTGCCCATAATTTGGCCCGGACTTTACATGATTTGGCTAAAAGGTGCAGCTGTGTAACTAATATGTGGGTAGATAGTGCACCTCCAAACAAGGGAAAATGTGGGTGTGCAGACAGGAGGGGTATTTGTACATCTGCCCTCTATTTGGTTGGGACAAAAGCAAAGAGCACCCCAGCCAAGGTTCTCTATGGCATAGCTTACAAAAGCAACCAAGGCTTCAGGTGATGCAGGCAGATTCTTCAATACAGTGAGTCTCCAAGCCCCACACAGGAATGTCCACACACTATGTCAGGTGATAACACAGCTTATTTGGCTAAAAGGTGCAGCTGTGTAACTAATATGTGGGTAGATAGTGCACCTCCAAACAAGGGAAAATGTGGGTGTGCAGACAGGAGGGGTATTTGTACATCTGCCCTCTATTTGGTTGGGACAAAAGCAAAGAGCACCCCAGCCAAGGTTCTCTATGGCATAGCTTACAAAAGCAACCAAGGCTTCAGGTGATGCAGGCAGATTCTTCAATACAGTGAGTCTCCAAGCCCCACACAGGAATGTCCACACACTATGTCAGGTGATAACACAGCTTATTTGGCTAAAAGGTGCAGCTGTGTAACTAATATGTGGGTAGATAGTGCACCTCCAAACAAGGGAAAATGTGGGTGTGCAGACAGGAGGGGTATTTGTACATCTGCCCTCTATTTGGTTGGGACAAAAGCAAAGAGCACCCCAGCCAAGGTTCTCTATGGCATAGCTTACAAAAGCAACCAAGGCTTCAGGTGATGCAGGCAGATTCTTCAATACAGTGAGTCTCCAAGCCCCACACAGGAATGTCCACACACTATGTCAGGTGATAACACAGCTTATTTATATAAAATACGTTTCCTACCATATATTTACATAATATGATATGATTTGATATGGCATTTATAACACGCCTATACAAAAGTGTTTCAAGGTGCGACAGGGCAAGGGAGGGGAACAAAAGGGAGGATGGACAACGATCCCACTAGGCCAGGTGTCATTCAGATCGTACAAGTGCATGGAAAGGCGGCAGGGACAGTGCAGTACATGGCAAAGCTAATAACAATACGTAAGTAGCAGCCAGCATGTGGCAAGTGCATGGATCAGTGCAGACAACAGGTGTCAATGGCTGGGAGGGGGACTGTAGGGATACAGAAACAGTCCCCAAGTGCGGGGGTTGCCAGGTGGGCAGTGCAGATGGTGCCGAGATCAGAGGGCGTCAAGGTGGCAAGTGCAGTTCTAGTTCCAGTTAGGGGGTCAGCAGAGGAGAGGAGGAGAGAAAGCAGAAGCAAAGAGAAAGGTTTTGAGGTGCTTCCGGAACCAGAGATGGTTCTCCTCAAGTTTAAGGGAGGCAGGGAGGCTGTTCCAGAGGGAGGCACCAGCTGAGGCAAGAGATCTACCACCAACTTGTTGCTTGGAGGTACGACTGACACTGAGGGAGTTGGAGGCGGATGAGCGAAGAGCTTGAGAAGGAAGGTATATAAATAATGACATATTTGTACTCTGGAAATACTTTTCTAAGAATGGCAAATATATACACTCTATGTGGTACCACACAATAATTAAATTTTCTAACAAATGCACCAACTGCAGACAGTTTTAAACAGACATGTGAATTCTTAAGTGGGGTGTAACAACATAGATAAGGGAAGAAAGGCAGGTTAGCTATGAACAGTGGCAAAATGCTTTCTTTAGACTGGATAGTTCTGTTTGAGGATCCCCCCACCTGGGAAACCTGTGATGGACACGTTAGGGAGTAACTTATTTTGTCTTTTTCAGCCCAGTCCAAAAATGTTCAATAACCCTCTACATTCTTCTTAAAGGTTCTACCACCCCAAAGTACCTGAGAAGCTACAGAAGATCAGGATCCAAGGTGAATCTGGGACCCCTGGCAACCACTGATGCTAGAAGTTGCTCTTCCTTGTCACAGTACCTTTGGTGCCTTGGCAGGCGAAGTGGCAGAGTTTCTCAGTTTCACTCGAAGGTTTCCTTCGAGGATGGATGCTCCTTGGAAGAAGGAGCCACTAGGATGCTAAGTCCAAAAAGAAAAAAGGAACCAAATTATGTCTGAAGTGCAGCAGTTTTGCTCTTCGCGGTGCTCTCCGTTGGTCGACGATTTCTCTTACTGTAGAAGTTCAGGGAAGATGAAACCTGTTGTGGGCTCCTTAAAGGCTTGGCCGGTGGGAATAAAACCCCTGGGGATCTTCGATGACAGGTGAATAGGTCACTTTTGGGGACGGGTTGCGGAATATCACAGTCTTCCGTCTTTCGGTTCTTCGGTGCTGCAACTGCAGCGCGGTTGTCTTGGTGGCTTCTGATGACCACTGGAGTGTAGCAAAGACCCTCACCAAGACTGGACCCTCAAGACTTCCTTGTTGGATTCTGGTGGTGGGAAACACACCGGCAGACCTTCCTCTGCACTCAGTGACCCTGGAACTTCTCAGGTGGAAAAAAGTGGTCAACTATGATGGCAAGGATGTCCCTTGAAGATTGGCTATTTGGAACTTTCACAGCTTCAGCTGTCAAGCAGCACTATGCCAGAGTACCCCCTCTTCTGGGTGGTAAACAGCAATGGGCTTCCAGCGGTCACAAATGCTCCTCCCGACCCTAGGTGACACCAATGGACTTCTTTGACTCAAGATGTCTGGGCACTCCTTTTCAGGAATCATGAAGACCCATGCTCCAGACGGCAGGCACACAGGACTGACGTCCAAGGTATATCTGATGAAGAGCAGCAGGTTGCAAAATGGTCCTTCATAGATCGGGTAGAAGTCTCCTTTGCAGGTCCTCTCTGGATCAGTCCATGGAAGAACACAGTGGCTTTTGGATTACATGAACAAACTGCAGCTGGACTTCAAGAAACAGCTTCGTCTTGCTTCAGCTTTGACTTCAGCTTCTGAACAAATCGGTGAGTGAGAGGTCACCTGTTATACACATTTGGCACCCATTCACTCAGGCTGAGTCAGGCTCAGTCAACCAATCACAAAGAATGGCATTCATGCAGGCAGTCAGCCATTCAGGCTCACAGGCATCCAGGCCATTCAATCCACCCAGACAACCATAACAAAGAATGTTGATTGGGGTAAGCAGCCAGCCTTTCAGCACATTACACTGCATTAATGTCGGTTTCAGTCAGGGCTGCCTCAGTCATTGCATCACATATAGAAACCAGACACCCATAACACAGAATGTGAGTTCACTTCAGACTCCATTCACACAGGACCCAACCCAAGGGTGTACCTACAACACACAGCCACTGGGAAGGCTCCAGCCATGACAGTAGGTAGACCCAGAGCCATATATGGTATTTCCACCCAACAGCCAGTCAGGGGGAAGGATTAGAGTCAGGCCTTCCGAGGACTTTGGGAAACAAGCTAAAAGGCAATAGGAACCAAGAGACCACAGTGGCCATCTTGCCTTCTATGGCAGGGCCTGGGTGTCCCAAAAATAGAGGACACTCAGAGAAACTGTCAATTCAGCATTTACCTACTACCAGCCCATACCCTGCTCTGTGGGCAACAGACACATGCCCGGAAACACACACAAATGGTGTACCTCCACCCACGGGTGCGTGCCACAAGGGTATCCCATGGGTGTTGTTCACCAAAAGGAAAACATGAAGAGATGCACTGCCAGAGGTCCAGACTGGACCTCAGCATCAGAAAACATAAAGAAAACACACACAGAGAAGTGTTAGGACAAGGACTAGGAGGCCCTGTCCCTTCACAATTAATTTCCAGCATCATAGGGGGTTAAAACAATTGTTAAAAATATAGAAATTAGAGGAATTAATACATTATTCATCGAGCCACCACAACTCTTGCCATTGCAACTGTCAGTTTTTCTCTGTTCTTTTTATTAGATCTTAGCAGTCTATATCTCTTTGACTTTCTACTTTTGACTTAAACTCTGCTATGCATGTTGTCATTACAAGGCCATTTCTGAGAATCTGTAAATCAGGAGTGTAACATGGATGGTTTTGTGGTATCGATTGAGCTTTCTTCCGTTGACTGCATTATTTGTTTTGCTTCACACTACATTTGAAAATAATTCAAATACAAACCTTCACAAATAAAATAGCAACTTCCAAAAAATATGTAATGTTTTAAGGATGTCTGTGCATTTTGGACTAGGAATACTATATGCACTAAACTTCTTTAAAGCTCTCACATATGGGAGAGGATACGTTATCTTCAGAATCAAAAGGCGAGTGCCCCTGAAGAGACAGATGTCAAAGCCATGTTAAGCTAAATCCAAATCATGAGGTTACCCAAACCATTATACCTGGCTCATAGTTATCCTCACTTTAACGTTAGGCTGGGTGTTGTGATAAAGTAAATGAGCACCGCAGCAAACACAGAGTGGAGTATGCATTAATTGATTGAAACATTAACCCATTTTACCACAGACATACTTGTCAAATGTAACGATCTGTGGCCATACCCAAGTTCCCAAAATATTAATTGATTGAAGGGAAAGCAGCTACCAACTCTCAATGGTGCAAGTGGTTCATTTCTCCTTTTACATAGGGGCATTTTATAGAGTACGATTAGAGTGTACCAGACTGTCCATCTTCTAATGATAACCTGACAGAAAATAACATATATTGTTATAATTGGTTTTGATGATGTGCTATGCTCAGTACGACGAATGTAACATTCATATTATGACTACAGCATATACTGGAAGTGAACATTAGCATCAAACATTGGAAAAGAGAGCGTGAAATGTTAGCACAATTAAACAGCTTCCATTTTAATTGTTTAATTTGCATTGCATGAACACTGCTGTGTCATTCAAAAAGTTGTTCCTTCTTGGAAAGAGTTGCTCTCTGTTTAAAAGCAAATGTTCTGTGAGCACCAAGGAAATGTTTAATCTTGCGTCCTTGCCACTGAACCCACTCAATAGATACAGAATGCCCAAACACTAATAATTAACAACAAATGGAAAACAAGAACAATAATTGTAGACCCTGTAGCTTGGTCCACTGGTCCTTTTGCAAGGACTGTCAGACCCTCAGCACTTTCTGCAGAGCATGTGATCCTCCACATTAGCTTGCAACGTTGCTGCAGGATAAAAGCAATTACCATACAAGTCTCCAAATACAAGTTGGGTCTTGACTGTATGGGATGACTCTGTCGCTGCTGATCTCATTCTACATATAGCCATTGAATAAAATTAAACCACACCACTCCCTCTTTCAAGATATGTTTTCCTTGGGTGTACTGCTATCCACAATGACTAACAACAATGACTGCAGTGGCTCTAGCATACACACTCTTGACGAGGAGAGAGAGAGAGAAATAGATAAAGAGAACATGCTAGTTCACTGTATGATGCATCAGGTACAGCTAGTCTACATGAACAAATATTCATAATCCTCAACACAGTTGAATGCCAAATTCCCTGGTTTGTGATGGCACTGAAGCAGTCATTCCAGACTTAGACACTTCACTGGACAAACAGAAGTTATGATCACAGAACATGTGTTCTTGGTATGACAATTAAGCATGGAGCAGAGAACTGCTTAGAGGGACATTTAAGGTAAATAGTATTCTAAAGCCCTGGGATCCAACAGCGAGAAACCCTTTAAGGAAATGCCATCTGGCAGCCCTGGCGTTTTTGAAGCCCTGGATTTGTTGCTTTTTATTAACTAATAAAGCGATTCCGCTAATTACATCTCAGAATGGGCGGCCTGCTAACCAGGCCCTCCTTTCATAAGCTCCATGGCAAAAGCATAACATTCTCCTGGGCATTGCTCCATCAGTATCCTGATCTGCAGCACCTGCTCTCCAGTGGCACAGAGCAAGCTTGGGATTCACGTGTGCTATTTTCACAGCTGCTTTGACAGCTAAGTCACTTCAACACAGAGGCTGCATTTAAAGCCTGCACCTCTGGTCCAAAACCACAATGTTATGAGCAATTACTATTACAGTGGCAGTCTAATATTTAAACATAAAGCCATACCTAAGTTTATGGTATGGTGGATAATAATTTGCCTAACTATAAGAAGCCACATCTTATTTGTCTCACGCATGTGTCAACACTGTGAGACCACGCCAGCTGCGGAAGGATACTGTGTATTGTGTTCAGAAAGTTTGGCCCTGCCACCAGTGGCAGTGCAAGACAACTAATCACTGTACCTCTCTTTTTATTCTTTGTTAGGTCGGGTAGCACTGCTCTACGCAGCAAGAGCCAGTCAGCATGGGTTGTTCCTGAAAACCAGCATCAAAGGACACATGCTATACAAGGTATATCTCTTATGTGCCACCTGTATGATTGGTATCACTCATGTTTTGTAGAAGTGTGAAGGCTGAGAAGGTGGTTTAGCCACGACTCATCCTTGTACTTCAGCTGGGTAGAAGTCATTTTGTCACCGCAACGCCAGCAGTATCTTAACTGCAATAATCATAATCATTTGGCTATTGGTGTAGCAAAATTGATTGAGTTATTTTGTGGCTTAACAATCAAGTACAGTGCAAACAAATGATCCAAACGGTAAGAAGAAAAACTCCCTCCAAGATTCCTTTTGACAAATTTCCAACCATGTTGGTTTGTGTCATGTAGTCTTAGTCCAACGTAATAGATATTTTATTTCTATCTTCCCCTGAAGATGTTCTTAAAAATAAAGCAGAATTAATTCTTCATTTGGCATGACATGTTCTTAAATGCATTTATTATCTCTAAAATCTAAGTTAGGTTAGTCTACAGTTATATTTGACCAATGTACAAAACAAAATTATAGAGACAGTTAGAACCACAGAAGAGGGGGCTCAAGTTCAATATTCTAATATCATTCATGGTACTTCAGTAAAGCTTTAAAATGATCTTTCAAAAATGGACAAGTGATTCCTACCAATGGCAAACCCTGTTAATCAATCTTTGAGCATTTCTGCCTGAAAGGCGTGGACAAAGTGATCCTCGATTTGGTGTCAAAATGTATTTCTGAAGGAAATCAAACAACGTCCTACCAGCCCTATTCGATCAACCCAATCTCTTAGCGCTTCTACTTTATCATATTCTATCTATCTATCTATCTATCTATCTATCTATCTATCTATCTATCTATCTATCTATCTATCTATCTATCTATCTATCTATCTATCTATCTATCTCACATTTGTAAAGCACAGAAAAGTACACCAGAGGTAACATGGTTCTAAAGGGATGCAAAACCAACAGAACTGATAGAGGTGTCAATTAGGCAAAACAAAAGGACTTAAGCTTGGCTTTAAAAATGTTAAACTTGGAGAGAGCACAGAGAAAATGCTCAACCGCCAAAGCATTCTAGACGGTAGCGAGGAACAGCTAAGAGTGCGAGATTTGCTGATCGAACTGCACAAGAAGGAATATATGGTCTAACTTTCTCCTGAAGAGAGAGGCAGCCACTATCATGAAAAGCTTGATGAATCAGTTAGAGTACCTTAAAAGATTATGCACACAATCAGGCAGCCAATGCAGCTTCTGACGAGCAGGAGAAATGTGCTCATGAAAGGGAACTACAGAGGCCAATCTGACACCTGCATTTTGCAGAACCAGGAGATGGATCAGCTGAAAGGAAGGTTGGCCCAGCAGCATGGCATTGCAATAATCGAGGCTGCCATTCATAGTTGCAGCAATAATCAGAGAGTGGGACCTGTGAGGATTGAAATTGAGCACCTTTTCACAATTTAAGTTTAAAAAAAGCTGGAACTGCAAACCACACCAATCTGGACATCAGATGCAAGAGATGAAAGTATCTTAACAGCCAGGTTTTTAACCACTTGCACCGGAGTAGGCAAGGGACCTAAGTAAAAAGGCCTAACATTGAACTAAGACTTCTATATATGCATCAGCGGTTAAGATTTTGTTCTGTTTAGATTGATATGATTTTCATGACCTTAGTTTGGACATTAGTTTGGATGTTAATACCAAAGGTATTTTGTAAACATTGTACCATATGTGCCTGGTCCTGTAAACACCATCTAACTGAAAACACGAGTATTTAAGTCATCCAGTTCTCAAAGCATTTGCTGAGACACTCCAAGTGTTTAGATTATCAGGTCTATTGGTTAGTAATAGTGGTTCTGATAATAGAGCAATTTGTCCATTTGTTTTAGGTCTAGATGTTGCTTGGTTGGAACTGATATAACCGTAGAAAATGAGGGGTTAAGTCCCTGGATCATCCTTGTCAGAGAAAGGTGATTCACAAGTATCACCTACTTAGAAACTGTGTGCCATATATTTCCTTCTCTGCTATATGAAATCCCGCCGTAAATTTGATAAAACATCAATTTTAATGCCGACTGTGTCCTGGGAACAGGTTTGAATGATTCGATAGGAATATCTGCCTTTAGGGATGAGTGGCACAATCTCTTTCTCTGAGGCAATTAGCAAAGATAATGTATTGCCTGTTGCCTCTACTGGGACTATTTCTGTCCATGTTTCTGTAATTGGTATTGTTTGTCTTGTTTTCTTTGAAAATATAATCTTGCCGTTGATATTTGCCTTTTTAACCAGTTAACTGCTGAGCTTTAGTCAAGTCTATGCAAAAAGGATGAACATACTCCTCCTTAGCACATAAGGGCGAAACACTGGGACAGGAAAGTACCATACAAATCTAATGTGTACTTCAATTGTGGGGTTGCATCATGTTGGGCTAGGTGACATTGGAGGACTTCTTTATCAAAAGTAGGGTTTTCATTGTGATAGGATTCACTGGTAGATACATACATACCTAAACATCATTGGTCCCACTTTTTCATACATTTACATCCCAAACAGGTTACATTTCTTGATGCTGTTATGTTATCTAGCAATAGCCCAATGTTGTATTTTTGCAGTCGTTTTTTGATTACTGCTTTTCACCATCCACCTCACAGAAGAACATCTTTTCTGGGGTGTTTATACAGATTGTCTTCCTTGACTGTGATACGTTTTTCAAAAAGGCCCTTTTATTGATATTAGAGCTTCATAAAACTAGGCTTAGGTTATTTATTTATTTATTTATTTATGTATTTATTAGATATTTATAAGTCGATTATACAACAAGACAGTGTTTAAAAGCCGCCACTAGGCAAAAGGGAAGGGAACAAGGGAGCACATAAACCATGACAGTGAAAATAAATAAATAGAAATGAACAGCGTCCTACTAGGCCTTGTAACATTCAGACCGTGCAAATGCAATAAAATTTGGTGGAGTGGGGAAAGTGTAATAAGGGTGCCGCAGGGGAGGAAGTGCTAGGGGTGTGTGTTGGGGAGGCAACATGTAAGTGCATGGGCAGAGACGTCCCAGGCGCGGAGTGTCTGCCACCCAATATTTATTTTTTTATTTTTTTTATAGGGATTTAACCAAGAAATTGTTTTTTTCCACAAAAAACATTTCATAAAGAAAAAGAATTAACAAAACATAAAGAAAAAAAGACGACATATTCTTACAACCCATCAATATTTCGGAATCTGAATATACTGAAATTAAAAGAGATGTTATACTTCTAAATATAACTATAATGAATAAAAACAGAACTTTACATCTCAAAAATAAAAAGAGGGAGAAGGAGAGAGAGGGAAGACAAAAAAAGAAAAGGGAAAAGAAAAAGAAAAAGAAATGGAGACAAGTGGAAAAATATGAACTTTAACAAAATTTCAATGGAATAAACCCAGACTGTTGTAGAACTTTTATCACATTGATTGTTAAGGAAGTTTCAAATCCAGCTTACATTCTATCCCAAAACATTTCCGTCGATAACCAATCTACTGAAATTGTTAAGGGACTCAAATACTTCTCTCTGAGGGTCCTTGTGTCCTCGCAAAAGCTTAACAGATGTTCAATTGTTTGGGTTTTAGGATCTTTACAGTCTGGGCAAACATTCCTAGTATCCTCCTGGCGCCCCATCTAGACAACCAGTATGTATCTGGTCTACCCTCACTCTAAGGAAGTTCTGTCACATTCTTTTATCTGGGAATTTTAAGAGGTATCTAGGAAGATATCCCTGTTTTTCATCACACTTCAAGAGTTATACCGCTACTATAGAAGATCTCATTTGATCAATTGTTTTGATCCAGTCCATTGTCATTAGGGCCTTCTTTGATTTCAACGGGTTTGATAGCAATGTAACTTCATCGCTACCACACAATTTAAGAATCTCCAATGTTGAACTTCTCAGGTCTTGTAACACCCCAGGGTGACCTTTATAGAGATGTTCCAGAAGGTCCTTGTATAATGAATCTTTTAGGGGGCTAACAATCGACCTATACAGGGATAACAACTTCCAATCTAACTGGGACATTAAAGACCTAAGACCTAGTTCGAATCTCAGGCTTACCGTTGGAGTTCCCTGAGGCAGGCTTATGGCCTTCTTCCAGATTTTCCCCTCAATCGATTGCCAATCAAATGACCAGGGGATCCAGGGGATGTGTCTAGCTTCTATCCCATACAGGAGAATAGGTATGATCTTTGCCGTGTAGAATCTCACCGCTGGGAGCAAAGAGAACTCATAGAATTGACTAATGACACTCTGGAGTTGCGAGATTAATTGGTTAGTCCTAGCGATAAATTTGGCCCAAACCAGATTTCTGTTAGGGCAAGCATAAAGCGTCTAGCCTAAATAGACGATCTCTTCCACTACTCGTATGGGGTTGCCACCTATTCTCCAATGGAATTTCTTGGAACATGTTTTCTTTCCCCCAAATATCACTATTTTTGATTTATCTGGGTTAACCTTTAGGTCATTTTCCTTCATGTACACCTCTAGGGCGGTCAAGAGTCGCTACCGCTGTTGTATCCATGAGTACAATATCATCTGCGTACATAAGCCATTTTACAGTTCTAATACCGATTTTTATGCTCCCTAGACCTTCCATATCTATTCCATTTGTGAAGTCAGCAAGGTAAAAGTTGATAAGAAAGGGAGCAATCTTCATCCCTGTCTCATCCCTCTCTCAATCAATATCTTCTGGGAGAGGTGACCCTCATTACTCAACCTTACCCTTACTGTGTTGTTTTCGTGGAGGGACATTAAGATATTTATCAGTGGAATCGGAGCCCCCCTTAAAGCCAACTTGTGCCACAGACGTTCTCTACTAACCAGGTCAAATGTGCTTGACAGATCAATAAAAGCACAATATAACCACAGTGATGTCATTTTAAGTCTGTTATGTGTCAATGTGGCCAGTATTATAACATTAAGGGAAGTGGCCTGACCCTTTCGAAACCCAGTTTGTTGTTTGGAAAGTATTTTATTAACTGTGGCCCAATTTTCTAATTCCCTTATTATGAGGCTGGCAACTATCTTGCTTTCAACATCTAAGAGAGTTATGGGCGTATAGTTAATGTTTTTTTTTTTGGTCTCCCTTCTTATGGATAGGGATGATTATGGCTGACTTCCATGATGATGGAATATTTCTTTCGTCTATTATGCCCTGAAAAAGTATAACCAGAATGCAAACCCACATTATTGGATTTCCTTTAAAGACTTGGTAGGTCAAACCACTCGGTCCCGTGGCTCTTGACATTGAAGATTTGTTTATTAACTCTATAACGATATCCTCTCTTATAGTCAGTTTCCAAGAGACACTGGGAATGTTATATGTAGGATCCCATGTTGGCCGCTGATATTTGCTTCTGAGATAATCTACACAGGTGTCCTTCGCCACACAGTTTGCCTGTGCAGCACATGGGTCCTTTCCTTGTTCATTTAACAAAGCCCAGAAATGACATGTGTTATTTCTTGTTAATTCCCTGAGCATAGATGCCTCATCCTTTTGTAGACAACGCATATTCTGATGTTTGGACCAATTCTTGTATACACCTTTTACATGCCCAATCTCCTTCAGTAACACCGCCTCATTGGCTATCTCCCTTCTTAATCTACTAATCTCGTCCCGCAACTCCCTCTTTTTTAACCAGGTAAATTCATCAAAGGTATGTTTATGTGATACAGCGCCGTGCTGTGGCATGCTGCGTGGACGATCAATGTCCCAAGGAAAATCGTGGAATTAGAAAGGTTTAAAATTTTTGTCATCATTACTAATTTTCCCACTGTTGTCTAACCGTAACAATGCTTTGTTTAGATGTATACCATTGTTCATATATTTCACCAAACGATTTCTCTGGGCATTGACCTCCACCGTTCCATGCCATTTATCAACCTTTTTTGAAAGCTCCAGTCTATAAACACATCCAATCGGCAGTGATAACTAGTGGCGCCTTCACCCACACTAAAATGATCACACCTCATAAATAGGTTGTTTGGTTTTTTTTCTGCCTTGCCAGGTCAAGAAATCCCATAAAAGATCTTGCAGTTGCCCGGGAGAGCTGCAACTTCATGGACTAATGATGCCTTTGTGTATGTGTGGCTCAGAAAGGGGGTGGGAATGTCTGTCCCATTCCACATTCCTGGAGCCGGAGAGTCTGGGTGTGGTGTATGAGTGAAACCAATAATTGTCCCTGATTGCACAACTACTGGCTGTTTGAATCGTTCAGATACTTACCATTTATACTTGTGTATGAGCGTGATACAAATCAAATATCATATCATTTCATACCATTGGTGGCTTGGACTTTTTTCTAGGCTGGATTTTTGATAAGAGGAGGACTCCTGCAGCTATTGCTTCAGATCTGCGTTGGAGACAAGAATCCCTTGCACAAGAACAGCCAATTGAAGATTTGAAGAACACTCCTGAAGAGGCAAAGCATAATTTCCTGCATCTGGCTCTGTGAAGCCGTGTTGGACTACGTGATTTGCAAAGGTCCTGTGCAGTGCTTCAACCCCTGGAATAGCGGGCCAACCAGTCTCAACATGTTCTCTAGAAGCAAGCTGTTTTGAGCCTTCGGAAGTGGGCCTGACCACCTGGTGGAATGACCAGCTCTCCAGTGGGCTACCTCACTCACGTTGCAGCTGGAACTTCTGTGGTCACTAGCTTGTGGTGTAAGTCCCCTTCCTGCTGAATTTCTGCCTCCCTGCATCAATGGATGCTGCTCTGGGAGGTCTTCTTCAACTATGACTCGAAGAGTGCCTGCCAGCATCTGTGTGTGTTAAGTTTCACTTGCACTCACCTTCCCCATCCTATGAAGTGTCCTGAAGAGGTCTGTTATGGTGCTTTCTGCATCTCTCCATCGCCAATGGTTGCACTCTACTCCTGAACCGAAATGGAAGAATCCTTGCACTCACAGCTCCTGGGCACCTCTCACCAGAACTAATGGCTCCCCCCAGTTGACCCATCCAGTTATCTCTAGAAAATCAGACTCAGGGAGGTAGGTAAACACAAAGCATTTTCTCACTCTGTCCTCAATAGGATAACATTGAGAATATGTCTCTTTGTATCCTTCCATTCAACTACTCTTTGTTTGTCACACTCGAGCAGTGAAACCTGAAAGATAAGAACAGATTTTTACTTACCAGTAACTTTTTTAGCATCTATTCCCTTGAACAATCATCAACACAAATACTTTACCTGCATAAGATACATACAGGGGGAAGGAATTGTAACTTTTGGGTGAAAGGCCCCACTCTTAAGGTTTTGACTTCTGAAGCTAGGTCATATTACTTGTGAATTGGTTCCATCTCAATTCATCACTTAATTACCTTCTTATATTGATTTAGGTCATTGAATGCATTTTAAGAACCTATGGTGACTATATACATCTTTCTTAGTGACTGTTGTGTGATATTATAACCTGCTTTTCTCATGTTGTGTGTATGTGAGGCCTAGAATAAATATAGTATGTGTATACTTTGCTGTCTATATTTAATTATGTTGTGCTTCACTGTGTGGACTCATTGTGGACACCTGACCCCTCTCACACTCTCCTGAGAATACCCTTCACAGATTTCCGTCCGTTGTTACCTTGATTGGGTTTTGCTCACCGCTCAGAGTTCCAGTGTTCACTGCAACTAGGGAGGCCACCAGGCCAGATTCTAGAAATCCATCTTAATACCAACAATGTCAGAAATGTAGTTCTAATGAACTGAGAAGATTGCATAAGTCAAGCAATGGATTCTTTGAACACCTTAGGATGCTACATGAGAGTACACCAGAATCCAACCTAGAGATACAAAAACTGTTAACTATGAAGTTAGATAAATGGACCAGAACATTTCTGTTAGAAATGGTTGTTTAAAGAACATATTAGGGAAACAGATAGAGTGTGCCCAGTGCTTCTTTTCGACGAAGGATACACAGGCCGTATAAAAAGAACTCTGTGTGAGAGCTGTGGTTATATTTATAGGCATAGTTAGTAAGACAATATCAGAATATACAGATCATTTCCTGCACACACTGATACTGTAATTAGCTTAATACATAAGGGATACATACCATGGACATTCTAAATCAGCTACATGAAAAACTGTTCTGGGAATGTATGTTTACTAGCAGCAAATTACTTGACAAATTGAAACATCAGTAATGAATATATGTAGTGATGAAGCAAACACAAATATCTGGATTTACAATTAACCCAATTGTAAAGTCGTGCATATCAGTGCATTATTTAATTTCAGAATTTAGCATTTTTATCAACCCAGACCCACCAAAAACGTGTTTGCCTGACTCCAAAGAACTTACATCAGTTCTTTTTGGAGATGTGAGAGCAAGGCTATACACTTCAGGGTTGCAAAATCAGCCAACTCTAGGAGATCACAGTAGGTTGAAGCTGTGTCACTGGCAGAAGCAAATCTCAGTAAAGCCATTTTACGGAGATGAAAAGCATTTTTTCTCAACCTTCCCTGATCGTGGATTTTCTGACATTTTTACGGCCTTGAAGGTGTGCGGTTATTTTTGTGGGTCAAACCTGCGGGTCGAGGGTCAGTTGAAAGCTCTGGTTATTACCTGGCTAGACTGTCCTAAAGCGAATGTAGGCCAGTCTATCCACATAATAACACTTGACTTTGCTTTACCATTGATGCACATATATTGTGGATTTTAACAGTGTGAAAGGTGCATCAAGGGTGAAGCAAACATGACAAGTGGTCGTACTGGCCTACATCCAACCTAGGCCAGTCTAGCAGCTGGATCGACTTTCTTTCTGTTGCACATCATTTTGTTTATTGGGTGGGAGTCCTAGCATATATTGCTGCAGCATGAATGGACATGTATGGGTACAGCCAGCATGAAAATATTTTATATGCTAGCATATATTGTGGGCAAAGGCATAATTAAAATGCATTGGAACAGGGTCCTGGGCATTGTTGGTAACTTGCTTTTATTGGGGTTTTTCAAGTGCTAGCATACACACTTGCAAATGGTGTGGCTTTAATTCATTCTTTTCAGAAAGTGCTGTAAAATTCACCACTGTATCCCATTATATAAAAAGAATTATCGGCTGGGATCCCCGGTGGGACCACCCCCAAATCCACCCGCTTTGATTCAGGATCCATTCCTCCGCTCATTCGTTCATGTATATTAGGCACATACATTCATACCTGTATAGTTCCAAAATTCAACAGCCGCCAGAGTATTTTGAAAATTGGCACAACATTCACTTTGAAATGTATTTCACACTTGCATGCGATAGAAGAGAAATCTCCTTTTAGGATTTTAGATTTTTTTTTTACAATAGCAGAATTTGTAAAATAACAAATTGCAAAGCTTAAGAAGCAAATTGAATCCTTGAAGGGAGGATTTGTTATAGAAATCGTGCCTGATTTACAAAAGCGTTTTTCGATGGGATACCCCTACTGAAAAAGGCTTTGCAAATCAGGCCATCAGTTTAACATACAAATTACACCTTATGTGATTAAAAACATTTTCACCAACAACCTTAGACCCATGCTGTACACACAACCAACACTGTATAGTTATTTACTCAACTGAAATCCAAAAGGAACAAAAACATAGACACCACATTAGGATGCAACAATTTTGTTAGTCGCCTTACTGATTTTTACTCATAACCTTTTTTTAAATCGCTGCACCACTCCAGATGAATGTTGTGATGCTGCAGACCATACAAAGAGCTGCCTCTTCTTCTCAGCGTGATAAGACTAACACCCCCAATTCCCCAACTCTCTACTTATTGGGAGCACCCGTGTTAACGGGTAAGCAAAACCACAGCGTTTGCCTGGTGGCCTCTCCATTTCAATTACTAATTCTAGGCACAGCTTAACTTTCTAATTTGAAATGTTTCTCTTCGTCTCTTGCACGCAGCTACAATGTTAGCCCTAATTAAATAAACTTCTTATAGTGTTTGAACATATAATTGCAAGGTAAACCCTCAATTATGCATGTTAACATCATCCATTTATGTGTCACTGATTCAAAAGCAGGCAGATTCATGATAGACAACACTGTTCGCTCTATGTTTAACTTCGAGCGCTTCTTATATGTGGCACTTCTTGAGATCTGCAACAAAACTCAGGACAATTTATATGCTACTTTTACTTTACGAGGCAGAAATAGAATATTGTACCACTGGGTATAGTCTGATAGGGATCCTAACCGTTTACAAGCAGAAGCTGGTGGCAAGTATGCTATACGCCATGGAAGCTTCTTACACTGACCTAGCAGTATGGTCAAAAATGTTGGACGGTTATCTATGGCGCAAGCTTCTTGGCCTCACTAATAGTAAGCCGGAAGAGGATTGAACTGGGCTTCACGCCACTAGCAGTCCTTCTGAAGCTTATGAGTGGCAATTTGTTCATAATGATTATGACGGCTGCTGGAAGCACTCTTCTGACAAAAATTAGGAACGCTTTACAGACAGGTTCATGTTGTTTCCTGAAAGAATTCAAGACAGCTAATGAACATATGTTTTAACAGAATGCTTCGGCTCCGAGCTGGGAAGAAGATTCTGGGGTTTTGACGCATTCTTTAAAAAAGACGGGCTAAAAGTTGCAATTGCCTGAGCGACCACAAACATGTGGCAAAACTAAAATCATTGAGCCCCTTTGCCAGGATGTTCTTACCTTACAAGAAACCACAAAAACACAGTTATCAATTCCCATTCCTGAAGCTCAGAAGGACATTTATGCTTTTAAGGCTTAACAAGCTGGATGTCCTCGCTACCAGAGAAGCCTGGTCAGGCTTCCCATTGGGGAAACGCACATGCCGGCTATGTGGTGCGACTGATGCGCTGCAGACAGGGAGGCATGCCTTGACTTCCTGTCCATCCTTGACAAATATGGATGCTCTGTATTACGCGCCGCATGTTGAAGATCTGAACGAGATTCATAGAGAGGTCTTTTGGCTTTGATGTGTGGCTGGTTCTAGTTTTTCGATGGCATTAGCCATAACAAGGCTCTGCCTGGCGGTAGAAGGGAAGCTTGCTACGAGACTAAGGTAAAACTCATTGAACTGGTAATAGATAGTTAGTGGC
This sequence comes from Ambystoma mexicanum, assembly GCF_040938575.1. NCBI lineage: Eukaryota > Metazoa > Chordata > Amphibia > Caudata > Ambystomatidae > Ambystoma > Ambystoma mexicanum. Next base: position 500,311,714 of record NC_090937.1, read on the forward strand.
AGTTGCTTACCTACAATTGAAGTGGATGATTCAGGGGTTGAGATTACTAATGCTGTAAGGATCCAGGCTATGTTGACCATATTGTGGATAATGATGTTAAGGATTATTTGGCATGTTTTCTTTTATGCTGTTTTTATGATGTGTGTATATTTATAATTTTGATTAGTTGTACTGATTTTATGATTAATTGTGTCTAAAGTTGCATTAACTGTATCACACTAATAAAATAATCTATGTCTCAATATGGTTCTATGTGATTTGATCAAATTTATTTCATCAAGGAGAATTGGTCAAATTCTGTTTTTCTTTAGAGACATTTTATGACAAATGTATGTGGGAAGAGACACCCCACAGCCCCCCCAAATCCTGTACCTATTATTACCCTAAACCACCCCCCACATACATTTGTGGTTAAATGTTGTAGAACAATTAGAGATCAATTCTCCCTAGAATAAACCTACTGTGGCCAAACCTCCCGTTGTTCTCAACATGAGCAGCCAAGCTATATACATAAAAGAAATGATAGCAAGTTGGATTTCATTTCAATATTTCAATCTTTGTGTTTTTTTTTAAAAATAGCATGGCAAATAGTACTTATATGTGGATATGTAATACCATATTGAGATGGATAAATATGTAGCTCACTGTCATTATCTGTACCATTTAAAAAATCAAGACAATTGTGATTTGTTTGCAATAGTCAGTCTTTAGACTACATGTTCCTAACTAAATCTTAATAAGTGTGATATCTAAGTGCTAGCAACTGAGCTAAACAATCACAAAAGCAGAAGACAGTGATGAAATAATGGTTGTTTAAAAAAAAGTATCATGTTCCAAGAGTGCTCGATAGAACAAAATTAACTTTGAGTTATTAAGGATGATTAGGAAACCGTAGACAATGGCAGAGTACTCGATTTGGGAAAATGTCCATAGACACCAATTGATAATTTAGGACAAGCTACAAAAAAAACTGTCCTTTGAAAATGATTATACTACCAATTGAAAGAAGCAAACCAATACCAACTAAGTAATGAGAATATATGATCACATTGTCATTTTGAAGGACAATAAGCTGCAAAGCTCCTTTATAAAATGGTTTATTTTAGCTTCTTCCCTTCTTTTATTTTATGCGTTCTTGTCTTTGGGATTAAATCTAAATGTTATTACCAAAATATCAACCAACAAACGCACAGGTATAAAACCTGTGTCATCTACACATGTATAATTGTGTTTCTTGCTGTTCAAGCAACTAATGTGAAAATGTTTATTTAACAAACTAATTTGACAATAAATAGATTGGTTCCAAGTATCAATGCGTCCATTGATTACATTTAGCAACAGGGCACTTGAACCTCATATGAGTCCAAGTCTTTTGTCTAGGTCAACTAAATATATATGTATATGTATAAAATGGAAGCATCAATGTGATTTCAAATATGAACTTATCCATTTAACTGATAAATATGAATCACCTAGTTTGTACACGTTTATGCTGGAATAAGAATTGAATTACTTTGAAAATGGCAACAGGATATCAGGAAAAATAATCCTTCTCATGTGTCTTCCAAAAACGAATGATGGCAGCAGCAAGATCCGAATCAAGTGACATGCAGTTAAACATCATATTGAAAAAGGTAGTCAACATGTTACAGCAATGGAGAAGTGGTTTTGAAACCAGGTCTTCAAATTATTTACACAAGGTGAGCTGCTGTACTCGATTGCTCATATATATTTTTTCTGTATTAGGTAAGAATAATTCCAGATTTTCTAAGATTACAAGGATAGTAATAATCATTCAAATATTACACTTTTTGAGAATGAAGTACTGCTCGGTTATTACTGACAAAGCATATGCACATACAGAAGTAAAGGACTAAAGTCATTCAATTGGTATAACAGCATAGACAGGTTTATCGTGGAGTTAAGATCTAAATAGCCATAATCATGATGTTTGGATGTAGCGTTAACCCCGTGTTCCAAGGGCTAGAACAGGGCTTAAGGCCTTTAACACATGTCCCATGGGCTGAGAGGCGGCTAATTCAAAGTATTTTCCTTCCATGAATGGGAGAACTTGCAGCGTCCCAATCACAGGACGAAAATATTATTCCAAGATGGCCTCCATAGAAAGGGAAGCAGGGCTCCATATGGAGGCCCTCTTCATTTTCATGGTGGCCTTCGGGATATGAAAGGAACGAGCGGCTGTGGCGGCGCCACTCGCCACAGCCTAAATGAGGTGAGTGGGGGAGGGAAGGGAAACAAACAAAAACAGGGACTGAGGTTGGGGGGAAGATTTATTTATTTATTTATTTATTTATTTATTTATTCATATTTGTTAAGCGCGCAACAGCCCATAGGCAACTTGGCACTGGCTACAGACAGTGAGAAAAACTTAGTTTCAGACAATGAGAAAAACTTAGTTACAGTGGGGCAAAGGTACAGTTTGTGCAGGAGTACAGTACAGTCCTAGATACAATTACACACCTGATGCAGAGTGCAGTGAGTTGTGATCATTGTTAGTTGAAAAGTGCTGTTTTCAGGTTTCTTTGAAAAACAGAGAGTGAGGTTTCCGCTCTGAGGAATGTAGGGAGCAAGTTCCATGGCTTGGGAGCTAAGTAAGGGAAACCTAGCCCTCCTCCTTTGGCTCTGTTCATGTGTGGGATAGTGAGTTGGTTCATGTAGCGTGATCTGATAGATCGGGCTGAGGTGGGTCTGGATAGTGTTTCCGACAAGTATGCAGGTGCTGTATGGTTGATGCACTTGTGAGCCATAGTGAGGATTTTAAATGTGATGCGGTCCTTGACTGGGAGCCAGTGAGCTGACTGTCTTGCTTGAGAGATGTGGTCGCTCCTTGGAATGCTTAAAGCTGCTCTAAGCACATTGTTTTGGGTGACTTGAAGTTTGTTTAGGTTCTTTGTAGAGGTGCCTGCTAGGAGAGCATTACGGTAATCCAGTTTTGCACCTATGGTGGTTCTTGCTATTTAGAGGCGATTGGACTTAGCTAGGAAGGTTTTTATGGCGTTGATGAGTTTAGTGCTTAGGGCTGACGCTGAAGCAATAGCATTGACTTGTTTATCCATGAACAGCGTGGCATCAATGTAAACCCCTAATGTTTTTATGGAAGATAGAACGGGAATGATGGAGTTGTCAATGCTAAAGTCTAAGTAGAGGTTGTCAAGTTTGGATAGTGTGGATTTATGACCGAGGATAAGGAACTAATTCTTGTCTCCATTGAGGCAGAGGCCAATCTCAGACATCCAAGCTTGGATGGTGGCATAGATTTGTTTTAGAGCTGCTGTATGTATGTCGTATGAGCTGGTCAAACGTAGTAGAACTTGCGTATCATCTGCATAGTTGGTGTATGGGATCCCTAGAGCATCAAGTTTATCAAAGAGGGGTTTGGTGAAGAGGTTGTAAAGTGTAGAAGCAGTGCATGAGCCTTGTGGGACACCGCAGTGAATGGTGGTTGGTGCTGCATTGGCTAAGTTTGAGAAGACTTTCATCGCTCCGCCTTCTAGGAAGGAAGTGATCCAGGAAGTCACTTGATTGGAGAAATGTGCTTCTTGCGCGATGTGAGTCGTGATTGTTTTGTGGTCTACCAGGTCGAAGGCAGCCGAGAGATCTAGTAAGAGGAGGAGAGCAGGCTTACCTATATCCATCTCTTGGGTTATTTGTTTTTTTAGGTCTGTACCATGCCCTTTGCGGGACCCTGACTGTCTTTTTCCCAGAATAGAAGAGGTCTCTATGTATATTTGGATCTGGTTGTGGACCGCTTTGTCCAGTATTTTTTGGAGAAACAGGACAGTGGTTATGGGCTGGTAGTTGTTGGGTTGGGCAGGGTCAATGGAGGGTTTTTTCAGGAGGGGTCTTACCCAAGCCTCTTTGGGACTGGCAGGGACTATGCCTGTCTTAAAGGAGGAGTTGATAAATGCTGCAAGGAACGGGGCAAGGTCTGTAGCACAATCTTTTATGATTTTAGGGGGGCAGATGTCTCGCTTGCATATGGACGGTTTGAGATGTTTGAGGAGGTCTATGACTTCAGGTTCAGTAATGTCCTTAAAGGGGAATTTGGGGAGATGGTGTTAATTTTGTTTGGGCGGAGTGTGAGGTAGCTTGTTCTGGCTTAGTATGGCTTTATGATGAGCTTGAATTTTGCTTTGAAGGAGGTCAATTTTTATTTATGACGGCACAAGATGACCGGCCATCAGGCAGCATGGAACGCAGGCTGAGATCTTCGGTTGCAGGCCGTGTTCCGAGCCACTTGATTGGCTGGCTCCCCCCATTAGGGTGCTAATGATTATTAAGCATATTACAAACTTATTTTATTCATGGAATCAGTGAGTTGATCATGGATCAATCCACAATAGAAACTGTTTGACGGAGGAACAGAACAAAATAACTGATGAAAAGAACAAGTATAAAAGAAAAGAACAATTATATGAATCATACAAAGAGAATGACAATATCTTGCTCCTGGTGCATATGTGGGTTGTGTATACCATATAAGAAGAAAGGTATATTGTCCAGCATTAAATAACAAGCAAAATCATATAGCTGTTATCACTAAAAATATTTCTTTTGTATCTGTTTATAAAAAATGTTTTATAAGTTAGATAAAATAGAGGCCTTTTGCAAAATGTGTTCAGTAGGATAAACTAATAATAACATAGCTGTAACTTGTCACCGACGGCTTCAATACATCCTATTGAAACAGCTGAAAGGTTGGTTCAAGTGTCTTTATTTTCCAATTGTTAAAAATGTTAGTTTTTATTATGGTCAGGATGAGGACCCGGTGCACTAGGGAGTGTACCGGGTCCTCAACTTCCCATGGATGGCTCTCTCCAGTATATCTTAGGTGACCCTAAACCCCAGGTTTTCCAGCTCATGAGCAGTAACACCTAGGGCCTGATTCACAGAATGTTTTCCTATGGAATTGCACAATTATAAAATGCTTTTGTGAATCAGGCCCCTAATATCTAAGGCTAGCTAGATAGATAATAAGGCAACATGTTTTATCTATCTGGTTCCTTTCAATAATTTTCATGCTTTTATTACATGCTCATATTTTACTTGTTTAAATTACTTTAGACAATACAATATTTGTTTACATCCTGTATAACATGATGGGCAACACTCACAAAGTGTGCAGCTGCCCAAAGTAGTGCAATTGTGGCCCAGAGGCAAATTAAACAATACACCACACCCCACCAAATATGTTTGACAAGTGACTCCTTTGGGGTGGAAACAGTCAGAGAATTTGGTGTTGGTTTGTGCCTGTTTTAGGAAAAACAGCACCAGGTTTTGTTTCATTTCACAGATGCAACTGTGTTGCAGACAGCTATTTTCTAAAAAAACATTGTCTAGATTCAGCAACCAAAACCCCTATACAGGTGCACGTCCCCCATGCTGGGTCCATTTGTAAGTGGCTTCACAACTGAAGATGGATGGCTGGAAGATTTTGAATTAATCCTAACCTCTGGCATTGTTCTGGCCAACTCTCTCGGTCATCGTTTTTCACCATGCCATGCAGTTACACAAGGGGAAAGACCATATGCAAATAATGCTTGATTCCACAACCAAAAGGGCTTTATGGACGCACTGCGAGGTTGCATCCTTTGTCCACAATACCACATGCAACCCCAGATATTTATGAGCCAAAACATGTCTGGGGTTGCTTCAATTTCCGTGCAGAATTTATGTGGCTTAGCAGATCGAGCAGGACTAGTCCCATTGGCATGAGGACCAAGATATGCATGTAGCTGTACCCCTTTTGAATTGGCACAGACAGGCTAAAAATACAATGGTGTGAAAGGTTACCCAGAGCAATGCCAGTGGTTAAAATTAATTTATAACCTTCCACCAAACATATCTCTTCTTTTAGTTTTTCTTGTTAAGTGAGGAGGGTATTCCCAGGCGTGGGTCCCTTGATTCACCAAAGAGAACAACACTGCAATTCACCGATGAGGCCCAACCAGCCTGACATATTTAGCAGTTCAGGCTGGTCTGCACTATTGATAGCATGACCAATACTGATTTCAAAATAATGACGAAGACAGGCTAAAAAACAATGCCATGTGATGTTGCCCAGAGCAATTCCAATAGTTACTATTAATTCATAACCTTTCACCAACCACATGTTTTAGTATAAGTTCCTATTTATAAGTGTGTCATCACTTATCTGGACTGTAACATCATACGAACAATCCTACCCTAAAAGAGTGTGTTTGTTCAGCACTGCCGAGAGGTGATTCTATAATGGGGGCATGTACTAGTGCTAGATGACAAGGCATCGAGTAGGAATTATGATGAATTACTACCAGGCGCACTGCAAAAATAAAGAAATCTTCACACCAATTGGTGCGTTTCCGAGACTTACCTGAAGGTGATCCAGCTAACGTTGCGGCATGTCCTTCGCGTCGGTCTTCTGAATTTTAGATTTTTTCCTCAGGCCTCCATTAGAAAGGGAGAAGGGACTGCATGTAGTCCCTTCTCCATGTTCCATGGAGGCCATTCTTTTGTTTACCTTTTTTTTTTAATTTACTTCAATGGCCACCATGGAAAGGGAGAAGGGACTACACGTAGTCCTTTCTCCTGTTTTATGGTGGCCATTTTCTTTGTTTACTATGATCACTACAGAAAGGGAGAATGGCCTACATTTTCCAGTCCATGGCAGCCATTTATTTTTTTTGACTACGAAATGCAACATGTCTTACAACTGAAAAAAAAATACATTAGTCCCCCTGGTCTAACGGCCAGGGTACTAATGGCAATAAGCCCCACGCCGGTGGGACATTAACAGATCAGGTAATGGCCCAGGGCCTACATGAAGACCCTCACGTATGGGCCCCAGGGACATTACCTAGTGTGGTAATGCCTTTGCTGCTCTGGGATAATTGCCTAATGAATGATAAACGGATCCTGAATACTGGAACACATGAACAATGGATGAGCATTGACAGAGCATATTGGCAGCGTTCTCAGTGGTGCATACAAAAGAGAATGGCCCCTGTAAAATGTGGGATGCGTTTCACATATACCCAACTGTCAGATCTACACACACCCGTCCACCATTCTGGGTGCCTGTAATTAAGGTGCCTCCCTGCACTCCATGGGCTGCTGGAGTGCCAATTATGCCCCTGAACTTCCTGGTGCTTTTAATGATTTACCCATTCCTGCCAGTCGGAGCTTTGCCTTTGAAAGATAACGCCTGCTTCTTCTCCTAGTGTAGACATATAACCCCGCAGGCGACAGTACATGTCAATGCAATTAAACTACAATGTCTGACAGCGTCTCAGATTGTGACAGAATGCCACACTTGCCATACAAGGATCCTCGTGTGTGGTGGCTTTCAATAGAATAACTAATCATGGGAATATTGTGTAGTCTCGCAAAAAATCTGATTGGTATGCAACAGTCAGCCATTGATTGGAAACTAAGGCTGCCAATAACCCGTTAGAGAAGGGGCATTTCTCCACTGCAGTGCCAGTCAATGGCCCAAAGGCCCGTTGGACGTACAACCCAGATCAATACACACGGTTATCGATTTCTTCAACTAGCCGCCTGCGCGAGGCGGCCTTGCGCCTCTGGTATTAATTGCCAAGCAGGTTCCTCATAAGCAGGGGCATTGCTAGGGGGGGCTAAGGGGGCTAATGCCCCTGATCTTTTGGTTGTAGCCCCGGATAGAATCTCAGGAGCTACAGCCAAAAGGATAACTAGCCCCCAGTCCCAACAGTTCCGACATCACCTTAGCCCCGGGTCTTTTCCAGACCTAGCAACTCCCCTGCTCATAAGCCATGCACAATAGCCGAATGCCAAATAAATCACGGCTGCTGGCGAATGTTGACGTCACTGACGATTAAATGACAAAGTATAATTTGTATCCGCGTGTCTCCACATCATTCTAACAACAATGGACCACAGTAGCATGCACAAGCACGTACTTCTTTCCCAAAATGCCTTGCATGTGTAAAGTTATCGTGACATTAAATGCTAGCCTCAATTTAGCGAGGCGCCTATCTTGGAGGTTTTTTTTTTTTTCTAAAATGAGTGTAGAGCAAACATGCCCTTATTTTCTCTAAGCAGATTTATTGTGCTCTGGGGGAGTGCTAGGCTGGCGCATTTACTTTGTGCGTGCAGGTAAACTCTCCCAAACACGCATTAGCGTTTAATCCCATTCCCTCCCGGGCATCTGGTATCCTGTAGCTGCCATTCATTCTGCGCACGAGTTATCAACGTGTTGGTGTCCTGTGAGGGGCACATGCAAACGCCACGGAAGGCCAGCTGTGTTTTTTTCAAATGAAAACAGTGTCACGGCCTGAAATTAAAATCCTACTCTTTCGGATCACGCCGGCAGCAGGTACCTTGCGTACAGGCTAGTATTATGAACATTCACTCAGTTGAAAGGGTATGTATACAGCACACTAGAGCGTTGAATTGTTGAATTGCTGCTCATCAATTGAAGGAAAAGGTCGCTATAGGCATAGATTAGCGAACGGAAACATTGCCAGAAATGGCGCGTTGCTGTGCTTTAATCTTCTATTGACGTTAATAGTGATTCTCCGTGGGGCTCTCCATTATTAATCCAGTGTACCAGGAACAGCTGAAAAGAACATTCGCATTCAGGGCAAACAATGGCACCGCGAGACCAAATCAACGACAGATGTGCACCACGGGGGTGCGCAATGACCATTGGACGAATAGGCCTTTACCTCCCCACCCCCTCATTTTGTGTTATGCTGACTCGATCTTGATTGGCAGGCTGGACATGGCACACATGGTATGCATGGTGTCTTGGGCTGTGCTGTTAACACAGGTCTGGCAGTTACTTCTGTGCCACATTCCATTGTCAGCAGAGGTTTTCGTATGCACACATGTTTAGGCAATTGAACCCCTGACGTTGGAGACCGAAAGCCATCAATGTGCAGTCATTATCAACAACATCTGTGCCTGCTTCCACTCTAATCCAAGTGAGTCACGTGCAGTTTGCTGTTGAACAAAGGGCACAAACGTTCGCAGTGAAACAGACAAAACCATACAATAAATCAATGAACACAAAAGTAAGGTCTTGGGAGGGAAAGAGGGGACAGGAGACAACTCATCTTCACAGCAGTACTCACACGTCTGATTACAGACTTGATGGGGAGACTTATGGCAACGTTTAACATTGAAGCGAAGACAGGGACGTCATTTCAACAAAATGCCAGGGGTAGCGGAAGTGACATCACACAACCCTTGACCCCTGATGACCCCACCCCAAAGTGATATCGGAGAAGCGATGGAACACGACCTTTCACCCGTTGACAAAACAGGAAGTGGCATCACATAGCATTGTACACTACGAAAAATATGGTTACGATATCACTATAATGTGATGTATATTTCATTCAAGAATGGATTGCCATATGTATCGTTAAGATCAGTGTGTATAGGCCCATATTACCAAATTACTGTGATTGCAAGAAGACGTCCATGACCAAATGATAATGATGTCTCATTATATAGCACTTACGCTTAAGCGCTTGACATAGAAGAAATATACATTCAATATCACCCAACCTGTGTTGGTACCCATTTATCGACCTAAGAAGGATGAAAGGCTGAGTTGAGCCGTTTAAGAACAGACTAAATCAGTGACTCACCCCCTGAAGGGTGCCTGAATAAACCTTTCATGAGTCTAGCAATTATTGCATAGAATTCCAGAAAGAGAAATTTTGTTGGCATTCCTATTCTTTCTTACTTATGTTCAGTGCTGAAAGTGTTAGACTTGTGGCACTCCTGTTCTTATTTTTCTTCTTTTTTAAGGGGCCTGAACAAGAAAGCCAGCCACTCCAGAATTAAAGAGCCACATGGCGCTGGCCACAGCCTAGCAGCTTGCGTTGTAGTAAAAAAAAATATATATATATATTATTATTAATTATTTTTTAAGGTCGCAAGGGAGACCACCGAGGTCGCAAGGGAGACCTCAGAGGTCGCACTTGCGACTTCTGAGGACCCCCAAATGACGTCCCTGGCTGAAGAGTCTCACTAGAATGTGTGTTAAGATGTGAGATGCCCTCAATACCACATTTGGACAATATTGCCCACAGAAGGAAAATGAGTTACAGAATAAAGCTATGTTTTTAAAGCTGGATTTTTATCCATTAGGTCTACGAGTTTAACATGCAAGCAAAGGTGAGTTTCCATTTTGGGACTTGCATCCAGGGTGTGGCAAATACAGCTACAATGATTCTAGTTTGGGTTAATGCTAATATAAGTCTTTTCATATTGCACGTTTGCTTTAGGTGATATGTGTACTTTTCAAGTAACCTCGACAGGCCTGTACTGTCAAAGCTCTTGAAAACCAAAACAAATATTTGACCAGGTGCCTAAATTGCTGGGTTAAAGCACTGGAATCCCTGCTTAAACAAATGTGTGATCCTGGTCAAATGATTTGATCTCAATGTGCCTAAACTGCAAAAACTCGAGGCCTCAGAAGTGATTCACAATATTCGGAAAAAAGCCTTACATTGAGACGGATGTAATGATTCTTTGGACAAAATAGTGTCCCCTCATGCTTCTCTGTTGGAAGCCCGGGGTCGTCCCCTAGGTGTGTTATTGTAGCACTGGTCTTCCCTCAGTCCCACAGTACTCAATATCACAGCAGATATATATATTCTCGCTAGCCTGTACTTCAGGATCTTCAGGACAAGGGACAGGGGGACTAACATAGGAGCAACATGAGCAGGTCAAGATTTCTTTGTTTCAGTGGTGTGTGCAGATCTGAAAACATAGGGATCTTTGTGTTGTGTATGTTTTAGTTATTGTGTAACTTGTCTGGAGCAGTGGTTATTGTGTGCTGAAGGTTGATTAGGTAAATGGTGTTATTGTATCTGGCAGAGTCCTTGTGTGACATGTCTCTGGTGGGTTTGTGCTGTGTTTAGGAACATTTAGTGTAGACACTTGGTGTATCTTCCATTGTGCTCAACTGTGATGTTTTGGTGCTGGAGTTATATGTTGCGATATGTCATTGGATAGGGTGGGAGGTTTGCAAGGGATTTATTCTTACTATATCTTATTCAGCAGTCCTCCCAACAACAAGGGACAACCTTTTTCATTCTGGAAATATCACAGTTGGTCACATTTATTTGTTTATACCCATTGTGACGAATCTTGACTATTAGTCCCTACTACCCAAAGGGGAGCCACACCCTTTGAGGCTGGGGAGGTGAGCCCACTAAGCAAGACCCTCCTTAGGGGTCTGTGATAGTGGGACCTCACTGGGAGTGATTCCCCCTTTGGGGACAGGGACTCCCATTCCTATAGTGAACTACCTGTACAGAAAACCGTGTCTGCATACATAGGAATCAGATAGACTTCTTCCGCTTTGGATTCTCCAAGTAGTGATATTTCTTCAACCTCTTTGGCTTCAGGTAAAGCACAATCACACTTGAACTCAACAGCCTAAGAGCAACGATACACCCCTTTTCTTTGTAAGGACCTACATAAAATGACAAGGAACTTGGATCTGAGGAGAGAAAATCCTACACAGAGGTGTGCCTCTGATGGGAGGACATCCTGGAAGGGCAGAGCCACGTCAGACCTCACAGCCAGCAGTGGCATGGAGACCAAGCTGATTGCTAGAAAGTTGTGGAAGGGTGGCTTAGTGAACAGCAACAGCACTGAAGTCAAGAGAGAGACAGAGACGATGAAGGGACCATCTTGCCTGGTTGCAGGACCACACAGAATCCGTGGTGGGCTTGGGGCCCATTAACCGACGGCCGAGATCAGACTGCATCAGAGATATCATATCCCTGATCTCCACATGAGAAGTACCTCTACTGTCAAGCAGGACAGAGCAGGTGAAGCAAATGCTTCTGAAGAGATAACACCACTGAGAGGGGCAAAGAGTTGTATTCGAGGCTGGGAAAGCCAAAAATGGTCAGGAACCATGAAAATCTGAATGCTGGATACAGGCACACACGCAACTGAGGCCATGCTGAAGTAAGCCTACCAGAGTGCCAAAGGGCTTGGGGAACCCTGAAAAACCAAGAGACATTGACATCATTGATATCAAAGGCAGTGGAAGCCACACGGGTTACGGGAGCCAGGAAAACCCAAATGCTGTATACAGGCAGAGGTCCAACCAAAGCTCAGCTCAAGCAAGCCTACTAGAGGGCCAAAGGACTTTGGAGAGCACTGGAAATACAAAACATAATGAGAAAGACTGGGAACAGAGAGAACCTGAAGGGTTCCCGTGCTCTTATCAAAATAGGAACTATTTCAAACAGCAAGTCAGAAATGGTGGCATTGCATTAAAGAGAACCTTTTTCCATGTAAAGAAGGGAAGGTGGCAGAAGAATATAAAGACTTAAGACTAGTCATTCAGAACCTGCACACAGGCTAGAAGACTGTACTGTGAGAAACAAACTCTTAAAATCTTCTTTGGAAAGAGATCACAGTAGCTGGGCCGAGCAAAACTCTAGAATAGAGGCCATTGCCATGGTCTATATTTTTGTAACGTTTTCCCTAAGTGGTAGGACCAGATAGTAAGTAGGGGTTGGTCTATGACCTATTTATTTTGGACATTTCAGGAGCACCATTAGCAAAATGCCTGAATGGAAGTAGGGCTAGATAGGTGTTTTTCTAATTATTTAAATAAACACCCTTGAACATGTCACATCTTAGTACGACTCCTTTTTTTCTGGTTCACCACATATAGTGTCAGAAGTGGGACCAAGACCAGCTGATAAAAGTTTGGGAGCCATGTGGTTTACCAAACTGCATCCCACGGCCAAAGCACCCACACTAGCCACCCCACAATCCACCATGGTTGATGTAAACAGCACAGAAAACGTCTCCATACCCCCTAACGAGAAATGCCTAATCCCTACATATGTACGATTGGCCACTAAGTCAGGACTCGCCTGGTGATATGCCCTACATGTCGTGGTGGGTGTAACTGACCCTGATTTTCAAGTGGAAATCAAGGTAATCATTCATACCCACGGGTCTCTACTTAACGTGTTCAAGGAAGGGGAAGCCAATGCACAGGGAGTATTAGAAAAATCCCTCGCTCCAGTTCCCCAAGAGGTGGAGCCCCCAAAGGAAAACTGTAAGAGGATTCAATTCAACACTACAGCTAAGTCAAATCCCTTTGTACAGCAACTGCACTCAGTTCTCCAGTCAGAGTTTAGACCGCTAGTGCCGCCTAGAGGATTTTGTTGGCACTGCATGCAACTTTGGGATTTTCTTGGATTAATGCATTCTAAACAGGAATGGTTCTTACATGGTAGTAAATCCTTGCTTAACATTGTTTTGATGGGGCTCCTTACAGTAAGATGGTTATGTGGAACCCCACAAAAAGGGTTGAATCTTTAAAGTCGTCCAATAAGTCACGATTTCAGCAACTTTTTGACATCAGTAAAAGTGGATTTTGTCAACAAAGACCTTTCTTTACACTGGTGGGTGGCAAGTTAGGTAACCATTTTGGTGTGCGCACAACTGCGCAGCTGTCCTGGATTCTGGGATGAAATGATGGGCGGCGACAGCGCATCCCCATCTTTACCCACTCCAATTATTTATTTTTGTTCTGGGGCAAAATGATGGGCAGCGACAGCTTAATCCCCATATTTACCCCGTCTAATGATTCCACATGGGTCAAAACAATGGTTTCAGACTACTGTGCGGGTAGTCCAATGGTGGTTTTAGGCAGCGTCCTTCTGTGCCCATAACATCGGCAAAAATGGGTGGCAGCCTATTCTTCCTGCATTTCCCGGTGCATTTTCTGGGAAGCTCTGGTCATCATGATGATTTCATGTCAGTACTGCACAGTTTTGAGGTAGGGCTAGGATGCATGGGTAAATACATCCCACAAGCCCCCCTCTTGCGATGGCCATCCTATTTCACGAATGGGACTCGCAAGATCTGGGATGTTTCCTCATCTTCTTCCAATAGATGGCATAGTTCAGCATCTTTTCCTCCATCCGGTACTGATCGATCGGTTCTCCTCGCCGGTCCTGATGGGAATATTGGGCGGTACCCCGAGCCCGTTGCGTCTCAGCTCCCGGTCTCCGGATCGTCCTCCTTGGCCCGTCTCAAGGTTTTCTTTCTCCTAGGACGACAAAGGAAGAGCGGCAATACCTACTCATAGACGTTTTTCCACCACTGTTGAGATGGTGGGACAGCATATGCATTTCATCATGACAAAACATTACATTCTTATTTTGATAAAGAAAACAGTATAACTAAGAGACAGTTTCATGCAAATCACAATATTTTAGAGACTAGATGTGGTATGTTTTATGATTGGAACTGAATTAGTCTGATACAGTACCCGCTAGGATTCCAGAGGATTCCTCCAGTTGTTGCAGAGTGTGCCTGGGATGGCAACACTTCAACTGGTTTATGTGGACCCACTTGTCTTCCCCCTCTGCCGAACCACCTTTGGGGATGCGGATCTTGTAGGCCACAGGGGAGATCTTATCGACGATCTCAAAGGGTCCCTTCCATGTAGGCAAAAATTTGCGCTGCTTGGCCTGGTTCCTTTGGAAGTTGTATAGATAGACCCGGTCTCCCACCTGATATTCCTTCCTGGAAGTTTTCAGGTCATAATGGGTCTTCATGCTATCAGTCGATCTTTCTAGATTCCGCTGAGCATAAGCAAAAGCATGTTGGAGGTGTTTCCTTAAATTCTCTACATACTCATGAGTAGTGGAGGCATTTATCAGTGTCTGCTCTTGGGTCCTGTAGAGCAAATGCTGCGGAAGCACCATCTTGCGCCCAGTCATCAACTCAAATGGTGACATTTTGGTTGCAGATGAAGGGGTAGATCTGATGGCCATTAGGACCAGAGGTAATCGGATATCCCAACTTGGCCCAGAATCTGCCACAAACTTCTTTAATATGCTCACAATTGTCCGGTTATATCTCTCTACTGCCCCAGAAGAAGCTGGTCTATAAGCAATATGCAGCTTTCTCTTGACTCCCAGTATCTCCCACATCTTTGTCATTACTTCACTGGTGAAGTGGCTACCTCTGTCTGACTCAATCCTTTGAGGTAGACCAAAACGGGAAAAGATGTGGTTAATCATCAAGGCAGCTGCAGTTTCTGCCTTGCAGTTTGGGGCTGGGAGACATTCCACCCACTTGGTAAACAAGCATGTCACAGTCAACATGTACTTATTCCCCCTAGCCGAGCGAATCACAGGGCCTACAAAGTCGATTTGTAAATCTGACCATGGCAGTGTCATCCCCCTCTTTTGGAGAGGCGCACGGTGTGTGAGGGATGATGGCTGAAATTGTGCACACACAAGGCAACCCTTCAGGTACTGGTCGAGGTCCTGCCCCATGTGTGGCCAGTATGCAACCTCTCTTAAGATTTCCAATGTTGTGTGAAACCCCCTATGACCGGCAGTGGCCGCATCATGGGCGTGACTTAACATCAGGCTTCGGAATGAGGTAGGAACCACCCACTGATCGTGGCCAGCTTTGGATTTCCTTACCAACAAACCGTCTTGGATCCGGAACATTTTGGGACATTTCATCAACACTCTTAGGTCCTCTTTCCCAGTGTAATCGGTATCCGTCAGGGGAAAGTTCTCAGGGTCCTCAAGGTGCTGGTAAAATTTACCAATAATTGGATCCCCCTTCTGAGCGGTAATCAAATCAGCATCAGGGGTCTCCTTGCTCCATTGTGCAATTGAAAGGTCGTTGTGAGCATTTGTCTGGGACCTAGTGATAGCAGTGACCTGGATTTCCCCCAACAGGGACTCAATCTCAATTAGATCCCCTTGGATGGCCCCGGTTTTGGCCAGCTGATCAGCTAAGTCATTTCCAGTTTTGTCTGGTCCCTCTACTTTGGAATGACCCTTGATCTTTTTCCAATAGATGGTCATCTCATTCGAGGTGACCAGATCATCAATGTTTTGGATCAACTTCCCATGTTTCAAGGGTTTGTTGTTAGCACATAACATGCCTCTGGTTTTCCAATTAACCAGGTGCTCCACGAACCCGTTCCGTACATAATCCGAATCTGTGATTATGACCAGTTCGTGGAGGTGATGCTGGACAGCAGAGCGGATGGCCTGATGCACAGCCATCAATTCTGCCACCTGACTACTTCGGGGACCAATTTTGTATCCAGCGGAGGGTTCTGGGGACTCATTCACCCATGCATTCCCTACGCCGGCCACCAGTTCTTTCTCCCCGTTGTTGTCAACATGGTAAGAGCATCCATCCACATACACAGTGGGCATTCCCTCACACTTGTCTTCTTCAAAGACTTTGTGTGGGGAATTAAGGTATGCCTCCATGTTGTCCTTGATTTTTAGACTTTCGTCCTCGAGACAGTTTTCTCTGGCACAATCATGCAAGTCAGCCAGACCTTGCGCGAGGGGACTCTTCTTGTTTTGGCCATATCTGACCTCCACAGGAAAGCCTTGCATTGACAGAATCCAGGAAGTAATTCGGGAATTACTCACATTTCCGGCCCGGATTCTGTCACTTTGGAGATATTGCAGAGGCTGGTGTGGAGTCTCCACTATGATGTGTTCCCCCTGGATAAACGGGCGGTAATTCTTCAATGCCCATACCGTTGCCAGGAGTGCCTTCTCACAATCGTTGAATTTTTCCTCCACAGAGGATAAAGTTTTGCTCGCATAGGAGATTACTTTATTGACCTTGTCATGCTTTTGGTATAATACTGCCGTCAAGCACGTATTAGAGAACCCTGTCTCCAGGAAGAACTCCTTGTTTCTGACAGGGTAAGCTAGGCAAGGCGCTTGTGAGAGGCTTCTTTTGAGTTGTTTTACTGCCTCGGCTTGTTCTGGACCCCATTCCCACTTGACCCCCCCCTTCAGGAGATGAATCAGGGGTCTGGTGATCTCTGCGTAGCCCTCAATGAACTTTCTGCTGTAATTAGTCAGTCCAAGGAGGCTCCTTAGTTCCCGCAGAGTTGTGGGGTCTTTCAGTTTCTGAAGTGCTTCCACTTTCTTTTCCTGGGGACAGAGACCCTGAGGAGTAATCTCATGCCCCAAGAAATTAACACGGGTTCTACACCACTGTGCTTTCTGAAAGGAAAGTTTTGCTCCGGCAGCCCTCAACTGTGTCAGAACATAACGGATCTCCGCTATGTGTTCCTCCACAGATGAACTTTTGATGAGGACATCATCTACATAAGCCAGGTTACCCCTTGCACCCAAGTCAGGCATGGCCTTGTGTAGAAAAATGTTGAATTCATTACCGGAGTTGAGGTATCCGAAGGGAGTCCGGGTCCATGTGTACTGCTGGCCCCCAAAGGTAAAAGCCAGTTTGTATTGGTCCTCCCTGCTGACAGGCACGGTCCAGTATCCATTGGTCAGGTCTATTGCAGTGAATACCTGTGACCCCTGGATCTGGGCCAGCCCTTGGTCAATGTAGGGAAGAGGCCATCGGGAAGTATGGACCCGTTTGTTGAGCTCCCTAAGGTCGGCGCAGAGTCTCCACTGGCCGTTTGGCTTTAATATCCCCAGCACCGGATTATTGAAGGTGCTGTGGACTGGACGAATTATTCCCCGGGACTCAAGGTTCTTAATTATTTCAGTAAGGGACTCCATTGATGCGAGAGGCAAGCGATATTGCTTCACAAACACAGGAGTCATGCCAGGGTCCGTGGGGATTGTTGTTGTGTGGATGTCAGTGCGACCACAGTCATATGAGTCTACCGCAAAGAGATCTTGGAAATCCAAGAAAACTTGTTTCAACTTTTGCTTTTGTTCCAGAGTCACACAGGCATCAGCTAGGTTGACTCTCTCTTCCACCATCTGCCTGAAGCCTGGAAAGACTTCTGGTTTGGCTATTTCAGCGGCCTCCTCCAGCTGGGTGGAGAAGTCCCTGGTCAGAGTGCTGATTTGGACTGGAGGCTTCAGGTGGGAAAGGCAGCCCTCATGGACCTGGAAAATCACCTCATCCCTCCTGAAATCACAAGTCACATCTTCCTTACCATAGGGGCAGGAAGTGTACACCAGGAAGTTCCCCCCATGCCGGGTGAAAATCCTGTCTGGTGTTGTATTGTCCTCACTGTCACTGTCAAAACAGTCCTTGGGGATTGGTCCTAACAGTTCATTACCTAAATCCATGGAAAAATGTCGGTCATCAACCGCCATTCCAATAATGGTGCCTGCGGCTAGAGTAACACTCTTTAAGTCGCTGTTATCCACCTCTATTGGAATGGTGTCATGTTCTAGGTTGACTAATGGAGTTGGGTTTACCCCCAACCCTTGCTGTTGGAGAGAAGCATTTAGATGTATGTAAGCATCAGGGTTTTTCAATTCTTGTCCCCTTTTAACTTTCACTTCCAGGGAGAATTGTCGGGTCCTTTCTGGGATGGTGACTTCCTCTTTAACCTGAATTTCAACTGCATAAGGTAGCAATTGAGCTGACCTAAATGCTTTTTCTGGATCATCAAAGCCCATGGGATTATCCGCTAATCGGGACCAAGCTTTGAAGTTTATTAGGTCCAAACTAATGGCAAAGCGATTGAGAATGTCACTGCCTAAGTAAAAGGCGGCAGGGACGTCTCGCACGACCCAACAATTGTGGACTATGCTCTTGTTGCCAATGGAGATTTTGAGCATACACCTGCTTGGCAGGAGATGTTTGGAGTCAGGTGCTTCCATGTCCATTTCCCACTTGTCTATCAGTTTGAAGGTGGGAATGGCTGGATCTTTTGGGAGTTGGCGGAACATGGCTTCGCCGATGAAGCTCTTACCGTTGTTCACACACACTCGAGCGAGAACAGAGTCCTTCCCATCATTTAACTGAACAGGGATGAACAACTGCTCTCCAATTTGCTGAATATCAGCCAGGCTTTGAGCTGATTTCACATCTTTCTGGACTATAGGAGTGGGAGCTTCAGATTGTGGATTGGTATAGAATTTCAGAGTGTTTCCTTCCAGCGTGGAATACCACTTTAGACTGGAAGGAAGGTTGATTTTCAGAAATAGAGAGGACCCCCCATCACCAGTCTGTTGTCCTACTGCTATTACTGTCACGTCTGGAATTTGGTTGTTCTGGAAGTGAAATTCTACTTGGTCAGATTTTTGTTCAACCATGTGGCATGTGCCGTTTAAACTAACATGGTTGACACTCTGTTTTAATTTTATGGGTCGGCTAGTCTGAGTCCAGAGGACCTTGTTTACGCAGTCTATTAGGGGTGACAACCTTCTCAGGAGGTCATTCCCTAGTAAACAAGGGGTGCCCTCTGGGGTCACCACTATGACCGGGTGTTTCAACTTATGTCGCCCAATTTTAATGTCCAAGTCTGCAGTCCCCTCAACGGGAATTTCCTTCCCGTCAAAGTTCTGTAGTTGTCCAGGAAGAGAGGTGAGAGGAATTTGGTAATTCTCTCCCCTTCCTGCATTCAGTTCGTCAAAGGCCCTTCTGGACAGAAGGGTAGCTTGAGATCCAGTGTCCACCAGTGCCGAGATTGTACCCTGCCCCTGTACTTGTACCGGTGCATAATATCTTCCCTCCTTCTCCTCAAGGGGGCACAGATAATGTACATTTTTGGACAACTGGTGGGCTAATTTTCTGGTTTTGGACATCGCTAGCGAAGAGATTTGGGCAGAATTCTGTGGAGAGTCTTGGGAATCTGAAAGAAAAATTTTGCAACTGGAGATCAGAGCCATTGTGGGTTCCCCTGGCTCTGTTTCTGGGCCGCCCCCCCCTTTTTGGAGGCAGTCCCCAGGATGGGTTTGAACCAGGGGATTTTCTTGCTGTTGGTTCTGGGATGAGATGGTGGGCGGCGGTAGCTCAGTCTCCACATCTCCCCAGTCTGGATTTGCATCCCTAGGGACCCATTTTTCTTTGGGAGGAGTTCCCCCCTCTCTGAAGGAGAAGATCCTTTTCCCAGGATCCTCTGAGGATCCCTCTCCCTCAAATTGGAAGATCTGTACCTCCTCCTCAAACTGAGTCTGTTTGGGTCTTTTGTTTCTCCTACCCCCCCTCTGCTCCTTAGGAGGCAGACTTTCAGGGGCAAGAGATTTTGTTTCCGGTTCCTGGGTTTCCAGGGGCTGTTTACAAGTGAGGAAGGAAGCTTCCTCCAAGGCTTTACACCCCCCTTCCCTTTGTGCCTCCTCCCTGGGAACCGGTGAGTTATCGGGGTGCTGCCCCCGTCATTGTTCTGGAGCACCAGGTCCAGAGTTGGGTGCGTTCTGCGCCGGCATGCTGATCTGAGGGTTCTGCTGCGCCCTCAGTATATGACCCATATCCCGCGCCATGTTTTGAACCTGGCGCTCTAACTGGGAAACCCGCTCAGGCTGATACGGGGCCCTGTTTTCTCCCCTGGGCTGATCCCGGGAAGGGTAGCTGTCCCTCCTCTGGTAGTACCCCGGGTTGGGAAGATTTGGGTACCCCTCCACCCTTGGCCTCCCCTCTCCCGGATTCAGTGGTCTGGGCTCAGGGAATTGAGGAAAGAAGGATGGATGGTTTTGGGGCTGAAAGTCGGGAGGATATCTGGGGAAAAAGTTCTGCCCAGGGTTTGGTAAATTTCTGCCCTCCGGTGGGAAGTTTGGAGGGAAGTTCCCTGGGTTAGGTGCTTGGCTGGATCCCCCCCCTTGGGCTGGAGGAGTCCACACATAACCCAGGATGGGTCTGTTACCTTTGTAGCGAGGACTTACATAGTCAGGAGAGCGAGGGACCCCATTTGTGGGGCTGCCTCCCTGGCTCCCTGTCTGTGACTGGCCCGAGGACCTTCTGGGCCTAGCATTATTAGGTGCAGGTAGGTTTTTAGGCCCCCCCATCTCCAAATCCAAAACGGGGGTGACCTTTACCTCTGCCACCTTGGCAGCAGCAGGGGTGCTGTTGGCTTTGGGGTTTTTCTGGGCGTTGCTTTTATTTTCTATGGGCTTCTGCACCTCATAGATGCGGGTAGCCTGTTCAATGACCCAGTCTAAAGATCTTTTCTCGTGAAAATCCCTCACGAGCTGGGTCATGATATATTTGGGCAAGGCATGGAAAAACGTGTTGATGAATTCACGGCTATCCGTGCGCACCCTTCTTGTGGTCTGTGCAAAAGCCCGCTTTAACTCCTGCACAAATTCTTGTGGGGCCTGATCCTCCCCACATTGCAAATTGTAGGCTGCCTTGCGAGCCTCTTGAGGATTTCTGTGAACAGAAAAATGTTTCAGGATGGCCGCCTTATAGGTGGACCATCTTAAATGATTCTGGTCCTCCAGCCCCGCAAAGAAACCGGAGTATTCTGGGGAGAATGTCCATTTTACATATTGAATGCAGCTTTGGCTGTCCTTCAAATGGAAAGTCTCCATCATTTGTTCAAACAACTCTAAGTGCTCCCAAACAGAATACTTAGCGTTCTTATGGTAAGGCGTGATGACGCTCCTGATCGCCTTAATCTGCTTTAAGGGGTCCTTACGCAAGGCCCTTTTTGCCTTATTGGCCTTTTTGGTTCGGGTAACCCTTGTCCATTCTTCGTCGGACTCAGAGGCACTGCTCCCAGAGGTTCCCGTCTGTTCTTCCAGGTTTTCCCGGATTCTGCGAGCCTGGGAATGGCTGGCAGAATGTGGGGACCTGGTCTCCTGTGTCCTGCGCAGTTCAGAGGAGTCTTCAGATTCCTCCTTGCTGCCAGGATTTGATGGGTACCCCCTCCACTGACCTAACTGGGCAGAGGTTTTCAGGATGCCCTTAATGGGCCTACTCTCCTGGGGTTCCCCATTGAACTGTACTGTACTTGGGTGCCCATGCCCGGATGCCCACCCCTCCATTCCTGAGTGGTACTGGCCTATGAGCCCCATACTCTTAGCTGGATAGTAATCTGCCATCCCTGTGGCCCTGTGCTCATGTGCGCCAGGGGACATGGGGGTGGCAGAGTCCAGGGACTGGGGAAAATGAAGGCCCCTGGTGTTAGGGCTCCTGCGGTTATGGTCAGGAATCTCTCTTTCCCAGCGGACCTCATCTCTATCCGCCCCTGCTCCCTGTTGCAATGCAAGAGCCTGCATTTGTGCTTTCAGTTCCTCTGTTAAGGCCTTACTCGACTCTATCAGTTTCTCCTGCATCGCTACCTGTTGCTGGAGCCTATCATTGTGTTGACAGAGGGCCTCATTCTCCCTCTGTGCTTCCTGGTTGGTCCTGGAGAACTGGGCCAGTCTTTGCTGCAGGAGGTTTACCTCCTGGGCAATGTCCCTATTGGCCTGCTCCTTTCTTGCTAGAGCATCTTCCACCCTTCTGGTGTGCTCTACCAAGTTCTGGTTTTCTTTTTGGAGATCACCCAGCCCCTGGTGGGCCAGGTGATTTTCTTCCATTTTTCTTTTTAAATGGCAGACTTCCTGGCCTAAGGCGTCTCTTTCCTGACTAAGAGCCTGCATTTGTGCCGCCAGGTCGTCCCTTTGCCTTTGGAAGGCACCAGCTTTCTGGCGCTCCTGATCAAACTCTGCCTGGGTATCCAGGTCTTTCAGAATCAGTTTATTGCTCTCCTCCTTCACTCTATCTAGGTGGCCTTGCAGGGTGACTACCTGCTCAGCACATGCCCTATTGAAGTCTAGCTGTTGCTCCAGCTTTTTCTGGCTTTGCAGTAGGGAGTCCAAACCTTCTTGGTGTTCCTTCTGCAAGGCCAGAAATCTGGTATCCTGTTCTGACTTTTCCTTTTGCAGCACATCCATATCCTCCTTTATTTTGGTGATGTACTGTCTGGTCTCATTTTCTGACTCCTGGCTTCTGTGCAGCCTTTGCTCAGAAGAGTCCAGATCAGATTGGGCCTTCTCTAACGCCATCTGTTGCCTTTTTGCCAGATCATGGCCTTCAGCACATTTATTCTGTATGGCTCCCATGTATAAATATAAATATGCCGCTATCCTAACAATCTTGTCGTGCTCATCTTTGGCCTTAGGAGCCATATATAGTTCACTCAGGGCCACGTGTAATGGACCCTGATCTCTATATATATCTGACCCTGTTT
This sequence comes from Ambystoma mexicanum, assembly GCF_040938575.1. Lineage (NCBI taxonomy): Eukaryota > Metazoa > Chordata > Amphibia > Caudata > Ambystomatidae > Ambystoma > Ambystoma mexicanum. The sequence continues at coordinate 500,334,638 of NC_090937.1, forward strand.
CAGTGACCTGTTGCGTGATGGCCTGCAACCAGACCGTTTGGTCCTGGTGAGTCCATTCACCTCTCACAAATAGTTTGTGTAAGAAGTGCTCTCTTGCTATTTTCATATCTACCAAGGTCGTCATTCTAGAGATTGGTCTCTGTCCTGACTTACGGAAGTTAGTATTTTAGTTTTGCAGAACAGAACTTTTCTTGGAGTGTCCCTTTTGAGGAATGCTTCACAGCGTAATGCAGCGTGGTGATCCGACTGGATGTATGTATCCCGTCAGTTAGCACACTTTATTAAGCTGCACAAATGGTAAATCTAACCCAACGTCTCGGCTCGAGCCCCCACTTTGTAAGAGGATTCAATTCAACACTACAGCTAAGTCAAATCCCTTTGTACAGCAACTGCACTCAGTTCTCCAGTCAGAGTTTAGACCGCTAGTGCCGCCTAGAGGATTTTGTTGGCACTGCATGCAACTTTGGGATTTTCTTGGATTAATGCATTCTAAACAGGAATGGTTCTTACATGGTAGTAAATCCTTGCTTAACATTGTTTTGATGGGGCTCCTTACAGTAAGATGGTTATGTGGAACCCCACAAAAAGGGTTGAATCTTTAAAGTCGTCCAATAAGTCACGATTTCAGCAACTTTTTGACATCAGTAAAAGTGGATTTTGTCAACAAAGACCTTTCTTTACACTGGTGGGTGGCAAGTTAGGTAACCATTTTGGTGTGCGCACAACTGCGCAGCTGTCCTGGATTCTGGGATGAAATGATGGGCGGCGACAGCGCATCCCCATCTTTACCCACTCCAATTATTTATTTTTGTTCTGGGGCAAAATGATGGGCAGCGACAGCTTAATCCCCATATTTACCCCGTCTAATGATTCCACATGGGTCAAAACAATGGTTTCAGACTACTGTGCGGGTAGTCCAATGGTGGTTTTAGGCAGCGTCCTTCTGTGCCCATAACATCGGCAAAAATGGGTGGCAGCCTATTCTTCCTGCATTTCCCGGTGCATTTTCTGGGAAGCTCTGGTCATCATGATGATTTCATGTCAGTACTGCACAGTTTTGAGGTAGGGCTAGGATGCATGGGTAAATACATCCCACAAAACGAAAGGGGTTCACTGGGTTTCAGAGAGGCAGACCTTCCGAGAGTTGAGGCCAACCCTACAGAAACGGAAAGTATTGCACCACGGCCCAACCTTGCCATTGCCCAAAGGTACTATCAAGCTCACAGAGGCCTTTGGGAGGGTAATGTTGGAAGATCAAGGGTGGAATCAAGCTGGACCCTTTTTCTTTATTAAAAAGGGATTTCTACTCCGAGGGGACATTGGGAGAGACAGTCTTCCCCAACCCTGAAGTTACCACAGAAGCGTTGAAGCTGGCCCATTCCCATCTTACTGCTACCCACCAGGGAATAGGGAAGACCCAAAGCCAGGTAATCCCCCGGTTTTATTGGCCCATATGATTTGTGGATGTGAAGAGTTATGTCTCTGCTTGTACCATCTGCAAAACAACGCAGCTACTCTGGTACCCCAGGCTCCATTATAAACTCTGCCAGTCATTGAGGTACCGTTTTCGTGCATAGCGATGGACATAGTTGGCCCGTGAGAAACATCCAAGTTGGGGAACACATTTATTTTGGACATTGTTGACTATGCTAATCAATATCCCAAAGCATTCTCCCTTAAGAACACAAGTCAACACATTTTAAAGCAGCTTCTTCCCTTCCGTTTCCAAGTCAGATTACCAAAGGAGATCCTCATGGACCAAGGCACCACGTTTATGTCCAAGATTATGCAGGATATTAACGAAATATTAGACATCAATACTTTACTCACATGAGTATATCAGACTGATGGACTTGTGGAAAGGTTCAATTAAAGCTGAACAATAATACTACACAAGTTGGTAGAGACTGATGTGCGTTATTGGGATGCAATGATTCCCTGGGTTCTCTTTGCATATAGAAAAACACCTCAGGTGTCTCTAGAATACTTCCCGTTCGAATTATTGTACGGAAGGGAACCGCAAAATGTACTCGATATGCTGAAAGAGACATGCGAGGAAAGAGAAGAGGCTACTCTGCCCATCCCCCAAACAGTGTAGAAACTCAAAAACCATATGGCTGCTGCTAGGGAATTCAGGCAAAACCCAAGAAAACCAGAAGGCCCTGCATGAAAAAAAATCTGTAGGCTGATCTTTCTCCCATTTTAGTTCTCCTTCCCATGTCACAGAACACAATGATTTCTAATTTATATGGTCCCTATAACATTCTTGAGACAAATGGTCCCTTGAATGATGTAGTGGCATAACCAGATAAACGTCAACAACCCAAATATACCATGTAAACTTGTTAAATGAGTGGAAACTCAATCCCGTAGAGGAAACTACTGTGACAATGGCCACCCTCCCTAGCATTCAGGACCTAAAACATCAGTTGATCCCTAACCATCTACCACTCTCCCAACAAAAGGCCTTCATGATTTGTTAAACCAGTTTACAGAGGTCTTCTCTTAAGAACCAGGTAGAGTGCAGAATTGTTTTAACTATATACGTATACCAGCAGGGCAAATGGTAAATTAACACCTCACCGGATCATGGAGGCAAGGAGGAAAACTATCAAAATAGAGCTCCACTCTATGCTCTAGGTAAACATCATTGAACCATCAAATAATCTGTGGTCTTCCCCCATCGTTTTAGTGGCCAAAGCAGACAAGACTTAAAGGACTTGTATAGATGTATTCGAGAAGCTGAACTTCATTTCTATGTTTGATAATAAGCCCATGCCACGAATCAATGAACTAATTGAGAGGTTAGGGCCATCTAACTAAATCTTCATTCTTAATTTAACATAAAGGATGCTGGCAGGTACCCTTAAACCCCACCAAGATGGCAAAAAATGTGTTTTTGACCCTGCAACGGCTTTTCCAATTTAAGGTACTCCCCTTTGGTTTGCACAGTGCCCCTGCTACATTACAGGGGTTAATGGATATGATTTTAAGACCATACTCTAGCTTTTCTGGAGCCGACCTGTATGACATTATCATACACAGAAAGACCTGTCTCCAACACATGCACCACCTCCTTGTGATCACTTGAGCCCTCAGGAGATCAGCTTAAACAGCAAACCGAAGAAATGCCATCTGGCCCAGGCGACTGTAAAGTATCCGGCTACTTTGTGTGAAATGGACTGATTAAACCTGAAACTGAAAAAGTCAAAGCATTACAACAAACGCCTGTACCTAAAACAGTGCAAGACCTTAGAGCTTTGCCAGGGTTGACAGGCTATTTCTGATGTTGTATACCTTATTATTGCACCTTGGCCACCAATCTTACAGACAAGTTAAAGACAGCACAACCACCAACAATGTTCTGGGGAAAAGAATATCAACAACGTTTTGAAGGTTTAAAACAAATATGCAAAGAGTCTGTCTTGAAAATGCCAGACTTTAACCATGAATGAATCCTTCAGACCGGTACCTCTAAGGTTGGGTTGGGAGCTATGTTGTCACAAGAGCATGCTGGCACAGAACACCCCGTCTTGCACCTCTGTGCTAGTCAGCAGATACTGTTCTTCCATAAGAACAATACACTTGTGTTTGTATAGCATGTACTGGCACATGTTCATATATTTCATATATTGAAAAATGATGACAGGTGCGTCATCGGGTTATTCCCTAGATGTAATTCTTTATATATGTAGCAAGTTCTTTGTCCATGGACAAATCTCCCAAATGCATCCCTCCTATACTTGGCAGGCTCTTTTTCCATGGTGACCAACCCCCTCCTTCCTACAAGTAAAACATCGCTTTTGTCTCGGAGCAAATACTCAGAATGCACCCTAACTTCAGGGGACATATTATCGATCATCCTATCAATCCATAGAGCCATCCATCATTCAGAGATGGCTCTATGTACCTGACAATACCCCACAACCCATTATTTCAATGGTTAAATGAGTGTTACCCTTCCTTGCTATGATTGAAGCAACGCCCAGAATCTAATATTTGAACTGTGGTGTTTTGTCTCTGGGAAAAGGACAATTCTCTTTCCACAGGCAAACTGCTACCTTCCATCATTCTTTCAGGCGACAGTCCATAAGGCTTGGTGAATCCCCTTATCTCATGCTTTCCTCGGGTAAAAACTAATTTAAAAAACACATCTTTCCTAAGTGAAAGTCTGTACCCACTGAACTATCCTTCCTTGAGTTGACTGGTCTTTTGCTCCTTCCTGCAGAATACAACCATATTGTCACTGGACACAGCTCCTTTACATTGCAACAGTGAGGAGTCAGTAATTTTGTGTAGTGCTGCTGCTAAACTGTTCTAATGCTGCAATCCAAAATGTACATCTGTGATACTGGTCCCCCCTTCATTTCAATGATGGCTCCTCCCCTGCTTCATCGAGCCTGGAAAAGGGGGTGCATTTCCCCAGGCTCCATCCCCAATTCATTTGTTATGGCTTACATTAAGCTAGTACTGGTTCATCAAGGAAGAGTTGTGTTAAAAATAAACTCTTTTGGATGAAAGACACAGAGATGTATGTCAAAGTGACAGCATTCTAGCGATGGAATAGGTGTGTAAATACTGCCGCACTGCAGTCTCCCACACTGCAAATGATACACTACCTATTATGGAAGAGATTGCAGTAGATGGATGCTAGTGCAGAGAACTCGGTTCACTAGCGGAATTCCAAAGACAGAAGCCATTTCAAGAGACTCATGGGGCCCACTAGTATTATATTGCAGATGGACACCAGCACGTGATATGCTATCAGGATACAAGAATGGGAACCAGTGCCAGTGGCTCACTGAAAGGAAAACAACCCTTATGCATTCTGACAGTATAACCTCTCCTACACAAAGTTAACATTGCCCACAGAGACTTTCTCGAGGCCTTGGCCAGTATGAACAGAATCCAACATTGCAGTATCCTTGTTAGAGCCTTCGGTGAGCCCAAAAAAGAGCTAGCTGGAAATGAGGGGTGGGGCCTTGCACTGGATTATCCAGCAAGTTTACACAACAGGAATGGAACATACTGCTTCAAGCTAGGAAGCTTAAAAGTCCATCGTAAAAAAGGACTGGAGTGAAATGGAGGAAGTACAGAAGGAAGAAATGAGAAAAGGAAGGGGAGCCATTTAATATGTTTCCATGCAATTACAGCACTTGATGAGAGACAGTGCTCCAAATTAATTATGGAGAAAATGGCACTTGGTTAGATGCAGGCACTATACTGAATCGATGGATGTGGGAGCAGCACTTAGTGAGAGGTGGGCACTGCCCTGAATTATTAAAGGAAGAAAATGGTTCTTGATGATAGGCGCTGAGGACGCTGAAGTAGTGCTTCATGAGGGCGTTAGAGAGTCCCTTAGTGGGCACCTTGAGAGAGGAAGAAACCATTCTCATTGGGAGTTACCGAATATTCAAGTGAAGTAGAGCTAGGAAACTTATGTATGAACCTGTAGTAACACTTGGTCAGAGGAGCGCAGATCTATGCTCTAGCGATTGGATCTTGGAGGTGCTGAAGAGGTACACACACTGATGGAAGGAAAGCCCAGACAAATAACTCTGCAATTTGTACTCAAAGTACCAATGTATCTAATAAGGCTAGTGAGAGAAAGAAAGTGCAGACACTGGTCCCTGGAAATTGCAGACAAATTACAAAGTGTCTAATGAAGTCATGTAGCACGGGCATGTACGTGTCTTTATCTATCAAATGCAACTATTTGGGTGAGATTTGTTGTATGGAGAAATATCTGCTAATCTTACAGCCCATACCATGACAATCCCACCCAACCATTCTGGGACAAGTAACAGGCTGTTTCTAATCTAAATATTCTCTTTTATTTAAAATAATAGATACACATAATTTATGGTGATCCTCTAACTTTGAATTGTGGGGGGAGTCACCTACAATAATCTATGCAAATGCAGGTGGATTGTCTATAGATAAAACAGAACCTTCCTGCTTTGTTCTTGCAAATTAATCCATTTCAAATATACACAAATATCCATTTAGATAAAGGCAAGCCTAAATAACTATACTAGACCCCAACACCTTCTTCAACGTGAACATTTACATTATCACCGGTTGTCAGTATCACCTTACAATATTTTAATTTAAAAAAATACAATATATATTTCACTTAACTTTCTCTAACAACATGGACAAGAGTTGGAATCAGGGGAAAATGTTATAATATCCAATTCTCTTGATGTTCTCTAGCACCAATGAGAAATATTGGCATCAGAGAAGAACTTTGGTTTCAAGCACAACTTTCTTATTCTCAGGGTATTTGTAGTCTAGATGTATGGTAGAGATAGTTTCTAGTTTGGGCATGTGTATGAAATACACAGTGTTGTAGGTCTATTCTACAGGATTGGGTTTAGTATAGAAGCTTTTATTTTGGAGAGCACATTATCTTGATTCATTTCAAGAGTCACACGAACATTAAGATATAGATTTGCAGTAGCAAAGGAGTCAACACTTCATGTTGTTTGCCATTAGGAGTCTGCTTAAGTCAGGGTCCCTTCTTTTCTGTGCAATGCTATTGGGAAAAATGACATTGGTTATTTGAAGTAACATTATTTTCTTGGGAATAAAGTCAACAAACTAACATCCTTCCTATTCCACTGTAAGTGGGATAGTGCTACTCATGAATTCTCTTTTTATGTAAACTATGGTTTCCACAGTTCAACAAGTTCTCCTGCAAATTTGTGAAACACGTTGTACACCATGTTACAAATCCAGGCCTAAATTGTCTTCATGAGAATGGGGGCTTTATTGTGTTTGGCTGCTGTCAGAGAATAGTAAGCAATTGTACATTCTGGGCTAACTTTGATAAATATACCTCCACCATGTTTCCCTTACAGCACTTTTCCCATTTGGAATAGCTGGTTAATGATTCTCCAAAAATTGCTTCAATTGCTCTAAGAGATTGAACTAGTTCTAGGGGCATATAGATGCACTCATAGGAGCTTATTGTACTCACTTTTCATTTGTCTTTTAAAGGTACAAGACAGGTAAGAAAATCACTAGCTCTGCCAAGGAAACGTGGCTCCCAATCTGTCACCTGCTTTCAAAATCCCACTCGGACATTGTGGTTTGAGCAAGACTTCTGCATCATGCTCCCACTGGAAAATGGCTTCTTAAGGGAGGTTTCTATCAGCTACACCCAAGGTGTAAATCCAAATCAGCAATTCCTCTGTTAGACAAGCTTCCTTTGTCTACAGATTTCCCAAGACCTCTCTCTACTTCCTTTGTAATTGGCCTTAAATATAAACCTCATCATTATTTGGAACAACATATTCTCATTAGCCATGGGATTTGATCGGCTCTCCAATTATGCTCCCCTTTTTTCTTGATTGGTCCAGTGTATTTTTCCATGTCACAATGGGAGTTGTTCTCTCCTTCCATCTGTAGTTGTGATAAATTGGTCTTCAATATGTTATTCTTAAATTCTGTTACGGAACTGTCATATTACCAAGGCGTATGTATTCAACATTGTTAAAATATTCTGCACCCAAAGACATACTTAATGTTCCAATAACTGGTCAAATGAGAACATTATTGAAATATATACATACAATAATAATTCACACATTGTAGGGTGTTGTGTCTTTAAGCAGATGATGGTGAACACTTTGCTAAATTCAGATCTGTTTTTGGTTTTTAAATCAAGCAAAACCTTCACAAGTTATAACTGATAATGTGATTACATGTTGGTGCCAGTTAAGTCAATCCATCTTTTTATTTCTTTCTGTTTCAATTGGTGTACATTGCCTGTTTGCATGGGAACTAATTATTAACTCAAACATGTTGGTGTAAGCCCAATAAAGAAGACACTCACTGGTTAATGGGTGATGACTCTGTCTATGGCAAATGGTTCGAGTGCTGCGTGGAAATGTAGTCTTTTGATGCATTGTATTACTAAGAAACAGACCCAGGAACCCTAACCCGGCGTCCCTAATCATTTTGAAGCACTATAATATTGAGGTTATTAAAATTAAAAAAGGTCCCATTTCCTTGTACTTTTAAGAATGAGCATATGATCTGAATAACCCTCTGAATAAGTTCAGCTAACCGAATGGATGAGTTACTCATTAATGGTGGGATTTGCTATACCAGTGGGCTGACCTCAAAATCTTGTATCTTGTGTACTAAGTTGAATAAGCACAGCCAGATTCCAGCTGCATTTGACAATGTGTTCAAGTGACATGCAAACAGAAAGCACAGCTATGGTGTAATTTGAGTTAATTATAGGTTGGTAACATAGGCCTTATCAATAAATGTAAAGCAATAATCATAATGTATTGTGTACGGGGCACTGAGTTAGTCTGTCACACACATGCATTTGTGTAACAAGGCTGCATCGAAGGATTACTGTTTGCATTTAACATTTTCCTAAACATGTTGTTTTGTGTTATGTGCATTTTAGAGGTGAAAGAGCCAATCACAATCCATTTTATTTAGTAAACATGCATTTGCACGAGCGTCCTTAATTCTCAGGTTAAGGACAATTTAATAGGGTACCAGTTAATTTGACGAAGGTCATACAGAAAACATCAGTGACCTCTCTAAAAATAACAGTTTGCCACAAATTAAGCTCTCTTTGCCACTCAGATGTTTGCAGGAGCATCAATTCATGGAGATAGAATAAATGCTTTAGAAGCAATGGGTATCTGCTGACTGAACAGCTACCAATAAGTCACATCACCGTCATATTGCTCAGGTTTATTCCACCCAGATTTGCTTTACAGCGCAGCATACACACAGTATCTTGGCATGCTCAGATTCCGCTGTAAATGACAACAGCACTAAAAAGCATAACTGAGACACTGAGCATGTAATACTCTTTGGTACTCAGTAGAAAGCAGAGTCTGCTTAGCACAACATTGATACAGTTAAGAGTACCCTTGGAAAGTTGTATCCAAAGTCCTTAGAAATGAACTAAAGTTACTCCTAAAGATCATTATTGTAATTTCTACTCTAGTATATGTTTTCAGTAAAATATTTTGCATTATAACATTGCAATGCCATGATCCAATCTTTCTTCATTAATACTGTACAAAGGGATCTGATAGATTCATGTCAAGGACACTCTTTAGAAAATCTGCTGAATACATATTTAAGTAAAAAGAGACAAACAATGAAAAAACATAAACCACAGAGGAGAAACATATCTTACGAGAGTAAACCCATTTGGGAAGAAGAGCAGCTTAGAACACTCTCTCAAGAGGCCAAATATGCATCACCTTGCCTCTATCACTTGAAGGGGCATTTGTAAATCACACTCTATAAAAGGGTATCTGGTCAGAAGGATCATCTGTCTGCCAACTTATCATATATTATAGCTCAGAAGTTGGCCAACAATAGAGAATGAAATGTTATGTGCAAGGTAGAGGGAACTATGTGAGGCTATTCACAAGCAGGCAGCCATCTCGGAAAGTGATATTAACAGCCCTCACAAATCCAAATCTGATTTTCTATTGCATAAATTGTCTCTGTGTTGCCAGTTGGCCTGTGAATCAAAAAAGAGCAAAATATTGAGGTTACCTCAAATGTAGATGTTGAGAAATAGGTGTTTGTTTATTTTGCAACATATTTTAGAACCTTTGGTCTACATCACGAAAGGGCCAATCGCCCATCTCAACCGGATTTGACAATGAAATCTGTAGAAACATTTTGATAGTGAAAATCAAAAGGCGGAGAGATTAAGTATTTTCAAAGGCAGATCATGGTATCAAATGTTACTGATATAGGAACCAAGAAATATGTGGAAGATTTAATTGAATTGATAACGCATAATGGACAAGCTCAGGGTAGCACAGGGGGCAATTGTGCCATGCCTGAATGCTTGGACAATTAAAACATAATAACTGTATATGACTGAAAAACAAACAACCAGCTCTATTTTCAAATGAGGCAGGTCTTATTTCTGGAATGTATGTTTCAATGATAAAACTGTATGTTTTGTGACACGGCCCCTCTCAACCTGGGGTTGGAGGCCTACCAGGGTTTTCATTAGAGTAAGCCTTGTCCTAGAGCAGGGGTGTGGAAGTTTTGAGGGCTCGGCCCATTGCTGGATTGCGTAATTCTGACCAGTTTCTCTTTGTTTGTCGTGTAGAAATACATCATCCAGAAGGCCTGGAGGTGGAACAGTAAGCAATCAACCCAACGGAGAGAGAGGCAGTGAATAACTATTGTGATGAATAACAGATATAACAGATATTTGTCCCTTCTCCCCAAGGGTGAGACTCCCCTTGTGAGGCTAGGAAGGTGAGCCCGTTCTGCAAGAGCCTCCCTAGGGGTCAAGGCAAGTGGAACCTCACAGAAAGAGACTCCCCCATTTGGGAACAAGGACTCCCATTCTTGTGAGGAACTCCCTAAACCACATACTTTAGCAGCATATATGGGACATCACACCTTGTGGAAGTGGAGTGAAGGCAATTCACAGAGCCCAAGACTTTCAACAAGGCAGAGAACACCAGTACAAAATGCCAGAAACCCAGTGTGTGCAGATGTGAGGAAAGCATTGTGAGGAGGAAAGAAGAAATAAGGTATCCGGTGATGGCCTGACCACGAGTGCAGTGTGGTGGCAGGACGCCTGAACAATGACTCTGAGATCACCATTGCGGGAAGCATTGATAGCTTCCGATCATCCATGCCACTTTACAGCAGGGACCCGACAAGAAACTGAGAAGGAGAAGCCAATGACGGAGGAAGGTTACATGAGTGAGTGTGGAGTCCGGCCACCTTAACTTGCATAAATTGAGGTAGCGGAGGAAACAGAAGAAGTGGGAGGCCATAAGACAGAAACTCGTCCCAGTCCTGAGGACAAGATATTAAAAGGGAAACCAGTTAACAAGGGAAGTGAAACAAATATGAAACAAATATAAAAAATGGGTTTATCCAACCCAGGTGGGGAATAAACAGAGACTGGAAACAAATCCTCTGGGAGGAAAGTAAGATACCCTATACCTTTCGGGTGCAAGACTTGAGAAAGTCTGACATGGAACCACATAATGAGAAACATGAAATACAACTGTCAAATGAACAGGACAAAAGAGGGGAGAGTCTAAGACTGTGAATGCATTACAAGGAAAGCCTAAAAAAGGGTCAAGATAAGCCCAAGACAGGAAAGCCTGAATGTAAAGCATGGGAAGAGTCTACAAGGGATGGAACGAGTGTGAGGAACCATCGCCAGAGAAAACATTTTAAATATAGGACCACAGAAAGCACAAAAGCCAAGAGTGTCTTTTGAAGAACTACAAGTACTGATCTCAGAGACTATCCAAGGAGATAATGTTAAGAAATATCTGTACCACAGAGAAAGGTTGCATATAAAGATAAGAGAAGAAAAGGTGAATAAAAGACACTCTTCTGACCTATTTAACGTGGTTAGATATAGTGGTAGGGTCAGATACAGGGTAACATTTACTTCGGACTTCCTGACACCTGATGAGCACCTTTAGTTCCATTAGATAGGTAGGTATTCCCTCTAGCAACAGGGAAGGTTTGGCCTTTTAACTATAATTTCATTAAAGATCTTGAATAACGTCCTCCGTGCGTCCGACTCCTTCTTCCGACTCGGCACACTTTGGAATGGCAGAGCAAACCACACATCAGACCTGCAATTCCAACACCCTAAACGAGAAGACTGTGGAATTTCTCTTTCATTCACAGGGATAGCGCATATCAAGCTGGTATCCCAAGGCCTTGGTAGGCCATGAACTGGAGCACTATCCTTCTTTTTAGCAGAACTACGGAGCAGTCCTCATATAAGATCAGCATGGAAGATGCTCCGGTCGACCCCGATACTTACGGGGACATCGATCATGATTTGAAAAGGCTGCCATTTCAAAATGCAGGCTAACCCATGTATGAGTATGGGTTGGAGCATAAAAACCCCATTTACATGTCCCGTTACCCGTAACACCTTCCATGGAGAAAGGGAAGCCAGTGGTTGGCCCCAGCAAACAGGACAAGGAAAGAGCTATTGCAGAGGGAAAGGGAAGGATACAAATGGGCATAGGAAACTGAAAGGCGTGGTTTGTTCAGGTGAGTTCAAGGGTGGGGGGAGGAGGACAGACACAGGTGAGGAAATATGGTGCAGAACAGCATGAAGAATAATTGCTGAAGGAGAAGACAAGATGATACTCTGGTTGGTGGGAGAAAGTAGTGCGTTGGTGTGAGTGTGTGCAAGGTGTTTCATTAAGGCTAATAGACTGAGTGAAAGGGGGGTGACTGAGTGAAAAGTGGTGGGTGCAGTGTAGAGAAGAGAGGTAGTAGTAAGAAGGGCAAAGTAGTAGTGGTGGAGTGGGGGAGTAGTAGTAGGAGAGAAGAGAGTACTGGAGTGGAGATTATATTATAATAGTAATGGAGGGGGGAGAGTAGTAGTGTGGACAGCGGAAAGTAGTGTTGGGAGACAGATCCATGTGTCATCAATAGCTTCTGCCCCTCCATTGCATCAATACCCAAAAGGTGAGAGACGTTACTCGCTGAGACAGCTGTTCCACCCTTATCCCTGGCAGGTACAGCAGGCTTTGGGAACAATGTGAGCTGAAGATGGCTAAGCATTCAAACTAATATTGTAACAGTAGAAAAGCATGCACTTGACATGAAGCAAATATGCACTCCTCATGAAGAACATGAGCAATAGGTAATATATGCATTTAGACTTGAAGAAAATGAGCATAGCATACACAGACATGAAGAAAACTAACATGAACAATGTATAAGTTGAAAGCAACATGAATGACGTGAAAATAGCACATTAATACAGAAGCAAGAGTGTAGTTGGGCATCCACCTCATTAAAAATTGAAGCCAAAGCATGTCTCTGAATAAGCACTGGCCTTAAAGCATCAGGAAAACTCTAAAGGGTGAATCCACAGAAATACTTGTCAGTGCAGAGCTCAAACAGTGGCTAACAACTAACGCCAAGGTTAAAGTGAAATTAAGGAGGATCAGAACGACAGAGCGAAGGCACGAGATAGCAATTCCCAAGATGCACACTGTATACGCCCAGATTAATTAAAGTTTTATAAGAAAAAAACAATCTTTTGTTTAGCAGATGCAACAAAACAGTAAAACAAAAGACTCCACGAAGAATAACTCAGGAGTGTCCCAAGTGGTAATAGAAAACAAAAGGCAAATAAATTCCAAACATGGTTCCATCACACGTGAGCCATAGTTAGAGAACACTGGCCATTCATTAGAAGCAAACACAGATAAGGCACCTGCTGTAATCCCTAAAAACACCCGCAGACATGAGGCACCACACAAGGCCAAGTACAAAGGGATTGCCATGGACTGAGAATGAGGGATGTTAACTTTTAATTAAAGGGAGACTGTTCCATGGGTCTCTTTCCCCTTACTCTATGTCCGGCTCATGTCCTGACTACCTGTCAAGTGTCCAAGGTTGGTAAGAAATGAGCCAACCTATCAAAATCCTTAGAGACATGCCACCCATCAAGTAGTATTCCAACCTACTGTGAAGATGATGTAGTTTAACCTTTACCAAGATAGAGGTGGTTCCAGGTGGAGCATTGAGATAGAAATAAACCAATGAACTGTTTAACCCATATGTAATCTATATGTAGTCAAATCCACTAACCTACCCCCATTCCCCATAGGTTTTGTATACAGATATTTTGCTATGACATCATTGATGACATATTTGTAATACTTAAGCAACTGTTTTTGATTACTATGAGGGGAGTGACAAGATTTCAATGCTTGGATGCTGTCTCAGCTTTCTTTCGATGTGAATAAAGTTGTTTTTTTCTGTGGACATTGTCTACTCCATCAATGAGTCTGGATTGGATTGGCTTTATTTCCTCTGGACCATTGCAGAATTGTAAAGACCCCCCCCCATACCATTGACAGGAAGGGGCTCATGTAGCAAGCAGGACATAAACCCAAGAGGGGATAGTACACACCATTATCGACTACTGGTCCCAAAGCAATTTGAGATGGTGATGATGGAGTTACCGTATTTCATCTTCCAGTCAGAAACCTGGGCCTAGAGACGATGTAGAAAACCATCCTCAGCCAATTCTACTGGCCCAGGGTGAAGCTCAGGTCAAACAGCTTTGTGCAACTTGTCCCACAGCTCAGAAAACATCACCAGATGACCTACCCAGCCCCCCCACCCCTCAAACCATTGACTATCATTTAAATCCCATTCTACAGGACAGGCATTGACATTGTGAGGCCATTTCAGCCCTACATGGCAGAGAACAAGTACATCCTTGTGATATTGGAACATGCCACCTGGTATCTGGAGGCTTTTCCTTTAAGGAATAAAACTACAAAGGCAAGCCTCATATTGCTCATACCATTCTTCATCTGAGTCAGCTTGCTGAGGGAAATATTTATTTCATTTATTGAGCATTTGCTAGGCGCCTACACAACAGAATGGTGTTTCAAAGCACCACAAGATAACGTGGGGAGGGAACAAGGGTAGTAAATAACAGTGGCAAAAACAGTAAGGATACAATAGTGGTCCTACTAGGACTTGTGACATTTGGTCGTGCAATTGCAGTGGAGAGAAGTGCGGGAGATAGGGGAGAGAGGGGGAGGGGGAGCAAGGTATGGAAAGTGCTGGTGGGAGCCCAGGAGGGAAGTGCCAAGGGGAGTCAAAGGATGGGCAAGTGCTGGTGGGAGCCCAGGAGGGAAGTGCCAAGGGGAGCCAAAGGAGGTGGCCACTGACTAAGTGCTAGGGCGGAGGAATCCCAAGCGTCCACACCACCATGCAGGGGGCCAGCAAGGGCAGTACAGAGGGCAGGATGTGGTGGTTTCAACTGGGTAGAAGGCCTGGTAACCTGT